>NC_081557.1:200207505-200455757 GCF_022355385.1 Mustela nigripes | reverse complement strand
AATCCAAGAACTTTTAACTAGCAAAATTTAATTTTCAAAATAAAAGATATAAACCATTAACAATATGTAAGAACTAGGGGATATTGCACATGCTCATTCTGAGAATCTCAAAGAAAAACATTTAGACAACCAAAATTAGTAGAGTATAATTGTGATGATTATTACTTACAGATTACTTACAGTTTAAGACTAAGTGAGGATTAAAACTAAAGGAAAAGACTTTTGATTCCCAGTCCAGCATGTAAGGAGCTTGAAAGTCATCTCTCTGTCCTAGCAACAAGTGAAATACTGAACAAAGTGAAAAGTAAACAACTTTTCTTATATCCATCAAAGTGATGTAATGGGGAAAATAGCTATCCCCAAAACTGAAGTACAAAATGGGAGCTACAGAGAGTCGCACTTACTAGAGCAGAAAGCTCCAAGCAGGAGCCTCTATGGGAACCTGTACCTTGGTAGGACACCTCAACTGTAATTTTAATGGGGTCTCAGTTAATTTTAACTGTAATTTTAACTGGATGAATCTGAAAGTTAAAAATGTTAGGGGTGGGGCACCTGGGTGGCTCAGATTTAAGCATCTGCCTTCAGCTCAGGTTAGGTTCCCAGGGTTCTGGGACTGAGTTCTACATTGGGCTCCTTGCTCAGCAAAAAGCCTGCTTCTCTCTGTCTACTGAACCATTCCCCCTGCTTGTGCTCTCAATCTCTCTCCCTCTCTCTCTCTCTGACAAATAAATAAAATCTTTTAAAAAAAATTTAGGGGTTTTCAGTCAGAGAGGCCACCATACTGTTGTAGGTTTTACATCTAGGGCTCAACCAGGTTCTTACCATGAATATTAGAAAAAAACTCCCTTGTGCCTCTACCAGAAGGAAGGTAAAAGGAGCCATTTTGAAATACTCCAGAGCATTCTGTTTGTAAAACAGTCTGTCCTTAGGAGAAGCTATTTTACCAGAGCCTAAACTATTGGGGCTTTATCAAGGCTTAACCTAACTGACAAAAGGAAACTACCCATGCCCTCTCACTCTAGTCATCCTGTCTCCCTAGGGAAAAACTGTGAACACATGGGAAGTTCATATTTCAGAAGCACAGGCTTGGGGAGCCTGGGTGGCTCAGTGGGTTAAGCCTCTGACTTCGCCCAGGTCATGGTCTCAGGGACCTGGGATCGAGCCCCACATGGGGGTCTCCGCTCAGCGGTGGGCCTGTTTCCTCCCCTCTCTCTGCCTGCCTGTCTATTTGTGTTCTCTCTCTGTGACAAATAAGTAAATAAAATCTTAAAAAAAAAAAAAAAAAAAAAAAAGAAGCACAGGCTTAAAAAAGACTGAGACCTAATCATAGAACTACAGAGTACTTCCCCTTCCCCCACATGTAACCACCACATTAGTAAAGGCCTATTTATGGCAGTTCCTTTTATCCAGTGTATCACGTACAGATATCAAGAAAGAAGTACAAGTTGTATTAAAAGGAAAATAAGCACAGTTTAAAGAGACAGGACAAGCATCAGAACCAGACTCAACTGGCAGGCATGCTGAAATTATCAGATTGAGAATTTTAAAAAACCATAGTTAATAAGCTTGGGGCGCTAATGGATACAGCATACAGACAAACAAAAAGATAAAGTTCTAAGAAAGAATCATAAAGAAATAGCAGAGATCAAAAATAGTATAACAAAATGAAGAATGTCTTCCATAGATCCATTAGCAGACTGGACGTGGCTGAGGAAAGAATTTCTGAGCTTAAGGGTATCTCAATAGAACTTTCCAAAATGGAAAAGCAAGGAGAAAAGAGACTGAAAAAAAAATGAAACAGAATAGCTAAAAAATGTGGGAGAACTTCAGAAGGTGTAACACACACATAATGGGAATACCAGGAAGAGAAAACAGAGCAAGAAAAAACAATAATTGAGAATTTCCCCCAAATTAACATCAGACAACAAACCACAGATCCAGAAAACTCTGAGAACTCAAAGGAGGGTAAATTTCCCACCACAGAACTACACCTAGGCATGTCATATTCAAATAGTAAAAAAACAAAGGGAAAGCAATAATCCTCATATTGTGACAACACTCATCATGGTGAGCACCAAGTACAGAGTTGTTCAATCATTGTGCTGTACACCTGAAACTAATATAACACTTTATGTCAATAACGCTTCAGTGGAGGAGGGGGGTGGAAACAGAAGGAGAGGGGAGGTGGAGAAGAAGGAGAAGGAGAATGAAAGAATTCTGAAAGAAGCCTGGGCGGTGGGGGAGTATCTTACCTGTAGAGAAGATATGAATTATATTGACTTCTTCTCAGAAACCAGGCAAGCAAGAAGAAAGTGAAGTGAAATATTTAAAGTGCTGAGAGAAACAAAAATACCAACCTAGAATTCTATACCCGACTATATACCTTTCAAAAGAAGGGAAAATAGAGACTTCCTTGGATGAACAAAAATTAAGGGAACCTGTAGCCAACAGACCTGTCTTACACTAAATGTTAAAAAAAGTTCTTCAGAGACAAGGAGAATTATACAAGTTAGAAACCCGAGTCTACATAAAGAAAGGAAAAGCATCAGAGAAGGAGGAGTAGAACTGCTTCATGGGTACTGTAATCACTTTCTAATTACAAAATAATCCTAATTCCTTCCTTCTCTTCCATGGATCTCACTTCATTCATTTATGGATCTCATCTCATTGTTATTATCCATTTCCCTTATACATAAGTTCCCTTATCCATTTCCCTTATACATAAGTGTATATATATACACACCCACACATACCTAATCAAATACATTTTTGCTATTACTATTTTTTAAAGATTTATTTATTTACTTAAAAGGAGGTGTTAGGGCAAAGGGAGAGAAAGAGAGAATCTCAAGCAGACTCCCAGCTAAGCACTGAGCCTGAAATGGAGCTTGATTTCAGGACCCTGAGATCATGATCTGAGCCAAAACCAAGAGTCAGACCTTTAACTGACTTATCTGTTAGATCATTTGAGAACAAGCAAAATAAAAGTTTTTATTCTACTTTGACTTATTCCTTCTCTGAAAATGGACTTGGATTAGTTGTAAATGTATAATTCAAATGCTAGGGCAACCACTAAAAAGCCTTTCAGAAAAGTATAGTTGATAAGCCAAGCAATGAGGAAAAAATGGAATCATATAATATGCTCAATTGAAACAACAAAAGTCAGAAAAGGAGAGGAAGACAAAAATAGGAATAAAGAACAATAGCAACTAAGAGAACAGTAACAAATATGGTAGATATTAATCCAACAAAATAGTCACTTTAAACATCAGTGGTCTAAATACCCCAATTTTTAAATCAACAGAGATTGTCAGAATAAGAGTAGACCAAAACACAAGACCCAATTATATATTATTCATAAGGTCCCACTTTAAAGACATTTAGATCAAAGTGAATGGATGGAGAAAAATTATCTATGCTAAAAATAATCCTGAAAAAAGGCAAAAGTAGCTCTATTAATTTCAGACAATGCAGACTTCAAAGAAAGCGAAGTTAATCAAGGATAAAAAGGGGCATGACATAATGATAAAGGCATCAATTCTCCAAAAAGACATAACAATCCTCAATGTGTGTACACCAAACAACAGAATGTCAAAATATATGAGGCAAAAACTGACAGAACTGCAAGGAGAAGTAGAAGTAGATGAATCCACTATTATAGTTGGAGAATCTGACACCCTCCATCAGAAATAGATCCAGCAGGCAGAAAACTGTTAAGTTCTCTATATGTCCTATAGTAAGGACATAGTTGAACTCAAAAGGTAGAGAATAAAGTATGTTACAATAATGTAGATACCATATTTTAAAATGTAATCTTGTTTTTTGTAGTCATATTTGTTGGTGATTTATTATTATTAAACAGAAATTTTATTACTGATATTTTCCTATTATATGCTATATATAATATATATCATGCATTAATTTATTAACAAATTACTAAAATAATTATTACTAAATTGTAATATAATATGGCATTAAACAGATGAGTAATTATGAAATGTTAAAATTTAATTATCTCTCAAAAATATCTTCAAAGAAAAAAGCTGATCGTTACAGAGAACAGAATGGTGACTTCCAGAGGGGGCTAAATGGGGGATGGGCAAAATGGGTACAGCCAGTCAAAACGTACAAACTTCCAATTAGAAAACAAATTAAGTCATGGAGATGTAATGTACAGTGTGGCAACTATAGTTAATACTACTGTACTACAAACCTGAAAGTTGCTAAGGGAGTCAACATGAAAAAAATTCTCTGCATGGTGACAGGTGTTAGCTAGGATTATGGTAATCACTTTGCAGTACTAGATACAAGTATTAAATCATTACATTATGCATCTGAAACTAATATAACATTGAATGTCAATAATACCTCAACTAAAAAAAAGTAAAGATATATTCTCAAGTAAAAAAATCCAATCAACCCTGTGTTTTTGAGACCCAGGGTTCTTAATGTTTAAAAAAAGATATAAAAATATAAAAGAGCTTAAGTAAAAATCCTGTAATCCTACATTAAAATTGGAAGTATCAGTATGAATTCTGGAGGTATTTTGTATTTTAAAAGATCTCACACACACACACAAACACAGAAAAGCATTATCACTGTTGAAACCATTAATGAATGAATTAGTCCAGGGATGAGCATGCTGTTTTGTAAAGAGACTGGTAATAAATACCATAGGCTTTGCAGGGCCCATGGCCACAATCACAACTACTCAGTTCTGTTATTAGAGAAAGAGCAGCTATGGACAATGAATAAACAAATGTCAACAGCTGCATTCTGATAAAACTACTTACAGACTCAGCAGTTGGACCCAATTTGGCTCAGAGAGGTTTACTGACCTCTGAATTAGGCAATGAACGTGAATGACTGCTAACATCACAAAATGACTGTCTGGACAGTATGAACCTTGATGAAAGATAGCAATACCACCTATAGTCTGATCAGGTTTTGGGATCCAGCTGCCAAATTACAAAATATATACAGGGCAGAAGTACATGTTAACCAGGGTAAATGTAAGAAACTCTACAGTTAAGCCTACACAAGCTCTTCAACATAAATTGTAAAGAAAAGATAAGCTTGGAGATGGGAATTCAGAATACATATTAACTATTTTGAAAGGGTAAGACTCTAAGTAATCAAAACACTGACCAGAAGAAAGTTCCTGAGGCCTTGATAGTACTTCAAAATTTGGCTCTTTCAACATAGAGCATGAGAATGCATTTGCCTCTTCATTAAAGCAGTTAAGTGGGGCACCTGGGTGGCTCAGTGGCTTAAGGCCTCTGCCTTCAGCTCAGGTCATGATCCTGGGTTCCTGGGATTGGGCCCCGCACTGGGCTCTCTGCTCGACACGGAGCCTTCCTCTCCCTCTGCCTGTTTCTCTGTCTACTTGTGATCTCCATCTGTCAAATAAATAAATAAAATCTTTTTAAAAAGGGGGGGGGGGCGCAGTTAAGCAACAAATCTTCCATTGGCCTCATACCACCTGCAAGGTGACTAGTCTCACACTGAACACTGGCTCTGGTACCACTGGAAGGTGGAAGGAATTTGCCTTTGGTGGCCTCATGATTTCCCTTTCAAGACTCTCTGTTACATCATCTCCATCACACCCACCATATCCTGCCTCACTCCCTGTTTTCAATGGACAGTGAGTTTTTTTGAGGTTTTTGATCTCTAAATCATACTTCTATTGTGTAGGGAACTTTGGAGAAGGAAAACCCTAGGTGACATAAAGATATAGTGTCCTTCCCACTACACTGATAGTGAGGGTGGCTGAATAATGTACTGTCTAACCAGGGATATTTTTTAAAGTGAAAGTTAATCATACCAGAACAACAGGGATCAAAGAGAATTATCCCAGGCAAACAAGGAAGCATGTCCACTCTAGTAAAAGTGGAAATGATTTTTTGGACTGGACAGAGCTACTCATGTTCTAAATTATAGATACACTTACTTAACACATGCTGTCCCTCCTCCCTCAGTTGGCTTTGCCTCAATGTCGTGTGCCTCTGTGCATTTGGTTGGGACATACCATTGCTTCCAAAAAACTACAGTACAAGAGATGACCCTCCCTCCACCTCACATAACCTCCTCTGAGTAATTCACAAGGGCTACCCCTTCCAATCTTGCTTCCATGAGCAGAGTGCAGGTCTTTCTCAGAGTAAAGCACCATCTTTCTTGAACAACAATGAACACTACAGTACAAGTTTCTGGATGATGACTCCACCACTTCTAAGGCATTCCATGTATAAAAGCAAGTTTCTTTCTTTTTTTATATTATGTTCAATTACCCAACATACAGTACACCATTAGTTTTTGATATAGTGTTCAATGATTCATTATTTGCTTATAATACCCAGTGCTCATCATCACACATGCCCTCTTTAATACCCATCATCCAGTAACCCCATCCTCCTACCCACCCGCTTCTGTAACCCTCAGTTTGGTTCCCAGAGTCTAAAAGCAAGTTTCTGTAAACTGTGCAATCTGAATGCATAGAATCCACCTCTCACACAGCTGGCAACTGGCTAGATATTGTGCAAAATGGTTTTTCTACTATCTGATTCTGTTTACTCACCTGTAAAATAAGTGGTTTCGAACAGAGGTTTTCAGAATATATTTTATCTTTGTTTTTTACTCTGAGAGTCATGTGTATGTATGGACACAAATTCATGCACCCTCTTTGTTAAGTGGACTTAAATTAAGATGAGTGTGTCAAAAGCAAAGAAGAAAGGAAAATTGATAATCTCAAAAAATATTTTCTGATACATGGTATCACAGAACTCATCTAGTCTAGCAAACGGAGTTCAGCTACCTTGTTTATTTCTTTTTTTTATTTTAAATCTTTTTCTTAAAGATTTAATTTATTTGAGAGAGAGAGCATGCTCACAAGCAGGGAGAGCAGCAGGCGGAGGAAGCTGGAGAAGCAGGCTCCCTGCTGAGCGGGGAGTCAGATTTGTGGGCACCTGGGATCATGATCTGAGCCAAAGGCAGATGTTTAACCAACTGAGCCACCCTGGCACCTCTCATCTACCTTATTTTTAAATATTTCTAGAGAAAATGCTACTGTAGCACTCTTCCAGAACATGATTACCTGAGAGCCAGAAAGTTCTAATTCTCTTCAACTTGTTTCTTCTGAAAATAGGATAGTGTTGGAAGTTCAAAGAGAGACAAGCAGACTGTAACTCAAGAGTTTCAAACACCTCTTTGAGGTTAGCTAGTTCCCTCAACCATGCAATTGCTCCCCACTTCTTCATTTTCCAGCGCTGACAGCTACAGTGATACCCAGAGGGACTACAGAGAAGTACTAATTGGCTCTTTCCCTGTAACAACACCCAAAGGTCAAGAGCAATTGACTTTTTGAGAGGTTACTGATATAATCCAAAAAGTTCAGGTTGCAGGATAAGTAAGATTCACTGTTTTAAATCCATAGCCAGCATCTCCTAAATTCTGTTTAAAAAAAAAAAAAAAAAAAAAAAAAAAAAAGGCCATCTCTGCCTTGGGAGTTGACAGAAGTCTAAATCAGACAGACAAGTGAGACCTGGACATCTAATGAGACCAAGTGACAAATGCAAAATGAGAAACTGAAATGAAGCTTAGCGTCTAAGAGTGACTCCAAAAACAAAAAATAACCCAGCAAAGCCTTCAGGAAAGTACCTGAAGTTTTCAGTAACAGCTTAGTTTCCAAATAGCATCCTCTTTGCTGGAGAAACAGTACAGAGATTTATGCTACCTCTGCAGGTAGGATCTGACTTCCAAACTGCTCAGGAGCATGTCTTTGGAGTGCCTGCCCCAGGCAAGTCTTGAACACCACTGAGATCTCCCACAGTAAGTGTCTTTGTGTGTATTGTAGAAAAGGGGAGGAAAAGAAGAGCTGAAATTGTTTATGGGCCTCTTTCTTACACCCTCCTTCCTCTTGTTCTTTTAAATACAATCTAATGAAGTTAGAAGAACATTGTAAAAGAAATTTTTTCCCACTGTACACATGCTCCTTCTGGAGTCCTTACCACATCATATAAATTATAATCTGTGGGATCTGCTTGTCTCCTTGGGTAGACTGGTTATATGGGTGGCCCATATGACCTGTCTGAACCCATGTCCTTTGCAATATGACTTTGCAGCTCTTCCTTTAAAGAGACAGAGTTTATTCCCCATTTGCTCCACCCCTACCTTGAATCTGAGCTGTATTTTAGACTTCCTTTTGGTCAAAAGAACACAATAGAAATGATTTTATGCCAGTTCTGAGGCTATGTCTCAAGAGGTCTTACTTAGTTCCTTTCATGTCTGGCATCCTCCCCATTATGCGATCAAGGCTAGGGTGAGCGACTAGGAGATGAGATCACATGAAAGAAATCCAAGTTGTTTCATTTGTCCTAGCCAAAGCCCTCCCAGAATTGCCAATCCTCTGTTGAATTGCCAGCTGATAACGAATGAATAAGCTCAACTAATATCAGTCAAACCTGCCTTAGACAAGAAAAACTACCCATTTGATTTAGACTCATGAATTAAATAAATGTGTGTTGTTGTATGCTACTGAAGTCTGGTTATTTGCTATGCAGCATTATTAGGGCAACAGATAACTGCTACACCTCCCTACTAAATTTATTCCTACAGAAAAGATCTTAATTTATGACAGGTGAATTAATAAATAAATAATGAGTGAATACATGAAATTGATACCATAAACTAGATGACATGATGTTTAAATGGATTCTGCCTCATTAAATACAGAATTTTGAATTATCATCTTATGTTTCCCTAAATAGAAATGCTTCCTCTGCCCAAGCCCATCTTAGAACACACAACAGTAAGTATATAGATCATTCTACTGACCTCAGGCAACCACTGAGCCAGCTGTGCTCACCCTGTTTCTGAGCCAAAGTTACGCAAGCAGATGAGCAGCAGAGACATGGTGCAAGACTATAGGGTGTCTGCCCATTCTAATCCCAGATGTGGCAAGGGGGCTGGTAGTGGTTTTTCACCCATGTTTCTGCCAAGAGTGGAGGAAGGAATGAATAAACAAGTATGCTTTGGAATGAAAGAAAAGAAAAAAGGACAATTCTCTTTCCTCTCCCAGTGCATGCACATATGCATGTGTATGAGCACACACACACACACACACACACACACAGTCAGCACAGATGTTGCCACACACCATGTAAGAATTCCATTAAAAAAAAAACAAAACTCTGTGACAAATACAATGGAATCCACAGCCAAAGGGACCAGAAAATACTTGAGAAAACCTCCAGTAACCGGGACAACATACACAGCTGTCTCCGAGGGCAGCATGGAGGCTTCAGATTGAGAGAAAGGGGCCATCTGTGTGAGCTAGGAAAGCTAGAGAAGGATGACTTGACCTGAACTTTAGAGTCCTGGTTCAACGTGCTAGATCTTGAGGTACAAGTGGAGGTCCAGACAAAGACACCTTAAAAAGCAAAGGGCTGAAGGTAAGACAACCATGGCAAATTTTCAGAGGAAGTAAATGGCTCCAAAAGAAAATTTACACAAGAGTTACAATAAGATTAGATTACATGGTGCAGTCATATCTTTTTGTGCAGATTCAGAAAAGTACAGGTAAAGAAAGAGGAGGATGCCGATGTACAACAAGTATGAAATGTTTAGGCTTCATTCTACGGGCAAAGCATGTGATGAAATTAAATGAAGTTAAGCAAATCAAAAACACGTAGCATTCGGACACAGGTTAAAATGCACATACTATACTGTATTCATCAAGTATTCAATAAACACAGACTCATAAAAATATACGTTCCCCTTGAGATCTTAGATTTATAGCACACTTCCCTGGTTTTTAAACTTTCTAGAGTTGGTGAGATTTTCAAAGCAGTATTTACAAGGGATCTCACACTTCACACTCCATAACTTTCAGGGCTGGCAGAGAAGGGAGAAGGGAACATTCTCTTTTCATCCCATCCCGACACAGTAACTGACAGAATCCTGCGGGAGTCTTTGAGCCAATAGCTCTGTTTAGATGCACATTTCCTTCTGTCACAGCCTGATGATTCACATTTCATTCCTCCTACCACCTCCCTGCTTGAAACCACAGTCCACAAGCTAAATGCTTCTTCCCATGTACCACCACCCCCTTTTTTTCTTCAGTAAGCTCTATGCCCAGCATGAAGCTTCAACTTATGGCCTGCAGGTCAAGAGTCACATGCTCTATGGATTGAGCCAGCCAGGCACCCCTGCCCCTGTGCTCTTGTTTTCCCAGTGGGAGGTAAGAAGATTCTTCCTAATATTGCTCCATTCGTGGGCTGGAAGCAAAGACTTCCTCTTGTGTCTCCCATCTCCTCAATGAGAGGAGCTAATGTTGTTTTAGGGATCCCTAACTCCAAGAATCCAGTGCTGCTTGAAGAGTTTGCTTTAATGCCTCTCCCTTTACAGCCTTCAAAAGAGCTTCATCATCAGATTTAAGGTATGCTATGTCATTCAGTGAGCTAAACAAAAGCATAATACAACTCACACTGACATTTATGGTATTTTGTACTTAATGACTCTTATACTACACTTCCTAAATTACTCTCATTAAAAAAAACTGAACTTGAAAAGCTATTTTTCTCAACTGCCACTAACATGCTCATATTATTTTGCTCTGTTGCACAACTGAGCATGACAGATTTAGTCAGTTTTGATATGTTAAAAATTTTCCTTTACTCCTGCTTTGCAACCAAGTTTTTGGTTTTGTGTGTGTGTGTGTGTGTGTGTGTGTTTTGTTTGTTTGTTTGTTTGTTTTAAAACTGGGGGCAAACTGAATTTTCAACTACTTATGACCATCTGATTTTTAAAACATATCCTTGCAGTGGTTTTTGTCTTTTATACAGAAAAACAGACCATAGGGGGCCTGGGTGGCTCAGTGGGTTAGGCCGCTGCCTTCGGCTAAGGTCATGGTCTCAGGGTCCTGGGATTGAGTCCCGCATCGGGCTCTCTGCTCAGCAGGGAGCCTGCTTCCCTTCCTCTCTCTCTGCCTGCCTCTCTGCTTACTTGTGATCTCTCCCTGTCAAATGAATAAATAAAATCTTTAAAAAAAAAAAAAGAAAGAAAGAAAGAAAGAAAAGAAAAACAGACCATAGGCCTGAGCGTGGTTTCAGAGCTTGCAATAAAGAGCTGATCTTTGGATACTCCTGTCTGTCTTGTGAACAAGGAAAAGCAATCTGTTCTTTTTGCCCAAAAAGGAAGACTTGGTGCACTTTTGATGCTAAGCAGTGCTAAGCCAGGGTTAAAACAAGAGCAGGGTACTTGTGTGGATATAAGATTAGGGCTTTGAAAATGCTAGTATTTTATCTATTTTTTACTTAGTGCTAGGGACATTCTACAATAAGTATTATTCAGGAAGGAAGCCCATGTAATAACCTAGCTCTTTTATCTGTAAGCCTCAGGCATTTTCATTAAGTCATCCAATACCAACAGCACTGACTGAACAAAGAAGCTGGGACTTATACACCCAAGTTTCAGTTCTATAAAAGGCTTTTTTTAACTACTCTTATAAACATGGTCTTCATTCAAGATCTGGATTACCTAAAAAGATGAGAAAAGAAGAGGAAAATATTAAAAAAAAATTAGTATTTCAGAAGGTGATGAAGATAGTGGTAGAGAAGTGTTCCCAAAACTAATTTTTCTTGGATTTCAACTACAGTTCTGAGTCCCTAAAAAAGATAAGAGTTTATATAATGAAAGCATGAGCTACAGACTACACAAGGTGCTGCTTCTTGCACATGTCATAAATTAATGACCTCATTTCTTCATTTTACCACCATAAACTGAGCAACTGCTACATTTTAGGCAATAGGCACAGTGCTAAATGTTAAAGCTACTAGAATAAGACAGAATTTATAATTTATAGGACTCACAGTAGAAAGGAAGAAAGAGATACATATCAACAATTATAATAAGATTCAAAATGTTGACAAAAGCAAATTATATTTGAATTCACCTAGTTTTCTTTCATTATTCATTCAATCACTTATTCATTCATTCAACATTTATTGAGTCCTTTATTCCAGGCACTGTTCTTAGACAGGAAGACACAAAAATGAATAGGATCCTTAATGGGAGTTCTGATACAGTTAGAAAGATGCCATTTAACATACAAATTACACTACAGTATGGGATTGCTAGGAATAGTAGCACAGTCACAGAAAATGGAGCAAATGACTCTGCTTGTATGAGCTGAGAGAAGCATTAACACTGATTCTTTACTCTGACTAACAGAACACCCTAACATGCAAAATAAGTATTTTCTGAGATGAATAAGGTAGGGTACCTTTATAAATACAGTCTTTCTTAATTGTGAATGTGCTCATTTTCTTTCCACGTTTGGTTTATAATGTATTCCAGGATTAAAGTGACAATCTGGCCCCACCTTTTATGGTGTCAACCACAGAAGCAGCATAGGATTGACTATGCTTGTGAAATGATCTCAGGAAAAATGAGCCACGAGAAGAACTGAAGTGGAGGTTTCTAATATTAGAAAAGCATGGACAGGGGAAGTGGGGAAGATGGTTAAGTTGGAGGACCCTAAGCTGGTCTGTCCCATGGATACAACTAAGTCACACTCATATTAGCATAAATAACCCAGAAAATGACCCAAAACTGTCAGGACAAACTCCACTACTAAAAGTAGAGAATGGCTATTGAAGAAGACAAGAAGGGTGAAGACGTGATTTTAGAGCAAAAACGGGCCAAAATCAGACAGGCTAAAATCAAAAACACAAGAAACAAGTGTTGGTGAGGATATGGAAGAAAAGATAGCCTCGTGCACTGTTGGTGGGAATGCAAACTGGTGCAGCCACCGTGGAAACAGTATGGAAGTTTCTCAAAAAGTTAGAAATAGAACTACCCTAGGATTCAGTAACTGCACTATTGGGTATTTCTCCCCCAAAAAATAAAAACACTAATTCAAAGGGATACATGCATCCTTATGTTTATTGCAGCATTATTCACAATAACCAAATCATGGAAGCCAAATTATGGAAATGCCCATTGATAGATGAATGGATAAAGAAGTGGTATGTGGGTGTATGGGTGTGCGCACACGCACACATGCACGCGCGCACACACGTGTAATGGAATATTACTCAACCATAAAAAGGAATGAAATCTTGTCATTTCCAACAACATGGATGAGTTAGAGAGTATAATGCTAAGTGAAATACATCAGTTAGAAAAAGACAAATACTATATGATTCCACTCATATGCGAATTTAACAAATCAAACAAGCAAAGGGAAAAAGAGAGACAAATCAAGAAACAGATTAGCAACTATAGAGAACAAACTGGTAGTCACCAGAAGTGGGGAGAGCTATATGTGAAGTAGGTTATAGGGATTAAAGAGTAGTTATCATGATGAACACTGAGTAATGTACAGTATTGTTGAATCACCATATTGTACACTTAAAAGTAATATAATTCTGTATGTTAGCTATACTGGAGCTAAAAACTTAATAAAAAAATTAATAAAAGATATGGATGGACAGAGAGTCCATCAACAATACCCAAACTTTTCTTTAAAAAAAAAAAAAAAAAAAGATATCAGGGTACCTGGTACCTGGGTGACTAAGTTGGTTAAGCAACTGCCTTCGGCTCAGGTCATGATCCCAGAGTCCCAGGATCAAGTCCCACCCCAGGCTCCCTGCTCAGCAGGGAGTCTGCTTCTCCCTTGACCCTCTCCCCTCTCATGCTTTCTCTTACTCTCTCTCTCAAATAAATAAAATGTTTTTTAAAAAAAAGATATCAAACTACACAAAGGAATGCATTTTGTTTAGCTGATTTTTAATATTTTGGAATGGGCAATCTAATGTGGAGAAGGCCAGCTTTTAAATCCATCATTTTCATATTTCTTTATAGTAGAGGAAATTGGTTTGCAAAAAATATGCCGATGAAGGTGACCCATCCCCATTATTGCATTCCCCAAATGGTGAGGAATAGTCATACGGTAGGTGGGAGGTGGGGGGAAAGAAGGAAGTTTCCTTTCTTACACAACATTTTGCTTATGTGGAATTAAAACTGATTCATTTTCTTTTTTTTTTTTTTAAGATTTTATTTATTTGTCAGAGAGAGAATGAGCACAAGCATGGGGAGTGGCAGGCAGAGAGAGAAGCAAGTTCCCTGCTAAGCAAGGAGCCTGATGCAGACTTGATCCCAAAACGCTGGGATCATGACATGAGCCAAAAGAAAGATCCTCAACCAACTGAGCCACCCAGGTGTCCCCAAAGTGGCTTCATTTTCAATATTTCTATTATATAATTGTTTTCTCTGTGCTTACAGATAATTCTCTCCCCCAATCTTCCAACAGAAGTATAAAACTCTTTCTGTATGGTTTAACGCATTATTAAATCGGAAATTCCAACTAAGTCAATGCAGTATGTTAAAGATGAAATCTCCTGGGGCGCCTGGTTGGCTCAGTGGATTAAAGCCTCTGCCTTCGGCTCGGGTCGTGATCCCAGGGTCCTGGGATCGAGCCCCACATTGGGCTCTCTGCTCAGCGGGGAGCCTGCTTCCTCCTCTCTCTCTGCCTGCCTCTCTGCCTACTTGTGATCTCTGTCTGTCAAATAAATAAATAAAATCTTTTAAAAAAGAAAAAAAAAAAAGATGAAATCTCCTATCCAAAAAAGTAAACAACAAAATGCAGATTTTAAAAAGAGATACCCGATGATCAGTTAGGCAGTTCCAAAACCACAGGAGGATATAATGGAGTCAAGAGACTGGAACTGAAGCTATGATTTGTAAAGAGGAGTGTGGGAGTATAGGGGTGTGCACACACACCCACACATACTACCAGGCTGTAAGCTTCAATTTCTCTGAGGGAAAAGAGTGGAGTGCTATCCTTTGCAAAAAGGGGCTTCAAAAAGAAGCTTGCAATGTCTTCCTTGCAGCGTGAGAGATAAGATGACTGAGATCTGACAGGTTTAATGGAAGGCAAGGAGGGCAGGTGATGATGACCCGTTTGGGCAATGGAGTAAAGTGTTTCTGGGAGAGGAGATGAGGTTCTCGTGGAGAGAACTCTCCATGAGCCTTTTTTTGCCCGACCCAAAATGACTCTCTGGAAAGGGTACAGAGCTTCTGAAGTAAGAGACAATAGGAAATGATGGCTGTGCGAACAGGTAGAGAAGCATATTCGTGGGGGAGGTGTTGCAGCCCGGTGAGCACAAGAGAGTGGACCGGAGCAGCCCAAAGAAGAAAATCAGCTCCAAACATCTTACAGCAGAATCAGGGCTAATACGAAATTCTCTCCTCACTTTTCCCTTTCTCTCACTGAGCTGCACTCCCCCAAATCCACAGGATCAGTAATAACAGCTTGTAAGTGGCAGACAAGTGGTCAGGAAGGCCAGGAAAAACAAACAAACAAACAAACAAACAAAAACAGCTGCCCTTTCCCACTTAAAGCCGCTAGTCTGCCTCAGTTAGGAGTGGAGACTGGGTTTTAATCCAAATGCCTAGTTTTAATTAAAGTCTGGGACAGGATATTCTAATTTACATATTGAGAGCATATTTGAGATGGAAAATTTCAAATACAAGGGGTCAAATTTCTGGTCTTTCTCTACAAACATTTTCATTTCTACTTTCAAATCACCGATTCTTTCCTGAGTTCATCTTTCTAGAAAAAGTGCTGGAAGTACATGGTAGGGCCTCTATCACTCTGAATTTTCCAAACCTCTCCCCTATATAACTTCTATAAGCTAAATAGAAACATGGTCTGCTCTCCAAGTCTCCAGAGGACAGTTTTGCTAACTATTTTCCTATGGCATGACAATGGCCCCATGAAATGTCTCTGACTGGCAGGTGGCTATGCTCCAAGCATCAAACAGTCCTTCAGAAATCCAGTCTCTGTCTACTTTACGGTTCCACCATCATCAACCTGTAGCTTCACAGGCCACCAAGTCCATTTCTGCAGAAGCCACTGGTCATAACCCAGTCCCATGGCCACATCTAACTGTAAGAGAGGTTGAAAAATGCAATCTATCTTTGTGCAAAAGGAGAATAAACGGGCTTGGTGAACCACTACACTGTTTCTGCCACCAGAATGTTCCATTTTCCAAGAATGAGCCAATTAGCTATGTGAACTTGTGGAGAATGTATCCAGAAGAAAGGAGGGGTGGGGGGTATCAATTACTGGAAATGGAAGACAAAAATAGTGTTTTGATTACATCTCTAACTGGCGCTTGTTTGAAGCATAATTTTCAACTATCAAATGTTTAACACCAAGCAATATACCAGTTCTGTTTTTGCTTTGAAAACATACTTCTGAAAGGTCTCCAGGCTGATGTTTCCAATCTGGACTGATTATCTCAGATGTGTTACACAACTCTCATGCTCTCACTTCCCTTCACCATCATTGAAATAAGCCCCTTTTCTTCCTCCTGTTTTATAGCCTGTTTTACCAAGATCCATGTGTTTCCTTCCTTACTGTTTGATCCCTCTTTCTTGGGGGAGCATATTCTCTTACTAGAGGATATATATATGTGTGTGTGTGTCATTCACAAGATCCATTTTTAGAGCTCTCATATATCTGAAAATACTACTCTGCATTTACACTTGATGAAAAACTTGGCCAACTAGGAATTCCAGGCTCCAATACATTTTTCCTCAGAATTTTGAAGGAGACTACTTCATTGTCTAATTACCATTCTTTGAATGTGACCTGCTATTTCTGTCTAGCTGGTTTTAGAATCTTCTTTGTATCCTTAGGTTTCTGCAATGTCATGATATTTTGAGTTTATGTTGATTATTTTTAATCATTCATTTCTGAGCACCCAGAGGATTCTTTTGATTCAAAAGTTCATGGCTTTCAATATTTGGAAGTTTTCTCACATTATTTTCTTAATATTTTTTTCTCTTTTCTTTGCTTTCCTAATAGTTGACTGTTTTGTTGAATAAAAGACCTAATAGTTGAATGTTTCGCCCTTGACTGATTTACTAGTTTAAATATGTATTTTCTTATCTACTTTCTCTTTCTCTTTTCGTTCTAAATTTTTGGAAGAGTCCTCATTTTACCTTTCATACTTCTATTAAACTGTTTACTTCTGCAAAAGTATCTTCACTTCTTAAAACTGTGTTATTCTCTGAATTTTTATACCTTCCTGTTATTTATTCAAGAATATTATAATCTTGGGGCACCTGGGTGTCTCAGTGGGTTAAGCCTCTGCGTTCAGCTCAGGTCATGATCTCGGGGTCCTGGGATTGAGCCCCGCATCAGGCTCTCTGCTCGGCGGGGAGCCTGTGTCCCCCCCCTCTCTCTGCCTGCCATCTGCCTACTTATGATCTCTCTCTCTGTCAAATAAATAAATAAAATCTTAAAAATAAAAAAATGAACACTACAATCTTTTCTTCAGCTTTGCTTTTTTTTTTCCTTCTGAGTTCCTTTCATTTTGTTCTCATCTGTGACTTGTATATGAGATGTTTCTTCTGTATCTGGTGGTCCTTGGATAACCATTCACACTGATAACTCTGGTGGCAGAACAACCCAATTGGTGGGTATCACTGCAGACCAGTCAGGACCCAAGAATGTCAGAAAATGATTTTTTTTCTCCGGAGCCAGTCAAGTATGCCAGAAAGGAATCTGCAAATATACTGCCTGTTGGATCCAAGCCCCTGCTGCCCACATTTTGTATGTGGAGAGAGAAAGAAGACTAAGGCGTTTATCGATATCACTTAGGTCCTCTTTTATCAATTTATCATTTCATCTTTCATTCTACTATTTCTGATGTCTTCAAATCCAAACTTTCTGAGGTCTGATTTTTTGAGGAAACAAAACTTCTGTCTTCTACAAGAGTTGGGAGAAGAATGGTTGATAGCTTCGCCAGCATTATGGGCAATATTGCAAATAATGAAATACTCCTTCTAAAAAGTTTCTATTTAATTTTATCTCCACTCCTACCTTCTTCCTTCAGAGGTATTTTGTGCCTTCTGGAGTTTTGTGACCTGCTTATTGTGGTCCTCCACCTGCAAGCCAGTAACATTTTAGCTTTTTCTATTCTGCCCTTTTATATGCCAAAACGTTGGTGACTTCAAAAAAAAAAAAATTCTATGTTCTTCTTATCCTCTGGATCATGCATCTTTTTATTCTTTTAATATGTTCCATTTGGGATTTGGTAGAGAGGAAAGGTAAAGTGTGTGCATTTAATACACCACACTTAACTATAGTCTAATAACATTTTCAAATGTCTTTTTCCTTTCCAAATATTTTACTGTATCCTATCATGTCTAAATTTCTAAGAGATAGGTGTACACATATATAATAAGGCAGAGTCATATCAACAGTTTATATCCTTTAAAAAGACTAGTCATAGAATAAAGAAATCTGGTGATCTAACTTTGGTCATTTCAGCTTGAATGGGTATCCCAAAATGAAAACACAGATTGTACTACAAAACCGAGTAGTATTAAAATTGTATGATGCAACAGAATTGCCTGCAAACTAAGTAGAAAAGGATGTCTCCTACAATGTAGAGTTGTTTGGGGTTTTTCTTTTCTCTTTT
Organism: Mustela nigripes; assembly: GCF_022355385.1. NCBI lineage: Eukaryota > Metazoa > Chordata > Mammalia > Carnivora > Mustelidae > Mustela > Mustela nigripes. The sequence continues at coordinate 200,437,266 of NC_081557.1, read as the reverse complement.
TTATTTTTGGCTTATAAGTATTATGAAGTAGTAATGATGTCTCTGCATGTCATCACTCATATTTTTCTTTCATTAACTTTGTTAAAATCTGTTCTCAAAGAGCCCTGTTTTTCCTTAAAGGACAGATTCTACTTGCTAGGAAACTAGCTTTGGGCACTGTCTTTCCCAGTGGCCTACTATAGATTCTGATGAGATGCAAAACAGAGACATCTAAAGGAATTTTTAGGAACTGAAACATTAACATCCACTGTCCTTAGGTTTGATTAATTCCCTTGGAAATACAGTGTTTAGTTTATTATGAAGCTTGGAAACATCACTTTGTAAAATTACATCCACAGCCAAAATAATATGCCTTTTGGAAGCAAGTCAAGAGAAGACTAGAATCACCAACAGTTTGGAATTCAGAGTTACTGGAAGAAAACTATCAAAATTCAGTTATTTGCCCTCAAGTTATTGGAAGGAAATTGATTTTCACTAAGCTATTTCTATTCATATTTTATTTTGGGTTTTATTGTATTTGTCCATAGTGCTATGTATAATACGGGTACCTAAAAATCAAAGTAAATAAATTAATTAATGAATAATTAATTGAATTATATTCTGGAGAAATATAATTCAGGTATTTTTCGGATTGATTCTTCTGTAAGTAATAATTCCCAGTTTCAACATTTGACTTGATGGGACTTGAAGAAGGTATGACAATTGTTTGTGCAAACTTAAAATGTTAATATACACAATAATGACATTTATCCCATGAGCTTTATTTTCCCAAACAGATAAGAAGTAATAAAAAAATTTAAGTCTTCTTTTCAAAGACATTTAGATAATGTCTTCTTGTTTGACAAGCTCTGAGTTGTTAAAAGCTTTTCTCTAAGCCATCTAATTGCCATAAAATAGCTCTGTTTGAATTACTTTTCCTGGAAAGTGAAGGCCTAGTTCCAAGGCCATGGGAAAGTCAGATTCCTTAATGTGAAGTTAAAAAATAAATATAAGAAACAATTACAAACCATATGACAAATTTTCTTCTAAGGTACATATGCGCTTCATCTATTTCTGTGAATATTTTTAGTCAATAGTACATTATATTTTGAAGAAAAAAATAGGGAAATAACAAGAAATGGAAGAAGGAATGTTCAAGCTATCCCTGTTGGCTCCTATTCTGGGTTGTAAGGTCTTAATTATTAGAAGAGAAGTGATGGAAAATGTACCAGACATCAGAGGTTCTTTGAAAAACAGGCAGAATTTTAGTATTCTTTTAAATTAGACTAAGTTCAATTAATTCATGAACCTATAATATAAATTCAACCATCTAAGATGTTACCTGGCAAAAGTAAGGAGAAAACCCCCCAAAAGACTGCCAACATCTTATTTAAAGGACCATTGTCTATATATTCCCTTAACTTTTCAGTTAATTTTAAGAATAGGAAAAAAGTCTTTATGTTTTGAAGACTATTGCTAGATGTTGTTAAGGGGGAAAATGAAGTTAAGAGGAAAAATACAGGATAGAAAACTATATAAAATATGATAAAAATTTTGCTTTTGAAAATCAAAATATAGAGAGAAAGAAAGAAGAAGAAATCAGTTTAACTAAATATACAGTAGTAAAAAATGAGCCTATAGTCTTAGGACCCTACAACAAGAAAAAGTTTATTTCTTAATCATGTTATCTATCTTTTACAGTTCATGATTATTGATCATGACTATTACAGGTCTTTTTTTGTCCTGGGACATCAGCTGATACTAAGATGGTCACGGGAGAGACTGAATCATGAATGGCCTCTCATTTCGACTCACATTTTCTTGTCCTAATCAAGTAATATGCCCAACCCTGACATAAATGGAATGCAGAGAAAAAATCCTCCCACAGGGAAGCAATGAATATTTGAGGACAATAATACAATCTACCATAGTTTCCCCTTTTGGTCACAAATGTAACTTTCCATATGCAAAATGCATTCATCCTCTCTCTCATGAAGAACCACATGATCAAAGTCTAGAACCTCGTGAATGTGTCCACAAGTGTGCGGATGTGGCTCCTCTTGAACTGGAAACTTAGGAGCTAGCCAAATTATAAGTTATATAAGCCAGACGGAGTCAACATACAACGTGTAGAATTCAGTCAGAATCATGCCTTTAATGTTCACATCTGAAAAGGAGAATAGTGGAAAGAAGGAAGCAAACACTGGTCTGTAGCAATTCTAACATCTTCCTGGGCATATACTGTGACTTCTCCATTGTCCACTGTTTTCTATGGCTCTTTACTCCACTCCAGGATGTCCATCCTCTTCCATTATCTCCCTTAATCACCTTGGAGGAGATCATTGGGAAATGCTTTCATTAGGCTGTGAGCAGATTTCCTCACCTACTTCCATCTTGTAGAAGACCAGGAACCCAACCATCATTTTATATCTTGACCAGCTAGGGATTATGTATTTGTCTGTTTTATAGTCCAGGTTGCTAACTCCTTGGAACCAAAACAATTGGTTTATCTATTTGTAAACTTGGAAAATTCAGGGGACAAGAAGAGAATAATCCAAGTTTCCACTAATTCTCTTGCCAATTTAACTCATATCCAAAGATAAGGTATTCTTTGAATCCACGCACACAATCATGAAATGTTAACAGTTGTTACCTCTGGATGGTGTAATTAATCTTTATTTTCTTTTATTGTTATATATTTTTTAAATTTTCCAAAATAAATCCAATATTTTGAAATTTTCCAAAATAAATCTATATTATTATTATATTCAGAAATAACTGCTATTTAATGACTAGAATGATTCTTTTAAGTAATTACCCCACATGGAAGAATAACCCAAAGTTTTGGGATCTAAAAGGTAATAGGTTATAATTCTGTTTTATATGAACATATTCAGAGCCAGTTCAAGACCAATTAACTTTTTCAAGTTTTATCCTTTTCAGGTTATACTTTTGAGAGAACTACTGTGATTACATACAGTATGAAGATTACATAGAGATGTTGGAAATCTGCAACATCTAAGCTTCACCTTACCATCTTCAGTGTAAATCACATTAACTGAGACACAGCTGCACATGAAAATCAGGAAGGGTTGAAACTCTGATAGGTAAAATAATTGCCACTAAAGGTTGAAACTCTGAAGTTGCCTACATTGTTAGTGATCCTCTTCTCTCCATGCAGGACATTATTCCTTATTTTAGGTGTCTTTTGCTCTCTCCAGGTACTCACCCCCCACCCACCTTTCTACAAAGGAACAGAGCTCCTAATAATTCACAAGCAACCTGCTGAGAGATGACTACCACCATCCTGTAACTATTAGGCATAGAAAACACAAAATTTGCCTCTCATTTGGAATTGCAGAGAGCAACACCTTTGTGTAGGCAAAAAGTTTTAGAAAGCAGTCCTCTCATCACTCTTAAAATTATATTTACAGGAGATGGCCATATCTGCCCTTCTCTAAGAGGGACCTCAAATACTTGATTCAACTTTCAGATTCAATGTCCTGTCTTATCATAGCGCCACAAAGCAATTTACACCGCTATGTAGGAGCCAAGGACTCAAGCCTGTAAGCATTTTGCTTCTCCTATTAAAAAAATAACTCCTTTAATTCTTCCTCCTTGAGAATCACCACCCAGATTGTTTGGTAGACTATTAGAAGTTTTATAACCTGGGTGCCTGGGTGGCTCAGTGGGTTGAGCTGCTGCCTTCGGCTCAGGTCATGATCCCAGGGTCCTGGGATCGAGTCCCTCAGCAGGGAGCCTGCTTCCCTCCCTCTCTCTCTCTGCCTGCTTCTCTGTCTACTTGTGATCTCTCTCTGTAAAATAAATAAATAAAATATTTTTTAAAAAAAAAGAAGTTTTATAACCTATTCCCACAATTCTATATCCTAACTTATTTTAGACTTGTATAAAATACTATTATTTATCTTTAAGGACCCCCTTTAGTTCAGACCAAATTTATCTAAAACTGCCCTTAATTGACTGAACAAATTTAGTGTTTACCAATCTATGGTTAAAATTATTTAGAAGAGCACTATATAGGAAGAACGATATTAATGATAAAAATTTTAGCTATTAAAACAAAACCTCTTCTACATAATGTGAACCTAAAGCACCTACTTTCATATAAACCTGAAAGTCATGAAACTGCATTTCTTTGAAAACATCTTGTAATTCAGAATCTGACTTTTCTCGATCATTATTTTTTTTAAATCAATGAGATTTTACAGCACTGGTTCAGTGCATATTTTTATGTGATTGCCTATTTGCATGAGGAACTCCTGAAAGATGTGCTGAGGTCTATTTAACTCACTATATTGACTAATCGGATTGTAGCTTAATATATGTTGTGGATAACAAAGTAAATACAAGAGATTAAAGTGATTAAGCTACCCAACTAAATAGGTAATTGATCCCCAATTTACTAATATTTGTTTTTTTAACATCTCTCACATTATGCCCTAGTATTCCTTCTGTGGCACACCCAGTCAAGGCTCCCATTAGTCCTATAAGACTTCACACTACATCCCCTTAAATAAACCCTCCTGCACACCCGTCTAGGATCAACCTGAATCTATACTGTGTAATTGTCTTCCACAATATTATTCCCTTTGTAGTCATCTTCAGTTGCTCTTCATGGCCTATAGGATACATTCAGGCCCCTGAGTCTAGCATCTCTGGTCCTCAATTATTGATGCCCCAATCTACATTCCTAACTTTATCTCACTGCTACAGATGCGACTCAGCTGGTTCCTGGGTTACAGCCCCTTGTGGATCGAATAGATCAAAAGCACTGCCTGTGACACTACAGGATTTCAGCCCTTCTTCCGACTAAGGCTTTGTGAATGTCCCTGTTTTTTGGTTGAAAAGAGTGGGGAGGAGCACAGAACGGCTTCACCTGTAATTTGTGCTGCTACTTGTAACTCTGGCATCCCCAACCATCCAATGTTGCATTTGTTATCTCTCTAAATCAGACTCCACAATCTCTCACCTCCATCTGGTGAACCCTTCCAAACCACCGCACCGGACTGCTGGTCAGACCCACAGCCCACTTTCTGTGCAGGCTTCCCACACTTGGGACTGACCTGCTTTTAATCACCAATAACACTGTAGCCATCAGACCACTCTGCCACAGTTCCCTCGAGCTCCTCAACATTCCCTGTATCTGTGTCCCTGATCAGGAGAAAAATTCCTCACCTTCTATGCATCCCATTCTTTCACTGGCAAACAGAGAAAAATATTCTCAGTAGAATCATTGGATATATTTTGTCCAGTTTTACAATAGTATCCAGGAAACACAGGCCAGTGTCAGGGTAGGATCAAGTACAAACTTGTGTTATGCTTTGAATGACTATGCCAGCCTCCTTTCTTATGAAGAATTTGTATCTCTCATGGGCCACATAGCTCCTCCTTGCTTCTCCTTGAGCCCACCAATCCATACACACAACACTTCTGTCATCAAATCAATAAATTAAATCCTGGAACTCTAATTTAAAATGGTATGACAACTTGATTTGCAGAAAGAAAAAAATCTAAAGACATTCTTCAGTCTTACTATATAATAAGTTAGACCTTCAACACAATTCTGTAAATGTGTCCTTAATGTTGCCCTTTGTTTTCATTTGTGTTCTTTGGTTTTGTGGTTGCAAGGAATAGAAACTCACTCAAATATCAGAAAGCCCATACATCAGACCCCAGAAAAGACAGGAAAGGATGATGGGATGGTTTGGGACTCAAAGTGGCTCCAAAGGCTTCAGCAAAAGCTACTCACCAATCTTCATTAAAACTCAGCCACTGGTATGACTCTGCACTTCTCCAGATGCTTCCCTCTTCCTATAACCTGACCCACCCACTACTTCTAATCCAGTGCTTCGCAAACTATCTGTGGTCCAGGAATGCTTCCCCCCACCACTCCCCTTAGCTTCTTCTTTTTTCTTCAGCTTATTGGAGTGGTAAATAACAGCACACAGACCAGTACTGATGCTCATATCGCTCTTCTAGCAGCACTGCACCCATCTGCTTTCTCTTAGTTTCTGACTTCTCATGCTGTTGGGTTACAAGTGGCCATCAATGTCTCCTCACCCTTTCTTACTTTCCAACTCTTAAATTCTGTCCCTCCTGCACCTCTTAACTTCCCTTCTTCTCTCAGATGACATTCTAAAGAAAGGAAATTGTATTGGCTCATCTTTTCTGTTGTGCCTATGGCTGCTCCAGGTTCACTAGCCTACCCTTAGCCAATAACTTGGGAGTGGATAAGTGGCATCAGATGGTATGACGCATGGATGACCAAGAAGCAATCTCTTCAGCGACACAGACATGGTATGGATACCCTGATTGGCACATCATTTTTAGAGTTTTTTAAATTAGTGGAGTTTCTTTTAAGAGAAAAATAAAGAACAATACAAAATATCTGCATGACCAGACTGAGTTCTAGTTAAGTAATAAATGTAATTTTTCTCTCTTTGAAAGAGCTAACAGTTCAGCGCCTTCCCCAGGCAAGCGGGGATGCTGAGCTGCTGTGGTCAGTGACTGTCAGAGCAGTGTTCACATGCAATTCCTAGTGTTCACCTTAATTGGATATTCCATTAATCTCTGCTCACTAATACGATCTGAATTCAGGAATGAGTAAACACATTCTTCCCAGAGAGCACAATAATTTTTTAATCTACTTTCTCTGGGGTAGGTTCCAGACAGACTGCTTTAGAATTAAGTTTCTCATAAGAAAACAATAAGTAAAACTGGCCTTAAGAATTTTCCTCTTACTTGCTCCCTTCTGGTCTGTAAAGTCATGAAAGGAAAGAGGGTGGCAAGAAAGCTCAGAAAAAGCAGTGGAACATGCTTACTAAGGACAAAATATCCAGAATTTAGAAACTCACCCACAGTCAACTATTGGCTCCAGGGTCTAAAAGACCTGAGGCTCTATTAGACACAATGCAAAAGTCTTCAATAAGACTGCAGTGACTCACAAGCAAGTTGCTCACTGGAATCACCCCCCCGCCCAAGCCTATTAAGTCAGAATTTCTAGGAATGTGTAGAGAGAAAATACATTCCATATTCCCTGGGAAAAGTCCCATTTGACAACTTTTACGGAACTCTGGATGCCTTTTCAGTATTTCCAGGTCTTTCTTCTAGGCTTTAAGCTTGCTAATTTGGATAATAAATCATATGGTCATCTTGATGTGAGCACTGTATTTTTCTGGATACTTGCCAGATGATCTTCATGTTACAAACCACTAATTTAGTCCAAATTCCTTACCTTGTTGAAGGAAAAAGCAACAGTATCCAGGATTTTTTAAATCTGACTACAAAGTCACCAGGCAGTTAGCACCTCACATTCTAATATCATATTTGCCTGACAGATTCTACCGTCCCCCTTCCCCAGGATGACACTGATAATTCCCCAAGAAGCAAAGAAAATTTCCTCTACTACCTCCTTCTTCCTGACCTCTCTTCTCTGTCTGGGTATAAAATCAGCCAGCTGGTTCCAGAGCAGTTGCTAATAGATAGGTGGAAGGAAACTAATATTGGCTGTGTCCATGTGCTAGACACTAGTCACTTTAAATGCAGACAACTGAGGCTAAGCTCAGGGTACATCCCAACCATCACACACTTCCCCCAGCCCCCATTTCTCCCTCCCTAGTCTTTATTTGTATGCTAGGGCCAATTATCCTCCAGGGCAAAGAACCTGTATAGTATTCCACCATGTTTGTCTGTTCTACTGAAACAAACCAGTCTAGTTGCAAGAGGAGATGAGCTTCTAAATGAATTCACACTTAGGGGAAAAGGAAATCAGGCAAATGGGTAGGACTCAACAACGAAGTGAGTACAGAAGAAGGAGTGAAATGTGGCTTGGTAGGTGTTATGAGAAACCTGAGCTCAACAAGCTGTTTTGCTACCTACACCTTCTGTCGGTTTTTATGAAGTTAGAACGGCTGATCCCATTATGTGCCCCTGGTAAAGGAGCACTTGCATGGAAAATGGTTTTATTCTCTCTGGCGTGGCACTGGCAAAAAAAATTAAACACCTTGGCCTCATAAGATTCCTCCATACGTATTCAGTGTTATTGCCACAGCATACCCTTTGCCAGGAAAACTAGATGGCAGGGTTTCAGCCTGTGCCACATACTAGGCAAAATTTCTACGGGTGATCCAGGCCAGCAGTTGGGCCTCCCCTGCAATAAATGATAGTTCCCTTCTGAGATATTAGGAATCTGTCTGCAAGAAGGGGTTAGTCATGACTATATAATCCATTATTCAGGCAGGCTTTAGTTATACAGAAATGTCTAATAACTGACACTGAAGAATCTTAATTCTCTTCCTCAAGGGAGATGCCTAAGTCAGTGTAAACATGCCCAATTCTTACTCAGCCCCCTTCTCTGCTTACCACAGGTCTTGAGAGAAGTGGCCTTTGACAAGCCATAAAAAAAATTCTTATGAAACCCTGTGCCCACAGTGCTGGTTCCTACTCCCCTTTTCTTTATACCTGATTATCTAAAGGGGGCTGATCAAACATCACTGTGCAAAAAAACAAAAACAAAATAACATCAACAAATGTCCACAGCAAAACTCAGAAGGCTTTAAGTAACAGCTTCCTCCACTAAAGTTCTAACTAAATAAAGGTTGCAAGATAAAATACAGTATGGAGGTTCCTCAAAGAGTTGAAAATAGAGCTAACCTATGGCCCAGGAATTGCCCTACTGGGTATTTACCCCAAATTTATCACTACATTTATCACAAATGTAGTGATCTGAAGGGGCATGTACACCCGAATGTTTATAGCAGAAATGTTCACAATAGCTAATGGAAGGAGCCCAGATGTCCATCAACAGGTAAATAAAGAAGATGTGGTGTATACATACAATGTGATACACACACACACACACACACGGGAATATTACACAGTCATCAAAAATGAATCTTGCCACTTGCTATAATGTGGATGGAACTAGAGGGTATCATGCCAAGTGAAATAAGTCAATCAGAGAAAGGCGATTATATGATCTCACTGATATGCAAAATTTAAGAAAAAAGGCAGAGGATAGGGAAGAGAGAAAAATATTAAACAAGACAAAACCATAAGGGAGGTAGACAAACCATAAGAGAGTCTTTATCTTAAGAAACAAAATGATAGTTGCTGGAGGAGAGGGAGGTGAGGAGGATGAGGTGGCTGAGTGATGGACATTGGGGAGAATATGTGTTATGGTGGTTGCCGGGTATTGTGTAAGACTGATGAATCACAGACCTGTACCTCTGAAACAAATAATTCATTATACGTTAATTAAAAAAATACAAGGGGCTCAGTTAACTTGAAATACAGATACATAAGAAAAACTTTTTACTGCAATATTTGAGACATACTCTACTAAACAAAGCATTTGTTATTTCTCTAACATTTGAATTGAACTGGGTGTTGTGTATTTTTATTTGCTGAATCTGGCAATCATAAACTAACTGATAGCTCCACCACCACATACACTCCCCAACACCACCCTTTCATACTGGCCCAAGTAATTTGAACAAGTTCAAGTTCAGATAGCAAAACTGTTCTCCTCTGACTTCTGGACTATGGTATGAAGACTTCTGTTATAAAGAAGATGAAGAGGACCATGTGTAGGGGCAAGGGAATGTCACTTTGAAAGTTTTGCCTGGGTGCATGAGCACACCAAAATTCATGCTTCTACCACCCTAAATTCTACCTTTGGCTTCCCCATAGTAAGTTCCCCCTGAAATCCTCCTTCAGTGGGATATCCTCCATTGAGGTATTATTTTATGCAACAGTCTATTATTTTACCAACCTCTACCTAGGCAAACAAAATAAAACAAAGCTAAGTGAATCTATCTTATGCTTCATAAACCATAATGACAAATATTTTAATAATACTATTTCAAGGGAAGTGGAACCTCATAAAAGCACATCTGAGATAAATAATTAATAGTTACAGTATTTGAAAATTTAATTTAAACAAGGCAACTTGATGTTATACTCTGTTTCTGTATGAAGGCACATGTGTGCACACCCACATAAACATGTAATTGCTGATCTTTGTAGCCCTGCAACCAAATCTTCAGGTTTCACTTAAATAGTGAATTGCACCAAACTGTGCTCAATGGATATCTTTAAAAAGTAGTCAGATCAGGACTTGGATTCATATAGAGCATATGCACACATAGCATGTGGACAGCTCTGACTTGCTGCCTGCCATTATTCAGGAATATCCTGGATCACATCCCAGATGCTGGCCTTTACCTTGATGGGTGCTCTGGTTCTAATTGCACAACATAATGTAATCTCCAGTCCATTTCACAAACTCATCACATTCATGTGTTCTTAGGTAACTGTCAAATATTGGATAATATGTTCAGGCTTGTATTCACAGACTTTGTTATAACCCAAATCCTTCTAATCAGAGATAGAGGACTTGTTAATAATCACCTCTAAATTAAATTTGTCATTATTAAAATTGCAATAAATATTCTTAGGGAGTAGAAGCTCATTCACTGAACAGAAAATTGCTCTCCTTGGGGCACCAAGGTGGCTCAGTCGGTTAAGCGTCTTGATTTCAGCTCAGCTGATGATCCCAGGGTTGTGGTATCAGGCCCCATGTCAGGCTCCATGCTCAGCAGGGAGCCCTCTATGGATTCTCTCTCTCCTCTTCCCTATCCCTCTGCCCTACCCCCGCTCGAATGCTCTCTCTCTCCCTCAAATAAATAAATCTTTAAAAAATTTCTCACCTGTGGAAATGCACCAATTCCTTCATGCCATGAGAAGACCCCCTTCTCTCTCCCTATCCATATATATATATATATATATATATATGATATAATATACATATATGTAACTACATATATATATATATATATGATTAAGTAGTAAGTAAGTGGCACTTAACACCTGTGTGAAGCTCTTCAGTTTCCTACAGAATACTCTTCTGAAAATCTGATAAATACTGGCCTGCAGAAACTTCCAGGATGAATGGGGTTGGAGAAAACCCCCCCATACCTAGAGATACTACCTTCTCATCCCTGTTCAGGTTTATTGGGCTGCAAGAGCCTCTGTTCTCATGGCACATTATTCCTCAAAATCTGACATTCCCATTTCCAAGCAGAGGGAGCTGGGCATGTAAACATCATGATTTTCATCAGCTAAAAATTGGCTCAATGTCCCCAAAACACTCTCCTATTCCTGTTAATGTTCCTTAAGTATAACCCAAATGACAACTGTCCTTTTATCGTCTTTAAGCTATGCTCAAGGAGCCTATTCAAATTTCCATGAAATCCATCTACCAAGCAGAGACTCTGTGGAGTGCCAGAGTACACTATGAGTGGGGATATGGGCTAGAATGTGTCTGGTTTGTTGGCATTGTTTCACTAGCATCTACCATAGTTCCCAGCACATCAGTTCTTTAGGCACATTGAAGAAAAAAAGAAGAAATATATTTTTGGACCCTACACACATATATTCAAGCCAAACAAATTACCCTATTTCAACAATTACTATTACTATACTCTTCAGATAATCTTTAGAAATACACAGGTCTAGAAACACATTCTAATATCAATAATTCTGCAGAGTTCATAATAAAAGGTTTTTTTTTAATCTCTCATTCTCTCTTTTCCTTTCTATATTCTGTTATTCATTTAACATTCATTGAATATTTACTATGTATAAACAACACTAACTGCCCTAGATGCCTAGTTAATAAATTGCCCAAACATTCCAGTAAAGGCACTCTCTTTTCTTTGAGCAAACATGTTAAGCCACACTAAGAAGTTAGTCAATAACATTTACACAATTTTAATCTTTTCAGCTGCTAAATGCAAAATATTTCTAAGCTAATTTCATAGCCTACTACAGAAATTATTTTTCTGTAATAAAGGATAATGTTTCCCAATTATAAGAAATTTAAGAGATTTTAGGGTAGAAACTATAAAAATATAGTTTATTTCAAGAAAAATTACATGTTTCCCATCTTGGTTGATATTGTATCTTTTGGCCACATTCTGGGACTAAAAACAGAAATATATTAGTAAGTTTCTAGGACATAGTCCCCAAGCAGTTTTACATAGAAGTTCACCTGATCCTAACTACAAATCTATCAAATAGGTAGATGGTATTAATAGAACACTGGGGCTATGGAAACCATGGTGCAGACATATTAAATGGTTTTTCCACCATCAACAGAAAAATAATGACAAAACCTCTTTGGAAGGCAGCCTAATAACTATGAAATAAGAATGGTTTGAGAGTCATAAAACCTGGGTTTAAAACTGTATGATTGGAGAAAACAACTTAATCTCTCTAGATACCAGCTTTTTCATTCCATAAAAACAGATTAGTTTGAACCATTTGAAATTACCAATATGCAATCATTTTTTACCTACAAACATGGCAACTTCATTTGGTCCAACCTCATAATAATGTTAACTTAAAACTTAAAAGAGTTGTTCTAAATATTAAATGCTATGTTCTATTTAAAGCACACCTACACGGAGTCTGGAACAGAGAAGTACTAGACAAGTGCAAATATTCTTCGCCCTACCAGGGTCCGGCCTATAAGATCAGCACAATTCCCTCCCTCACGTACCAGCCATTCATCTCACCACATCATTTCTCCATCCCTTTTTAGCCTTTACACAAAGTAAAATACACTATCTAAATGTATTTCATAATACATTATGAAATTCAATTCAATGTTAGCACACATTGAAATTTCAGAAGATAAGTCAAATAAAAATCAAATAGGATTATAATCATTACTGATTTTCCAGTTTCACTCAATGGCACAAAAGTTTTCCTTTTTACTCCTACTTCTAAATGAAGATTTTATGTTCTCCAAAATGAGCACATATATATTAAACAGGGTCATACCTGTTTTCAACTTACATATTCAGAATCCTTTAATTTGCCTTTAATTACAATTTCATATCTTTATGGATTGATGGTCAAAGCTTTGTTTGAAATATTCAGTAAGGACTAGGCAGTATTGATACAGTAGCTGGGTCATTCAGTAATCTGACAATTTTAGATAAGCAGTGAAGGGGGTTGGAATAAAACACTGTAATGAGAAAGCTTTGAGGCTTCTTGATGAAGCTGATGCAGGTGTAGACAAACAGAAAACCATAATTTTATCATATTCTTACTTTCTTCCTTCTCATACCAAATGATCCATAGAGAAGGGGCCCTAGACCAAGTTCTTCTCTGTCTGGTGACCTCGGGTTATTTAGACCAGAGGTTATTTAGATCAATGAGGAAAATAAGAGACTATCCAGGGAAATCAATCAAATCAGTGCTGATGATCAACAGGGTAACAAGCTTTCTAACCATTCATATCCATAAAGGTAATTAGGAGTTTTGAGCATTTGGAAACACCACATTTTTTGAAGACATGTACAAGAATGTCTGTGTTAATTCATCTATAGCACTTCATTTTTATTTAAATGATTTCCATTCTTCTGTTAAGCTTTATCTCCTTCCTCAACAACCACTCATTCTTAATGACCTTCTACAGTGTAATAGTTGCAAAGCTAATCTGTCATTGGATAACTAATTATGGAATGCTAACATGTACTCAACACTGTATCAGAGGCCAGGCAGACATTAAAGAAAGCCTTTCTAATACTTTCTGAAGTCTTTTTCTTTCATTATTTCAAGAATCTCAATGTTTTACAAATTTCCAATGTCCTCTAATGACTCTTGCCTAATCACCTGTTGCCAAATCAAAGCTTAATTAAAATGCAGTCATGGTGTGATGATCTTTCCCTCAGCAGAAGCTTCATACTGCTCCATATTTGAAAAGGTGAGAGACACTACGATTTTATATGATGCCCATGCTCCATCCAAGCTCTATTCCTGAAACTTAGAATAAGTGATCCTCAAGGATTAGCAGGCACTCTCCTTGCTTACTTCTGTTCACACAGCCAAAGGATGTCGTCTTATCACAAGAGAATGGCAAACAGCTAACTCTGAAGACCATGTGAAGTCAATTAGGAGAGGCTCATCTATGGGGGCCATAGTTATATGGCCTCTAAACTATTACCTACTCAGAACCTTAAAATGTAAGACTCAAACTGTGTGGTTCTGAACTGCATTAGTCTGAGCTGACTGTACCCATACATGTTCCATACTGTGTAGAAGTTCATTTAAGCAGAGAAGAGTTGAGGACATAGCAAAACCACCCAATTATTACAATACCACACTCTCAAGTAACCAGTTAGTATTGTATTTTTAAATTTCCCATCTACGCAAAGGACAATAGAACTCCCTTGTTTGACAAACCATTTACTCAGGATCATAGGTATCAACTTATAGTGAGTCAACAAGACTGCAGAGTTCACATTTCTCTTCCATTCAGCAGAAAACACTGTTTCCTTGGCAACTGACAGTGTTTGGTTGGGCTTTTACTTTTCTTTCTGCTTCTGAAGTGCAAGCAAGGAAGGAGTTCCATGAGCTAAGATTTGTTTCAGAAACAGGTTTCTCTGCCTAGGGTAACTGAAATAACCCATTTGGTGCCTAAGCATAACTCTGTTCTTTCTTAGATATATCGTATCTTTACAGTCAAGTCTCAGGCAAATAATAAAAGGTAACTGAAATAGACAAGGTAGTTTTTTGTTGTAGTTTTTTGTTGTTGTTGTTTTTGTTTTGTTTGTTTAAATATTTTATTTATTTATTAAGAGAAAGAGTGAGAGAGAACATGAGAGCTGAGAAGGTCAGAGGGAGAAGCGGACTCCCTATGGAGCTGGGAGCCCGATGTGGGACTCGATCCTGGGACTCCAAGATCATGAGCTGAGCTTTATAAAGGCAGTAGCTCAACCAACTGAGCCACTCAGGTGCCCGACAAGGTAGTTTTTAATGTTTAAATTATTTCTTCATTAGGAAGCCCCTAAAATTCAAGCAACTAAAAGTTCTTACTCTTGGGAAACCTAGGTGGCTCAGTTAGTTGTCTAACCCCTGATTTAAACTGAGGTCATGACCTCAGGATTGTGAGATCCAGCCCTGCATCAGGATCCCTGCTGTGCATGAAGCCTACATCAGATTCTCTTTCTATTCTTCTAAGAAAAGATAAATAAATAAATAAATAACTCTTACTCTTAACTAGCCAACATTATTCTTTTTCTTTTTTTTAAATTTTATTATTTATTTATTTGAGAGAGAGAATGAGAGAGAGAGAGAGAGAGAATGAGAGAGAAAGACAGAGCATGAGAGGGGAGAGGGTCAGAGTGAAAAGCAGACTCCCTGCTGAGCAGGAAGCCTGAAATAGGGCTTGATCCTGGGACTCTAGGATCATGACCTGAGCCGAAGGCAGAGGCTTAACCTACTGAGCCACCCAGGAGCCCTTATCCTTTATTTTTCAAATCTAATTACCTATGTATGTAATGAGACAATGGAGTAAATACCTTTTCTCTACTAGGTAGAGTTTTCTCAGCAGCTCTGGGGTTTTGAAAAGAACTCTAAGCCCAAGCAAAAGTCAGAGGATTCAAACTCCTTTTCTACATTAGCACAGGTGATTAGCGATCAGGGTGAGAAGACAGTGGCCAAGGTAGCAATCATGAATGCTTACTTTTCTGGAGACAGAATGTCCAGTGCTGGGATTTGCACTGTCCTCACCACTGTGCTCTCTCCTACTTCAAGAACCCACCTCCTCCCAAGTCAAGTCCATGCAAGAGCTGAAGATGAGGCTTTCTCTGCTGGAGGAGAGGCAAATACAGCTCTTGACCTGAGGCTGTGGTTGAAGAGAAGCTGCTTCAACCCGAGGTACTTGGAAAGGCACTATGCAAAGCAATAATATCCAACCACTTCGGTTTCCTTGTATATTTGCTACAGAGCAGCTCCCACTCTGCAGATCATCTTCTGATCAGGCTCTAAGCTTCCACTTTTATACCTGAAGAAACAAATGGGCTCATTATGAAATTGAGTATCTTTTCTCCTCTAGCACTCCTCTTGAGCGTTCCCTCACTGACACTATTATACTCCATACCTGAGATAACTCCTAAGCAAGTTTTGAAGGCACACTGGGTAGTCAAGTGAACAGAGAGGATAAACCATGATTTCTAATATTCCTTCACTAGTACACTACTCAAATACTAACACTTACATACTTCTTAGTCCTGGGGGGTTCAGTGTCTATACACCACATGCCCCCAATCCCTACTTACTAGATTGAATAGTATAGCCCCAAATTCATGTCCATCCAGAACCTCAGAATGTGACCATATTTGGAAACAGGATCTTTGCAGATGCAATCAGTTCAGTAAAAAGGAGATCATGGGTTATAGTGGACTAATAAGGCCCTTGCAAGAGGAGAAACAGAGAAACAGAGACAAACAGGAAGAAGACCATGTAATGACAAGATTGAATGAAGCAGCTGCAAGCCAAGGAGTGCCAAGGACTGCCTGAAGCTGGGAAGAGTTAAGGCAGATTCTTCCCTAGTGTCTTCAGAGAGAGGATGGACCTGCTGACATCTTAATTTTGGATTTCTAATCTCCGCAATCATGAGAATAAATTTCTGTTGTTTCAGGCTACTTGGTTTGTGGCAATTTGTTACCAGAAGCCCCAGAAAACAAATTCATATACTTCAGGACACTACTTGCTAGACAAGCCCAAGCCAGGTTCCTTGTTTTATATCACAGGGGAAAAAAAGATTTTTAAATAGAACAAATCCAGAAAGACAGAAATGAATCTTCTATAAAATTACTTTTCAGTATATTCTGGGTCAAAGAGGAAAATATATTTTTAAAAGAAATGATACAAGCTGCCTGAAGAATTTCCTAAAAGATCTTAACCATGACCACACGCAATTTCACTACCTCTGAGGCATAGGATAGGAGTCATATGAGTGGAACAGACGTAAGGAAGACTACAATAGTGAAGGGTTTTTAAACTATCCACAAAAGCAATTTTTATGAGAACTTTTCAGGCAAGTAACTTACAGAGAAAGATGGTAGAGAGACCTAAAACATAGAACATGTGACATTATCCTCCAAAAGGAAAAAGAACAAAGAACAGATCATCAGTTGTGGAACAAGTAAAGGAAGCTTACCTCAAACAGTCCTTTAAAAAGTTCCTAACAGAAACAGAACAATTAGGGGTCCCTGAAGTAACACAGTGATTTCTCCTGACAACTGAGGAAGAGGGCAGCAGCAGGGGAAAAAGGGAATTCATGGAACCTCCATTGATATCCCCAACTTAGAACAAACTCACCTCAGTGGTACAGGGCAGAAGTACGGAATGTCCTTCTAAACACTCTTCTCCACTGCCTCTGACTAAAGAGTGACTCCTGGAAGCCAGAGGACCACCCGACTCCCCCAACATATACACTCCCACTGCGGTGGAGAAGCATTCTCAAACTGAAAGTGCCCTTCACCAGAGAAGAAGAGCCCCCAGGTATGTCCTTTACAGGAACTATGGTTAAGCCTGACTCTTGGTGTCCCCTCAGGTCCTGATCTCAGGGTGGTGAGATTCCCCTCCACCAGGCTCCACCCTCAGTGCTGAGTCCGCTTAAGACTCTTCCTCCCTCTCCCTCTGTCCCTCCCTTTATGCTCCCTCTCTCTCTCAAGTAAATGAATCTATGACTCGGTCAATCAATACTATGGAGAAGCGTCCACTTGTCGCCCTCCAGGCATCCTCATGCGGCGCTCAGCTCCATGGCCGCCATGGAAGGCTGCCAGGACACTTTCAGGCATATGGCGGGTCCCGCCTCACGACGGAGACCTGGCGCACTTCCAGGGCCACGAGTTCCAGTACCTGATGAAGAAGCACTTGGTAATCATCAGGCGCAACTTGTTGCAGGGCTCAGTGGACGTGACCGTAGGCCACTCGAGCTTCACCTCTCCGGGCCACCACCATTGCCTCACGCCCCCGCCGGCGGCGGACGCTTCCCACACTGCCTCAGCGAGAACGGCGCCTTCCCGGGCTGCGTGCTCCAGAGGCGTCAGCGCCTGCCGGGGCAGCTATCACGCATGCGCGTTTAGGTTCCAGGCACAAACACCGAGATCAGGTTCGCTGAGAAGACAGAGTAGCCGGAGGCTCTGCTGTGGTGCCCCCCTACGTCTTGCCCCTGAGCATCAACATTCCAGACACCGTGGCCCACTGCATCCGTCCCCTTCCCTTCCCCACGGAAGGCGTCAGTGCTGCAAACGCCTGCACATCCAGCCCTCGGGGAGCGGGCCCTTCGGGGTACAAAATGGGCTGTGTGATACCAGCTGACCTCAATTTAATGGCCGACAACTTGCAGCCAGAAAATGAAAAAGAAGTTCCAGTGAAGACAGCTTAGAAGAGGAGTCAAAGCCACCTTGTTCCTATGCACAATTGATCGTACAAGCAATTACAATGGTTCCTGATAAACAACTCACCCTAAATAGAATTTATACATCACTAAAAACTATCCATACTACAGAACTGTGGACAAGGATGGGGAGAATTCAATTTGCTGCAATCTCTCTGAATCGTTATTTCATCAAAATACCAGGTTCCTGGGAAGAACCAGGCAAAGGCTTATTCTGGAGACTCTGAAAGCAAATTAATAGACCAGGCTTCTAAGAATAGACGGCGTAGGGACGTGGCCTTGCTTCAAAACACCTGGGACCTCTCATCTAGAAGTGCCCCAGCCTCTCCCAATCACACTGGAGTGCTGTCTGCTCACTGCAGTGGTGCCCAGACCCCTAAGAGCCTGTTAAAAGAAGGTTCACCAGCCACCCTGGAGCCTGAGTCCAAACTGGCTGTCATCCAAGAGGCCCTGTCTGCCCAGAGCACACTGGGCTGTCTAGCTGGCGCTTTTTAATTGCCATGCAGCAGCAGCTGCCACCAACCATCAGGCCTGTCACCTACACGGTCACAGCCCCGTGACGACCTCGGCCTCCTGGCAGCTTGTTGTGCAGAGAGTGCATGTCATCCATCAGATCCCAGCGGCGTCTATCACCAGCAGGGCCAGCCTGGCCCCAGAGAACACACACACTGTTGCCAGCCAGGCAGTGGTCGCTCAGGCAGCCATGCTGGCCCCTCCTAAGGCAGAGGCACAAGAGAAGGGAGATCACAAAGAAGTAAAGGTGAAAGGAGAACCTATTCCTGCGATTAGCCATGTCACACCAGGCAATGCTGACCGGATCACCCAGATGTCACAGACCGCCCCTGTCCAGACAGTCACCGCAACACAACAGGTGCCTCCAGGTCAGCACCAGTTGCCCATTAAAAACTGTAACACAAAACGGGACTCACATGGTGCCAGTCCCTGCTGCCGTCCACGACCCAGTGAACAATGCAGTGTTGAGTCCTATGCACAAGCTGGGAACACGTGAATACGTGTTGGCCTCTTTGCCCACAGAGCACAGGAACAGCGACTAGAGTGGCCAGAGCAGAGACTGGTCAAGACGGAAGACAGCACAAGCATCAACTTCACCCTGAGTGTGGACTGACTGCAGCAGGCAGCAGGCAGGGAGAAGGACCTCCCAAAGGAGCAACTGAGACTATTCCCACTAAGAGAAACTGCACTGTGTGAATGGAGGCTGCAGTTCTTGGATTCCCCACAAAAGATTTAGATGAGGATCCACGCTCCAAGAAAGACAGCCAGAAGGAAAGGAGCAAGCACAAAGCAGTTTCTTAAGGACAGTACATTCTCAAGAAGAGAGAGTGGGCAGGCCCAGAGGTAGCAACTGCCCTGAGGCTACAAGGGTACTTTGTTTTTATGGGGGTGAGAGAGTCTTGGGTTCTGGACAGGGTGATCTCTAATAGAGGCTGCTTCCAGTCCTTTGGGGCACTCCTCCCACAAGTTGGGAGGGGGAGGTTTTGACCCTACCAGGTTTCTGTGGGAACCTTCCAGGCAGCAGTCCCACAAGGTGGGGGAGCTAAAACCACAATGCAAATACATCATAATGAGTCCGGTTTACCGAAGGGGAGGCTTAAGAGAAGAGGCTTCCTCTGAACCAGGGCTCTTGGTATGTTTGCCCCAGGGTCTTGGAAGCTATAGAGTCAGGATGTTGTGTGCCCAGGGCTTCTAATGCGTAACCTATTGATTCTTGCCTCCAGTTCCCATGTAAGTGTCTACTCCATCAGGACAGTTTTTCTTACTTTTAGATTAACTCTGTGATGCCAAAATGAGACATTGTCTCTCACCTGCGCTGGAAGCATGTTATCTCAGTGGGTAGAGGGCCATGTGGTTGGGGTTCACCTCAGCACCGAAAACACAAAAAAGCAGGTGGTCTTAAAATTCCTTAAAGAAGTCACACCTTTTTCAAAAAACAAAACCACTTGCAACAAAGTCTGGTTCTGGAAAGTCTCCCCACTCCAAGCTTAGCTTGTTAACTCCAAGCAGAGGAGCTTAGAGACCTGTGGCCCTCCCTAAGGGAGGCACCAGGGGCAGGCAGAGCTGCAGGGACAGAATAATCTCCTTTTGACTGTCCTGTTGAAGTTCAGTTGGAGCGACTTGAGGACATCTGCAGGTCTCTCTGTGAGAACAGGCCCCTAATACATATAGTGTACCTCGAGCTCAGTGTGTGGGATGGTTGCACAGACAGATGCCCACGTTGAGTTGTGGATAACCATGACCCAAAGAACTGCCGGACTCTTGGAGCTGCACTTAACTGGTTCTCTTTCCTGCTACTTTTTGTGGTTTCTTTTCTTTTCTTTTTTTTTTTAGTATTCTTACTTTTTTTTTTAAGATTTTATTTACCAGACAGAGAGAGAGCACGTGCAAGCAGGGGGAGCAGCAGGCGGAGGGAGAGGCAGGCTCCCCACAGAGCAAGGAGCCTGATGCCGGACTCCATCCCAAGACCCTGGGATCATGACCAGAGCTAAAGGCAGATGCTTAACTGACTGAGCCACCCAGGCGTCCCTGTGTTTTTTTACTTTTTGTTGACTTTGTTCCTAGCATAATTTTCCACTTTAAGTAAAACAAGCTTCCTAAGTGTTGTGTGTGTTTAAAATGATAGAACTATTCTACCTCATGTGGAAAAAAGATTCAGTCTTACCACATAATGCTTTAAAAAAAATAATAACTATGGAGAAAGAAATAGAGACATAAAATCGAGGTCTCTTGTAGGTATGAGTGTTCTTTCCAGCAACTATCCCCCAACTCTCAGAAACAGAAGGTGACATTACACCATCAACACCTTGCCTCAAGCTCACATTATAAGATGAGGGTGCAAAGAGGACCCGGTGAGATTATGCTGAGTGAAATAAGTCAAGCAGAGAGAGTCAATTATTGTATCGTTTCACTTACTTGTGGAGCATAAGGAATAACATGGAGAACATTGGGAGATGGAGAGAGAAGTGAGTTAGGGGAAATCAGAGGGGAAGACAAACCAAGAGAGACTGTGGATCCTTGAGAAACAAACTGAGGGTTTTGGAGGGGAGGGGGGTGGGGGGTTAGGTGAACCTGGTGGTTGGTATTATGAAGGGCACGTATTGCATGGAGCACTGGGTGTGGTGCATAAACAATGAATGCTGGAACACTGGGAAGAAATAAAATAAAATAAAATAAAATAAAATAAAATGGAAAAAAAAAAAAAACAGAAGGGAGCAAAACAGAAACCACCCAGCCAGTTTGGGGCAATGAGAAGGCCTAGACAGCACCATCCCCTTTCAAAAATGAAAAGCATAAATACAAAGGCTCATCAACAACACAAAAATACTAAAGCAGGAAAAAAAGTTAAAAATTGGAATATGTTTTAAAAGAATTTCTAGAATAAGCACACTCAAAGGAATTAGACTTTTAGACTTTGCTTTAGACAGAAAACTGTCTATGAGATAAGATGTGAGAGGAAAGCTAAATGATAGAATAAAAAGTTTTAAAGGGAAAGGTAATGAAAAAAGCTGAAGACCACAAATAGCTAGGAAACAATAAATAAATATGAACCAGGAAGTAATGAAAATGAGAGAAAAATAACAGTGATATGTGGGGGATAGTTTTGAGAAACTTATATACCAAACACAGAGGAAGCAAATATAGGGAAGTACTTAACACAAAAATGATAGCAGGAGGACAAACACCAGCATTTCAACAAACAGATAAATGGTGCCCCTGAAATATCAAATAGTAAATGAAATTTGAGAAGACATGAAAAGGTAATACAGAAGAAAACTTCCCCCAGATAAAGAAAGAGCCAACTTTGTGAGTCAAAAGACATAGTATTTTATTTTAAAAGAGAGTAATATAAAACCACTACAACTCATATGAATATGCTGAGAAAGTTTTTATACTTCAAGGATAAATATATTTTAAGTTTTCTCTGAGTATCCATGAGGAGAAGACAAACAACAACAAATTTAAAGTCACCTACAAGTGGCCAGACTACTTTGGTTAAATCATTAAGTCAGACCCTGTCACTTCTCTAATCAAACCCATCCAGTGTTTTTACCTCTCATTGTGATATAAATCAAATTTCTAAAATGATCTATAAAGCTCAACCTGATCTTAACCTTAGTTAGCATTCTGACCTCATCTCTTCTATTCTTCTTTTCACCTCATTTGCTCCAAGTAAAGAGGCCTCCATACTTTTCCTCATATATGCCAGATATGGTCACCTCAGGGCCTTTGTACATGCTGTTCACCCTGCCTAGAATGTTCTTGATGCATTGGATATGAGGATGATGAGTCTTGATGAGGATATGAGTCTTGCTCACTCATATCCTTCAAATGTCCACTTCTCATGGATTCTTTTCCTGACTGCCCCATTTAAAGTAACCCTCACTCTGGCACTCTATATCCCTTCTTTTCTTGTTAAATTATATTTATTTATCTATACAATATAGGTAATTTGTTATTTATTCATTCTGTTTATTGTGTGTGTCCTCCCACTAGAATTTAAGCTCCAGGAGAGCAGAGATATTTGCATATATGTTGTTTATTTCTGTATAATCAGTACCTAGAATAGTGTCTGTCCAATAGTAGAAGCTCAATAGATAGGTGTCAAATGAATGAATGAATGAGGGAAAAAAACATCTATCTCAAAACTCTCCATAGGAACATTCAATTCCAGAAGACAGTAGATAAATAGAAATATGTGACTGAATAGTTTATCTTCGCCTTGTTCATGTATAAAAGCAACAGAAGGGGATTGCTAGATGTAAATGATCTCAGAAAATATAACATGTGTGCCTATGTTTTTCAAACTTATTCAATAACACCATTTCATTAAATTAAGAGGTAGTACAAAATACACAATCTTTGGAATATAGGAGCTACTTTATGGAAAGATTAACAGTATGTATTAATTCCCTTTTAATTATGACTAAGAGTTAAAAAAAGAACTATTAAAGTTGCTTTAATTAAAGTTAAAAATTATTTATAAAAAATCATGTCAACATCATAAATCCTAGGAAAACTATACAACAGAAAAAACAACACCTATAATAAACTTACCTGTTGCTAGAACAAAATAGCAGAAATCAAAAGGAAGGGAGAAAGGTCATTAAAGTGAAATTGTCTAATGTTCCTAATTGGGAACTTCACTCTGGGAAAGTGAATTTTGTTGCCAAAACACTTTTATATACCACTTGTTGTGGTAAAAACAAATTAAATTGTGTGGGATGGCAATTTGGCAGTATCTATAAACTTTTTAAATATGTATAGAAATTGATTGCAAAAATGATCTTAATTTTCCACACCTTTGCCAATGCCCTCCCACTCATATCCCATAATCTCAGCCATGTAGCTTGTTTTGGCCAGCGGGATAAAAACAAGCTTGACGTAAGAGACTTGAAGAAATGTTTACATGCTTCCACCCCCTCTCATTGACCTGCCTTGCCATGACAGAACATGCCCAGATTAAGCTTCAAGGAAAAACACTGAGGCTATCAGACCAGACAATAGCTAGCCAACTCCGGACATGTGAGAGAGCCCCACCAAGATCAGCAGAACTCCCTAGCCAACTCACAGCTGACTGCAGGCATATGACTGGTTCTAGCCAAGAAGAACTGCAAAACCAATACATCACCTTGTAAGTAATAATAAATGAGGGTCTTAAACATTTAGGACTTACCCTGCCATACATGGAATTACCTTTGAAAGCAATTCTTCCTTTAGGAATTTACATTAAAAACACACTTCCTTTCTCCAAAAAGAATTGTAATAATTCTTTTCTTATTGCACAGAAGGCCACAGGAATGTTTATTGTAGCATTTCTGCTCACAAGAATATTTATTGTATCATTGTTTGCAGTATGAAAATATTTGGAAACAACATAAATGATCATCAGTAGGAGATACGTTAAATATCTTTTCCTCTGAAAAGAAGGTATGTGGTGATTAAAAAGCATAACTTAGATTTATAGATCTTACAGATTTATAGATTTTATAATACCGCAACATGCATTACTCAATGATGAAAATGAGTTATAGAATGACATACAGACCTTTATATTTCATAAATAATATATAGACTTTATATTTTATATTTAATAAATGCACATATGTGCATATGTAGGAAAAAATGTTTGCAAGAATACACAAGGTGTTAATTATTATTATCAGGGAGTCTGGAAGAACATAATAATGAGAATGACTTTCACATTTTCTTGTGTGTGTATATTTTGCATATTTTATTTTGTGTATATTGTGTATATTTTACTTTTACAGTTATATGTAGTGTTCTTGTCCTTTAAAAAACAAGAAAGACTTTTTTAAATATAAGGAAGGAACTTTCTATGGAGTCACACATTACTCCACATAGAATTAATGTTTCTGAGGCAGCAGGTATTGGACAGATCCACTGTCATTTTTTTTTATTAACATATAATGTATTATAAGCCCCAGGGGTACAGGTCTGTGAATTGCCAGGTTTACACACTTCACAGCACTCACCATAGCACATACCCTCCCCAATGTCCATAACCCCACCCCCCTTCTCCCAACCCCCCTTCCACCAGCAACCCTCAGATTGTTTTGTGAGATTAAGAGTCTCTTATGGTTTGTCTTCCTCCTGATCCCATCTTGTTTCATTTTTTTCCTTCCCTACCTCCAAATTCTCCAAATTGCCTCTCAAATTCTTCATATCAGAGAGATCAAATGATAATTATCTCTCTCTGACTGACTTATTTCGCTCAGCATAATACCCTCTAGTTCCATCCATGTCATCACAAATGGCAAGATTTCATTGCTTTACCTGGCTGCATAGTGTGTGTGTGTGTGTGTGTGTGTGTGTATCACCTCTTCTTTTTCCATTCATCTGTTGATGGACATCTAGGCTCTTTCCATAGTTTGGCTATTGTAGACATTGCTACTATAAACATTTGGGTGCACGTGTGCACATACCCTTTCGGATCACTATGTTTGTATCTTTAGGGTAAATACCCAGTAGTGCGATCACTGGGTCATAGAGTAGCTCTATTTTCAACTTTTTGAGGAACCTCCATGCTGTTTTCCAGAGTGGCTGCACCAGCTTGCACCATCCACTATCATTCTTGCATTTGCACACAACTCTCCATTCAGCGAGTGCCCCAAAGTGAACTCATTTCTCTGACTTAGCTAGTGCTCAGAAATGATCATCACAATCTCTATAAAATCAGGTTTATTAAGAGCATCCATACTGTTTATGAGTCATAGAAAACATGTTCATTTTCCTATCTGTGTTACAGACTGCTTGGAGGATTGATGGAATATCGCTTAGAAATGTTCTAGAATTCAGATGACGATGTGTTAGGATAAATCATTACTGGTTACTATATACTCACACATACTTAGAGGCTAGAGCTCAGAAATTTATTAAATGTACTGTCTCTTTGATCTTTCTGTCACAGCCCCTGGACAAAATTCTCCTGAGTTCTTGGCAGGGCAGCTAAGAGGAGAGCCGCTCCTTCTCTTGCTGCTACAAGCTTGTGCTACAGTGGGACCAGCCAGGAAGGTAAGTCAGTTAACAGCAGTGCTCACAGAAGGACTAAGAGGTGTAGGGTTTTATGTTAGGTGCTGTGGGAAGGAAAAAAAGAAGTGCGCCATAATGGGGTCCTTGACCTCAAGGAATGGCTGCCGGCAATCATGCTGTCTCTCTTCTTTTGGTAAATATAAATTCTGATGTGAGGAACAAAGACAGACACAGGCACTGTCTGCACACTGTGAGTAGACATGCATCATCCCAGAGCCTTCTGTGGCCAGCTGAGTTCTGAAGGAGGGAACAGAGAGGGGGACAGAATTCTCCTGTCCAATTACAGTCTACTCCACAGTACAAAGTTTTGCAAATTCCACAGGTCTGATTGACAGAGCATGTATAAAATCTGAGACACCTTGGTTCTTGGCTTGGCATCCCAAACAAAGCAGAACTGTTAATTAAATATTGCTTCTCAAAAAAATTTTTTTAATAAATACTGTTTCTCTTCTTGTTCCCAAATTTATAGCTACAGCAAAGTTATCAGCTGGAAGGTTATTTCCCACTTAGCATTTTGAGGGGCATCAGGTGGTGGTATGGTGGGGACAGGGGTCCTGTGAGCCATTACTTCACTGGGATTCCAGAAGTCATGCCAGTTGGGGGAGAGCAGTGTGCTGTGGGTTGGCACATTTACCTCCTCTTCAGGGTGGATTTCACCCTAGTTAGTGAATGAGCCTTTTCAAAAGGGCTTGAAAGGTCCTAGAGTCTGACTAGGAAACAAAAGTCTAGAAGTGAGACGGCAGGAATACAAATTCTGACTGAGGACTGACATGGACGCTCATGGATTTGATGATGGGAGTGCAAAGTCTTCTTCACCAGTCATGCAGTCCTCCCTTGGCACTAACTGCTGCTATATTCTTTTTCAAATCACTTGCTTCTCAAGGCTTCAACTTCTTTATTTGAAAAATAAATTCTGGAATCACAGAATTCGAAGCAGCCTTAAGGGATAATTAGTTCAATTGTCTCTCCTGAGGACTTCTACATGATCTCAGATGCTTCCCTACACTATGGCTTTCTGGAATTCCATTATCCTTGTAAGAATGTAGAGAGAATGACAAAGAGATTTGAAGTCCCTAAACTCCCTCTCCACCTTGAGCGCCAGCACTGATATCACCCCAGTAAGGACTGCTTCAGGCTGTCTTCAGAGGGCAGGAAGGGTATGACAAGGTCAGAGGCCTGTGTCTCTCCCTCTGCACCAGGTGGTGACATGAGAGAGGAGAAAGGTGCCGAGGGTGGGGGGGGCCAGACAGCAGGACGTGCCACGCTGCTCTACACACAGGTCGCCACTATCAGATTCCATCTTGCTTTATGCGACTCTCTAGCTTTCAAAATCCTGCTGTTTTTATGTCAATGGTGAAAAAATATCAGCCATGATAATCCCTCAAACACCTTTATCAAGCTGTGGAATGAATGCACCAAGGCAGGTGCCAAAGGAACCATCTCCAATTAGGGACAAAGTCCATTAAAAAGTGTTTAGGATGTGGGGCACCTGGGTGGCTCAGTGGGCTAAGCCTCTGCCTTTGGCTCAGGTTATGATCACAGGGTGCTGGGATTGAGCCCCATATCAGGCTTTCTGCTCAGCAGGGAGCCTGCTTCTCCCTCTCTGTCTGCCTACCTCTCTGCCTACTTGTGATCTCTTTCTCACCCTCTCTCTCTCTCTCTGTCAAGTAAATAAATAAATAAAATAATAAAATCTTTTTTTTTTTTTAAATGGTTAGGATGCAAAATAATGTGCTTCAATTCCATAGTTAAGACACAGGTATATACATTTACCAGCACACCTTTGTATTTGTAAACAGGATCTGTGCATATGATCGAGATCAGAGGAAGTAGGCTCTAATCCATCCCGTATGAGCAATGTCCTTGGAAAAATAAGAAACTCAGACACAGTTAAATATATACAGAAGGAAGACAATGCAACATATGGAGAAGACCATCTACAAGTGAGGACTGTCTAAGACTACCCAGTACTGAGAGAAGGGCCTAGAACAGATTCTCCTGCAGAGTCCTCAGAAGGAACCAACGCTGCTAACACCTGGATTTTGGACTTCTAGCCATTAGACTAAGACAATAAATTCCTGTTTTAGCCATCTGGTTGGTGGTACTTTGTTACTACAGCCCTAGGAAACTAAAACAGAGACCAAAAATACATCTTCCTAATGAAATTGTTAGGCAAAACAAACGAGTTAATAAATGTAATATACTTAGAACACTGTCTAGCATATGGGAAGTCAATAAACACTGCTATTAATTATTTTGCATCCCATTCAACACAACTATAACATAGAATCATGTATAATGCCAAAGGCTGGGACCAATAAAACAAGGCATTTTACTCAAAATTGCTTTTCATTGTTTTCCCAATTGGCATTCATTATGCCCAGTTCTATGATTGAGAAAGAGTTTTCTCAACTTTTTCTTAAATCATACCTTATTTCTAAGCCTGGCAAATTTATGATATATATTTTTCCTCACACTAAAGTGTCTCCTTTCTTCCCCCCACTAATTGTAGTATCCAAGCCTCTCAGATCTCTCTCAGTTCCCAAATTTCTCATAAAGATCTAAAACATTTTTACTTGAGATCCTTTTTAATCACTAAGAGTTTAACGTGTTATTACTCTCAGGGAGAGGACAACCTGAATAAGAATCAAAGTCTTAAACTCAAGAATGGACTGTACTATTGGAGGATTTAACCATAAGCCAGCAGTTGAATAGACTCTTAGAGAGCTGAGGGGAAGAAAGACAAAACTCAAGGCTTTCCTGAGACTTCTCAAGCCCCCCATCTTCCATAGCTCTAGGCCAACACAGTCTCGATTTTGTTGCTCTGACGAACAAACTTGATAATGATTCAGTCAAAAGACAATGGTTTACCTTATTACCATAAGTTTAGAGAAGAGGGACAGAATAGGTATCTCTCACAAACGGAAACCCACTGGATAGAATTCAGAATCAAAGAATGTGATCGAGCCACCAGCTACTTAAGTATCAACTTGAGGAAACTGAATGTAAAATTCCACTGCCACCACTTGACTCTGCCGTGTTGTCCCTACTTTGACTCCTGCATCAATGCCTTAAAAACAGTTAAGCTCTATCGACAATCAGAATTTTGTTAACCTTAAGTACAAACTGGTTTACCAACCCACCAGCAGACGTAACAAATCAAGTAAACTGAAAATCATTCTATAAGCTGTATATCCTTCATGGTCCCAATAGAAAACAGATGGCATGTTAAAATAGGATTATTTAAGGAAAATTTAATTAAAGAATTACTTACAAAGATATGAGCAGCACATAGGGAAACCCCAAGGAAAAATGTAGAACCGGGGTTTAATAACTGTAAATTTCCTCTGCCACCTGTAGTTTAAGGAACATGCAGAAGGAGTGGTAATCAGAATCTGGAGCAGGCAAATCCTATGGAGAGGACTCCCTGACATACCAAGCAGGCAGCCAGCTCCAAACAACCACAAGGGAAGGAACAGGAGGCTAAATACCCTGACCTCACTTTCCTCCTCATCCTCTGATCTTTGAGCTGTGCTCTCCATGGGTGTTCTAATCTCAACTAGAAGCCAGAAGACTAGAAATCTTACTGATAAAGTGTCTCTCAAGGTCAGCATCCAGAAGTACAGAGCAGAGAATGTGGACAGTGGGTCAAAGAGGAGATATCTAGCATAACCTGTGACCTTGGATACATCCCAAGACCTCTCCAAGCCTACATTTTTCCATTTTTGGATCCCAACAGCCTACCCAGTGCTAACTCAGGGTCAAAAGTTCTTACTGAATGAAACTGAGTCTGTAAAATTAGGTATTTAAGATAAATAATTTCCATAGCTCCTTTCGACTTTAACATTCTCTGATTATGAATTTGTTCAATGTCCTCAAATATTATTCGATAGTTATGGCCTGACCATAATGAAGAGGTCACAATTGCTAAAGATGAATTTCACATCCAAGTCTTTAACTCTGTATTGTTATCTCTTCCATCTAAAAATGCAAAAATAAATTGCTAGAGTGTTATTCATTGAGATGTCTAAAGAAAAGAAAGACCAAAATATTTAGTTGGACACATGATTGTGTGATAGTAAAGGAGAAAGAAATCACTTTGATTGTAAAAGTAGATACACTGAAGCTATCTTAGGCTTGTAAAGAAAGGAATAACTTGTGATATGCCATCATAATGGGAAATTGGGAATATTTCTGGAAATATTCCTGCAATTCTTAGTGCTGTATTTCAGTAAATATTTTTCAGTACTGCTCCTGTTACTTAAATTAGTACACCTAATAGAGACTCACAAGTGTTTATTAAATTGAGAAAACGCTACCAATATATTATCAGAAATATGTGATTTTTGCATTTAGGTATATAGGTACATAATTAGAAAAAAGGTTGCTACTTATTTTCCACCCATGTTTTACTTAGAAATTTGCAATAAGGCCTTAATTTAGGATTACATATTTCTAGCAACAATTTAATTTCTCAGTAATTGTTACACACACAGGTACCAGTTGAATTGCTTAAAGTTGTTAGCAAAAGGTAAGCCTAGAAGGTCCCTGTGTTTCTTTCCAGATATTTACCTCAAAACCACTTTCTATTTCTATTCCTAAAGCTCTTTCACTGGTAAATAAAGCACCACAAAAATATTTTTTGTTCATCCAACTCGTTTTGCAATCCACTTTCCAACCCCATAAATCTTAAGTAGGTACTTACTAATTTTTTCTCAAGGACTTAACCTTAGGGATTTGGATCCTGAATTTACCCTATTTGATTTTGTCATCTTTTCCTTAGTGAGTCCAATTCACCTGCTCTCTGAAGTTGTTTTATACTTGTTGAGTGTTTGTATTTGAGGGGTCAGGGGAGAAGCTTCCCTTAATACTCTTCTAATTGCTTTTCTGCTTTCTCCCCCCCCCCTTCCTTCTTCTTCATTTAATTTGTTTTTTATTATTTATTTATTTATTTACTTATCTATTTATTTATTTGAGAGAGAGAGAGAGAGCACATGTAAGAGGGGGAAGGGAGAGGGAGAAGCGGACTCCCTGCTGAGCACAGAGCCTGATGCAGGGCTCAATCCCAGAACCCTGAAATCATGACCTGAGCAAAAATCAAGAGTCAGACGCTTAATCAACTAAGCGACCCAGGCACCACGATTTGTTTCTTTATTCTTATAAACTTTTTTTTGGCAGGTCTTCAATGAGGTATTCAATAGAATAAAGGGTCATAGAAATAACTGCAAGGCTGTCAGAATTTAGCAAAGTTCTTCTAATATGTTCTTCCACTTAGTGCTCTCCTCCCCCTCACTGTTTAAACTTTTTTCCCAAGGACTCTTTTTTCCAATGGGAAAATGATGCTCCAATAACCCTAAAATGACTTCATCTGGTTCTCACTGGTATTTCAGCAGCACAGCTGAGGCTAGATCCCTGGAGTCCTGTTTTGCAATTAGATGATTTAACCTCAATTCTATTCCTTGTAATAAACAGCAAACAAGATCCATATTTCACTTAAATATTATAATTTGAAAAGAATTACATACGTGATATTCTTTCCTTGAAACACTTGGTTTCTAAAAACATGGAAAGAATGTTCTATTCTGAGTGTGTCAGGAGCTCAGAGATGAGAGCGGATA
Source organism: Mustela nigripes (assembly GCF_022355385.1). NCBI lineage: Eukaryota > Metazoa > Chordata > Mammalia > Carnivora > Mustelidae > Mustela > Mustela nigripes. The sequence goes on along the minus strand of NC_081557.1, from coordinate 200,405,823 downwards.
AATTGTCCCCTGAAATCATTAAAAATGCTGTTTAAAAAAGTGTGTTTGACATCTTAATAGGAAAATGACAAAATAAAATGTCAGTAATTCTGCTTCCGTACCTGAGGCTCTATTAGACACACTCTAAATGATGGTGACTAACACCTGCTGTCAGGCATTGCTTTCACATGATATAAAAATTACTGCCCTAAATATCCTAAACAAAGTGGGACGTGTGCATTGGCCATCTGTCTGCTCTAATTGGTTTTTCATTAGAACCCTATGATTTCTTGAGATATATCCCAGTTTTGTCCCTCTGTTTCCTTAAACTGGTCTGGAAGGGGCGGAGGACTGGCCACCTGAACATGTGTGGGGCACTCTCCTTCAGAGATCCCGTGAATGAACTTGGATAGTTTCAAGTTTTTGATGGCTCAAGTTCCAACATGGACCAATTCAAGTCAGCAGCCTCAAACTGTAGGCAGCACTTGTGGCAAGGCCCCCGACTGGGCCCTGAGTTCACAGGCAGAGGCACACTTTGTGCTCCCCCAGAGTCCTGTGAAAGACCTGGAAGGGAGGAAATTTAACTAGCTCTCGCTGAGATCCAGCCAAGACTCGGGCTCTCCGCTCAGTGCTTTCCGGGTCCTACCATCACCCTCAGCCACCACCCTACCTTCACCTCTAAATGGGAAGGGGAAGTGGGGCAGCAGAGCCCTGAGCCACTGCAGTGGGGGGAACCACAGCGAAAGCTCCGGCGCTTCCGAGTAAGCATCACATCGCTGCACAAATCTGAGCTCTGCTTTCTTTCCATTTCTACTCCCAGCTTACCAGAAGCACTTCCAGACCTCTCCCATCCTCAGAGCACAAAAGATCAAAAGATGCTGAAGTTCAAAAGATCCCCAGAAAGTGAAAACAGATGCAAGAGAAAGGATGAAGGGCACAACCAGAAACTTACAACTCCCATGTTCATTTAGAAAGTCCTTCAAGTAAAACCTTATCACACAGAACAAGAACAGTGTGAAACGTCGCAGAGATTCACACCAGCTGGAAAGCAGACCCTTAGCCATACTGTTGAAGGCGGTGGTAGCGCCAGTTTCTTAGTGACAAATAATGAGAAACGGATAACCCAACCTCCTGTGTTTCCTTTGCACTTTGTCATATATCACTGTACATAATATTCATAGTTCTCTTGAAAGAGTGCATTTCTAACATTCTCAATAAAACCTTTAGTGGTCCTTGTAAATTCCATTATGAAAGATCCCTTAGTATTGCCATATACAGATATTTGGGGTCAGTGGATCTTATCTGAATATTTTATCCAAGTAGAAGACAGGTTTCTGGTATCTATCATGGACCGAGTCAGGTCAGTCACCTGCAAACTGTCTGCCTATGCAGCACATTATCCCACCATCCTCCAGGAGAAAGGGTAGAACCAGGCTTCTCTCTAACTCCTAAAGGAGGAAACAATCAACACACCTGTGATTGCAAGGTCACTTCACCATATTATGTACTCCCCTCCCCCGGGCCAAGACACTGTAGGAAAATGAGACAAGGAAGAAAGGGAGGAAAAGGAACAGGAAATCAGAAGAGGCCCACGGGTGAGCAGTCTGGTTTTTGAGCAACAGCCGAAGATAGGGAGAGTGGTTTATTTATGGAAAGGGAGATGAGAGGCATTATATGCTTTCAAGTGTCTGAAAGAAAAGGAAACGTGTTTAAAGGACACTGGAGGTGGGGGTCTTCCAAGTGTATCCCGAACCTAAGATCTGTGATGGTCTGGGAGAAATTTTAGATTGGCTGGAAAGATAGAACTCATCCTCATAAAAGAATATACATTATATTTTAAAGTATCTTATCAAAGCCTGCGAACTAATGAGTATGAGTAGAAAAAGACCCAGGTATCAGGGAGATGGATTTTGGTTATAGTTTTAATGACAGCAAGGGGGCTTGAAAAAGATCTTTGCCTATACATCAAATGCACTTTTCTTTGTCCTGTGTTACACAAAGAATGGGTGACACTCATCTCCTGAAATGCAATGGAGGGGTGAGGAGGCAGAGAAGCCTGGATTCTGAAACAGGCAACACCACCCTTTAGTAGTAAGACATGGGAAGGGTTACTTATCTCCTGTAAACAAAGATATCTACCTTCTAAGGAGAATGAAAGCAGGGAACAAATGTGATGGCCCCGGCACCATGCTGGAACACAGTAGATCAATACACACTTATCCCTTTCTTTTTAATCTCAGAAATTGTATTTTAATCTCAGAAATTGTAAACTTCAATTTATTAAGTATTTATGAAGCTTTCAGGAGGTGCCACGCTATGGGACCCTGGGGACTAAAGAGAAATGAGTATAACAATATGACCCTTTTCACCAGCTTGAGCTACCCATAGAGTTGGCTTGACCCTGTATAATCACATTGGCAGGATGCCCAGTTATCCCTCTGGAGAACTCTCACCAGCCCTATCACAAATCATATAAAGATCCTGGAGGCTCACTGATCTCAAAAGGGGTTAGTCCATCTGCCAAATGAGTATGAAACACTGGAATGCATGATCACACCACCAATGCTTGCTGATCTCTGGTCCAACATTACCCAGAGTATAATCTATGGCCACCTTCCTGCCAATGCTGCCGAGCCCCTGAACAGCCTATGAGGTTACCCCACACAGGTGCCATGGTTACAGTTCTCTCTCATACATGAACATTAGCTAATGTTTTTCAAAGCGCAGCCTTACTTTCTGTGTGCTGGAACAAGTCCCTCCCTCAAACAAAGGAACCCTTGGGCTGTCCTCTACCTTGGTAATCAAGAATTCAAGAGCAAATGTCAACAAACTACACTTCTGTGGGTCAATTCCAGGCCACTATCTACTTCAGTATGACTCATGAGCTAAAAAAGGTTTTCACATTTTTTAATGGTTAAATAATATGTTTTCAAAAGAAGAAGACTATTAAGTGACATGGGAAAAAATTACGTAAATTTCAAATTCCAGTGTCTATAAAGAGAGTCTTGTTGGAAAACGGCCATGCTTATTCACTTACATATTGTTTATGGTTCAGTTGGCATTACAATAGCAAAGTTGCTTCCTGAGTTATTATAATAGAAATTATATGGCCTGCAAGTCTAAAGTGTTTGCTGACCTCTAAGTTAGAGACTCAGTCCCTTCCCTCTCAAGCAGCCTCGGCCCCTTATCCAAATTAATCCATCATTCCCTCCAGAGTTGTACAAACATAGAGAAGACAGAAATTTTTGCTGTGCAGAAACATCCCAAAGGGAGTAGTGCACTTTTTGCCTAAGGCAACAGTATGAACCCACCTCACATTTTTCTGACGAAGATGGCAAGTAGAACACGAAAGTGTTTCCAGAGGGCTCACAATCTCTGCTTACTTAGAGAACCAGATCAGAGTTTCTACAAAATAAATAAATAAATAAATAAATAAATAAATAAATCCCTTTCTATTCACTCCCTGATACTTCTTATACCAAAACATAACATGCAGATTAATGATACAAGAAAGAACTCTGTACCCACCCAAAAAGAAAGGTTGGGCTAGTCAGCAGGAGAATTCTTGGAGATCCTTTCTTTTAATGTACTTGTAACTAGAAAAAAAAAGGTGGTAAAAAACAAATAAAATCTTTAAAAAAAAAAAAAGGTGATAAAATTTGTTGAGGCTGTGTTCAGTAAATCTCAACTGACATCAACAGGACTCATTATCTGATTTCTTCCTTGGTCATTTCTTCAGGAAATACATTGGAGGAAGGACTATGTGTCAGATACTCTTCTAGATTGGGTAACTGTTAGCAGTATTTTAAACAGTATTAAACAGTATTTTATGGTTTGTCTCCCTCCCAAACCATAAGTGACTCTTAATCTCACAAAACAAACTGAGGGTTGCTGGGGGGAGGGGGTTTGGGAGAAAGGGGTGGGATTATGGACATTGGGGAGGGTATGTGCTTTGGTGAGTGCTGTAAAGTGTGTAAACCTGGTGATTCACAGACCTGTACCCCTGGGGATAAAAATATATGTTTATAAAAAATAAAAAATTTAAAAAAAACCATTTTAAACAGATTGAGAAGCAGGAAAATAACCACTTTGCTCAGAGTTTACATTCAAGTTGAGGAACACAGGCAATTAAAAAAAAAAGATAAAATAAGTAAAACATAAAGTATATCAAATGGTGATCAGTGTTGAGAGGCACAATAAAGCAAGGAAAGGAAAAGAGGAGGGAAGGGAGGGGATACAGCTGGAGGTGAGGCCAAGGCCAGTTGAGAGGGCATAAAGGAACTGAAGGGAATGACCCAAGTGGGTATCTCAGAGAAAAGCATTCCAGCCAGAGGAGAGGTCAAGGGCAATGTCTAGGGTGGAAGCATGCCTGAGGGGAGGCAACTTGTGGATGTGCATATTTGTGTTCTATGATCAGAGCAGAACCAGAGAAGAATAGTCTCTCACTTGATGATCATACAGAGGTGGATGGTGGAGGGGGAAGGAGAATGCATTGTATAGCATCTCTCGGGCCATTGTAAGGGCTCTGGCGTTTGCTCTGAGGGAATTGTGAAATCACTGGAGGCTTTTGACAGAGACAGACAGACAGAAAGAAAGAGTAAAAGAAAAGAGGGAAGGAAAGAAGAAAAGAAAGAGGGAGGGAGGAAGGAAGGAAAAGTAACATGATCTGAGTTACATTTAACATGACCATTCCAGCTGAAATTGACCATAATAGGACTGAGAATGAAAATAAGGTAGGGATGGGAGCCGGTCTCAATTGGGAGACTACTGAAATAATCCAGACAAGACATGAGGCTGGCTTAGACCAAAGTAGCAGCAGTGGAGACAAAACGAAGTAGTTGAATGGTGCACATACTTTGAAGGTAAAATGGATAGGTCTATTGACATAAAATGGATAGGTCTATTGACATAGTATGAGTGAAAGGCAGCAAAGATGACTCCAAGACTTTTTGACTGTGCAACTGGAAAAATGGAATTCCCAGCTAGTAAGCTGGAGAAGACTCCAGGACAAACAGATATGGAGAAGATTGAGTTTAATTTTGGACAAATGCCTGATAGACATCAATACGGAGAAGTCCGATATGTATCTGGTGTATACAAACCTAGAGCCCACAGTGAGGATGTAAATTTGGGGGTCATCCAAATGGAGAGGACTGGAATCCACGAGACCAGAAGCAATTATCAAGAGAGTGAGCACAGATAGAAAAGAAGAGAGGCCACACGTCTATATTTCTGATCCTCTGCCAGAATGTAGAGTAGCTTTAAATATTTTATTCATTTATTTAACACACAGAGAGAGAGAGAGAGAGAGAGAGAGAGAGATCATAGAGTAGGCAGAGAGGCAGACAGAGAGGGCGGGGGGAAGCAGGCTCCCCACTGAACAGAGAGCCCAATGGGGGACTCTATCCCAGGATCCTGAGATCATGACCTGAGCCGAAGGCAGAGGCTTTAACTGCTGAGCCACCCAGGTGCCTCTGTAGAGCAGCTTTAAACCACAGCCACTCCTTACCAACACCATCAATGCCACACTTATCTAGTAGCCGCAAGTATTGGGGAAATTCTTGAAGGAAGGAGTAGAGCAACCTCAGAGCTCCTAGAAGATGTCTCAAAATGCATTCACTACAACTCACAGGAGACACCCTTGGTTCATCACTCAGGACTTAATTAAAAAAAAACAATAACTTAATTATCAAATTGGACTATCTCATTTCCAGCATATGGTTAATCAGAAGGTAGCAAGAGCCTATGAGAGACATGTACAATGACAACAGCTAGAAGGGACTGAGAAACATGAATCAGATATAGCCTGGTCAGATATAGTTATGAAGACTCAAGTCTGGACTTCCTGTTGCTGAGCCCATTTCTCTTCCTGATAAGTGATTCTCCCACCTTATTATGGAGGTATAGGTATATGTAATCCCATCTGGACCTGCCTGAGCCATGGTTCTGTCAGTGCTTCTTCAACTACTATTTTTATTTAGTGTGTCTTGGAAAAAGGACTAAGTGCTACATGGAGAAACATGCCAGGGGCAATGCTCAGCTTCTCCTTGAGGATCCAAGAAGCTCCCCTCTAGCCCTGGGCTTGCACATTGCACATAGGACCACCAAAGCTGTAGGTGAGCCCTCTACCCCAAGAGGGGGTTCAGCAACCACAGAATGTTACTGGAACATGATCTTTGAATAGGATGATCATATGACTTAGCTTCTAACCTGGGACACCTCTGAGAGTAAAAGGGAGGTGCTATTACAATGAGAGATAGCCATTGAGGCTGTCTCAGACACAGAAGGATGCCTGGTCTCACCCATCAGCACAACCCTCCTCCACTCCACTATGATTCCAGACCTCTCATGAAAGAATCTCTTCCAACCCCATAAAATACTCCTTGAGAGGACTTCCGGTAGTCCCATTTTTCTCTAACTCAGAGCATTTCCAGAAACATTTTAGCACCTCTTACAGATTTAACACCCTGTACAACATAATGGCTGGGCCTCTCTGGCTTTATTCAGTGAGCACCTGCTATATCCCAGGATCCAGGAACATACATTTATAGAAAGTACTAGTTCACTCACAAAACCAATGAGGAGTTAACCCCACCTTGACTGATAATTTATGAAGGCTCAGAGGGGTTGTGGAACTTGGCTAAGTTCACATAGCTCAGAGGCGGCAGCACCAGGATTTTATCTCACAACTGCCTGCCCTCTAAGCCTATTCCTCTTTCCTTGTGCTACCTGGGGTTGAAAGATGGCAAAAGATCCATGAAAGACACGAGCAATTTCGTGCTCCATAAGATGACTGAGCCCATCTGAGAGACCAGGACTCTTCCTCTTCTCTTTTTCCCTAACCATTTCAACAAGCAAACAGATGACGACAACTTATGTGGACATTTTCCATGTGACCCACTCCAAACAACTGAAAATACAGGAAATCTCCCAAAGGCCCTAAAATGACTTAAACTACTTGCTAAGGAATCTTAGGTGGCTAGCTCTGCAAAAACCCAGCACATAATCACTCACGCTTCTTTTTAACAGCCAGTAGTTTCCTTCCTAATTGAGAACGTCTCTCTCCCCACTGTGGGTTTGACACTTAGTCTGAGATCTCCTAATCAGCTGGCATTTGCCAGTGCTGCACAAACTTGGCTGGGCATCAGAACCACCCAAGCGCCATTGTTAAAAGATTGCTGCCCACACTTCACCCACAGAAAGGTTGGTTCTGGAGGTCTGGGTTGGGCCAGGGAGTTGATAATTTTTTTTTTAAGATTTTATTTATATATTTGACAGACAGAGATCACAAGTAGGCAGAGAGGCAGGCAGAGAGAGAGAGGAAGGGAAGCAGGCTCCCCACTGAGCAGACAGCCCAATGCGGGGCTCGATTCCAGGATTCCAGGACCCTGAGATCATGACCTGAGCCCAAGGCAGAGGCCTTAATCCACTGAGCCACTCAGGCACCCCACACACAAGTATTTTTAAAGTTTAAAATTTACTTTTAAATCTGTAATTTGTACATGAGCTCGTGAAGGAGTTCAAGGATTACAAATACCCTGGAATTCACACATAAAATTATTTCTGGGATAGGGAAAAGTCTCTTGATTATGATCAAAATGCAATTTTATTTTTGTCTCTGGTCACACATTGAAATCACATGGGGAGCTTTAAAGATTCCGATGCTTAAGCCTTACCCTCAAATATTTTTTGTTTGTTTGTTTGTTTGTTTTTCATCTAATGCATGGCATGGGCCTTGGGACTTTTGAAAACTCCCTCGTGATGCTAATGTGAAGTCAAGATTGAGAATACAGCTTTATCCACTATGCAGTGGGAGCACTGTGTGCCTGAATGAAGGTTTGGGTGAATCCCTGCCTTCCTGGCAGCTCTCAGATGATAGGGCCCTTTTGCTCACTTTCGTATAAAATACAGTTTCGATTCAGTAATTTGAAGATCCAAACTTCTACAGACAGCAAGCATCTCAACATCCCTATGTACCTTAGCATTTAATCCTTGCCCTCCTTCAGCTCACGTGGCTGGGAGTTGAGGAGCGAGGGTGGGGCCAGCCCCTGCTCTTACTTGCTCTGCCCACCTGCTCCCACACTTCGTTCTGGTTGCACAGAGGCGGGGGTAGATGGAAGAGGTGGGGGACGATGAGGAGCTAGTATGGTTCTGATTTGGCTGGGGGGTTTCTTTGGAGTCTGAGGGCCTGGCAGATGGTAAAGCCCCCACTGGGCCCAGCAGATGTTGAGCTGTCTCTCTTCTAAATGAGGCTCTTTTATAGTCTCTGAGATTTCCATGTTGGGATCCCTCTGCCCTGAGGTTTTCCCGGTTTTGAACTCCTTCCCCTATTTTTTTGCATTTGAAGTCCATGCCAGCCTCTTCTGTCTGAGGATTCTTTGCTCCGGTGTGAGTCTCAAGATGAAGTCTCTCCCATCTGGCCCCTTCTGGTCCAGGAAAATGTTGGCACATCCCCTGAAGCATGCTCCCCAAGCTCTACCATATAAGCACTTAGGCTTTTTATTGCTCTTTCAAATTCCTGGCCCCAATCACACTCAGTGCCACATCTCTTAACTTTATCAGGCCACACAAGGCTGAGAACACATTTCAGAGCCCTCCAGGGCTTCAAGTAGATGCATTTAATGGCAGAATGAGGGCCGTGTGGGTGGAAGGGGGACCACCGGGTGAGTAGGACATAAGGTCACAGGAACAGAAGTCAGGGTATAGAAGGACCTAATGAGCCAAAGTAGGGACTTTGGATTTTATTCCAGCTGCATGGGGGGGTCCACTGGAAAGCTTTCAGTAGGGGAGTAACCTCATCTAATGTACAGTAGAGTGGATTTTGGGGGGACAGGAGCAGAAGTGAGGCTGAATCAGGAAGCATCTCTATAAGACCCTCTCCATGGCCCTACCCCAGCTGGGTGGAACTTCCCCTACCCCATCCCGCCTACAGGTCCCGAAGATTCTTGGCTCCTTCCTTTATTCTAACCCTCTGCTCACACCTGAAAAAGCATGGCAGAGGCTCATCACAGCTTACAAACTCTCCACACTGGTCCCAAGAATCTCATTTTTAAAAAGAATTATAAGTGATCTAATTCGCGGGAAGGAAATACAACTACGCAAACAGAATAATCTATCGGCCCACTCAAGTCTGGGCCCACAGAATCCTTTCAAGACTTTCTTCTGGTTAGGACCACCAGACATTCTGATGACCGCACAGAGCAAACAAGCACTCCACTGTGAGACAGACACCGGCCTGGGTGCCAAGTCCTTGGTGTTGAACAATGTAAATGACTTCAGGGGTCTCCAACTCGACAGCTGGAACTCTGTAGAACTCAGTGAACAATAGCAAATCGAACACTTAACAGACTTCGTCAGGCATGGAGTGAGCTGCAGTCACCACCACCGTGGTCACTGGACCTCAGTGTGAAGGGTTGTCTTGGCAGCGATCACTCTCCCCAAATGGGTCAGACAGGTTTGTCCCTTCTTGGTAAAAACAAAGAGTGCCCTCTTCTGCCCAGCAGCGGAACTTCTCCACAAAGCCACAGCCTCACAGAGTAACTGGAACTTTAGTTAGGTCGGAATGGGTCTTGCAAAATGGGCCAAAGAAACTGAAAACCACCACTGATGAGCCAGGGAGCCATTTGTAGGAAAGCTGTCACTCTGACTCTGCCCTAAATTCATGTCCCAATTTTATAAGTATCCTATTTTAACTGTAGAAAAGATTATGAAAAGATTTAAATCATAGGGTAAGTTCCATCTATCAAAATGGCAAAAAAAAAAAAAAAAAAAAAAAGAAAAAAAGAGAGAGAGAGAGAGAAAAGATAAAATTAAAGTGCTTAAATTTTATATTGTTGCAATGAAGAGGAAATATTATTCTTGGCATGGCATAGAATATTAGTTCAAGTTCTCGGAGAAACAATCTGTCAATACATTACAATTTTTTTTAATCTCTTATTATATGTTAGTCCAGTAATCTTATATTTGGGAACATTTCCTAAGAAAACAGACCCAAAGGAAATAAAGTAGTATGTATAAAGATGTTTACAGCAGTGTCACACTTCATTATTTTAGAGTATAAAACTGTAAAAACTCACATACAAGTAGCAAGCAGGAAAGAAATGGTTATATGAAGTATAGCATGGTATTACAATGCTTTACTATAAAGCCGTTTGGCAGTGTAGTTTCAGGAACAAGCATAATGTCTGTGCTGTGTATATGACTCTGGGAAAATACAGAAGACAAAATGCTGTTCATCCCCAAGTATAGTGCAAGTGAATACAATGGCAAAAGATTTTAAAGTAAATAGAGTTTAATATTCACTCTTGTCTATACAACTGATCAAGTATAAAACAATAAAAATAGAAAAGGGAGAGAAAACCAGACCAAAAAAAACTGTTAGCTATTATCTCAAGCTTCAGTCTTCTCAAACCATCATCTTCTGCTTTGGAAGCCAAGGAAATTTATTTTATTATACTAATAATTTGTTAATAGAGTATATTTGCTTACTAATATATAAGAAAGCAAAATAGCCGTTAGAAAGCTATGCCAAATTTCCTTTCTCATCTCTTAAACACACAGCTTCACACTTTTGGCTCACTGAGACATAGCCTAAGAAAATTCTAGATCCATGTGTTAGTATTTATACACTCTAATCTAAGGCTAAAACCCAAGTTTATGCAGAAGGTTCAGTAATATGAAAATCAATCTAAAAATGACAGAGTTTCATGAAACCTCTGATAAGGCTCAAATATGAGAGTTTGCTGGAGGCATTCCATATTGAGCATTCAGGCAAAAACAGTAAGCTTTTTTACAATTCTCATTATTAAGCTCACAATATGTTCTCAGTTCTGGCCTGCAGGGATTTAAAGTGTGAGTTTGAAATGCCTAACAAGACACAAGCCTTTGTGAGGGCTCAACTATCTCTCTTCTAGAAGGACCAGGCAGTAGTTCAAAATTTATCGTGCATAGGAATCTACATGAGGAGTTGTTAAAATTTCCAATTCCTAGACCTCTTTTGCCAGAGATCCCATGGAGGTCTGGGGCAAGGCCAAGAAATCTTCATTTTAACAAAATCCACAGGGGGTCCTACCGCAGGCGACCCACCCTGCACTTGAACAAACACTTGTGCAACAGAGTGTAGGGCTGCTTCAATTAACCCCTTGAAAAGTTGTGGATGAGGGGCACCTGGGTGGTTCAATCAGTTAATCATCTCCTTTCGCCTCCCGTTATGGTCCTGGGATCAAGTTCAGCATCGGGCTCCCTGCTCAGCAGAGAGCCTGCTTCTCTCTCTCCTTCTGCTGCTCCCCCTACTTGTGTTCTCTCTCTGTCAGATAAATAAAATCTTAAAAAAAAAAAAAAAAATTGTGAGTCTCCTTTGAGCTAGGATTCCAACCAAGTTTTAACATCTCCAATTACCAAAATCCTACTCTCAGCTTCCACTGTCTCTTACCTGGACTCTCTTGTACTGCCCTCCTCCAGGGTTTCCCTGCTCCAACACAGCCATCACAGTGACCCTTTTGAAGCCCAAGCCAGAAGATTGTTCCTCCGCTGCTCAGTCCCCTCCCAATTCTTAACCATGACCTACAAGGCCCCAATTACCTTGTTCCTAGCTACCTCCCTCTCCCTCTTTCCTTCTCCCTCTCCACCCCACACACAATGATGTCCTTGCTGTACTTCTAAGATACTCAGTGTGTCCCACCTCAGGGCCTTTGCACTTTCTGATCCCTTAGACTGGAATTCTCTTGCAGCAAATACCTTCCTGCTTATGCTTTTACTTCATGATCACCTTAAAGAAATGCTCTCTTTGAGTGACCTAGACCCTGTCACCTTCTTTCCTCTATTTTTGCTTTGGCACTCACTGCATGACACCTGCTATATATTTGTGTGTTGGTGAGAGCAGTGGCTTCATCTGTTGTCTGCATTACTCAGTTCCAGCAGCTATGGGCATACAAGGCATATAATACTAAGGAATGAACACGTGTGGGGATTTCACAGGTGGGGACTATGGGAAATATGATATAGGTAGAATCCATTGGAGTCTACTTGGAGAATCCAACTTTAAATACAAAGGAGGAATGTCTACTCTGCCGGTTCTGCTACATTACTGGATGTTGAATGAGATCATCATTTAAAAAAATAGATGAATGCAGAAAGAATTTCAAATATATTTTTTTGAATGTTTATGATTCCTTGGTGTTGCTGGTATCTTTTACAGTTTTCTTAATGGCTATTTAAACGAGGTGTCTGCAGAGGTTGATGTAGTAGTGAAATTAAAACCCCAGAGCTCCTCATCTGTGCAGGCCCTTGTGAGAGCAGGGAAACCCTGGAGCTGTGGAATGTTCCAGGTGGGGAGGGAAAGATGGGTTGCACTCAGGAAGCTTCCCTATGTAAGCAATTCTGGTAAATTTCCTAGTAAGTTCTCAGAAAAAAAAAAAAAAAGACTCCTAAGTCTCTAAATTTCCAATATTTATCAGAATTTTCTTTTCTGGTTGTAAGTATTGATCTTTGTTCCCAATCTTGTATTTGTATTTTTTTTTTAATTTGTTATTTTTCCTAAAGGGGTCCTGTGTTATATGTATGTATCTTTGTGTATGTGTTGATCTTGACTTCTCACTGACGTTGGAAACTCCTCTGGAGATGGGATTATGTTTTATACGTTCTCTGTCTCCCAGGGGTAGAACTAAGTTCGCAGGGAAAACCCAGCTAATGCCATGTCCCTCAGACCCCTGCATGGACCATACTGCTGGGTGGGGGGGGTAGTGTAAAGGTTTTAGTGAGAAACAAGGGCTCCATTCCCAACTTACTGCTTTAAAACCCAAAGAAATTTCTTTAACAGTCTACATTGACATCATTATATGTATCTTAAAAGATAATACATTTTGGGGGCGCCTGGGTGGCTCAATGGGTTAAAGCCTCTGCCTTCGGCTCAGGTCATGATCTCAGGGTCCTGGGATTGAGCCCCACATATCGGGCTCTCTGCTCAGCAGGGAGCCTGCTTCCCCCCCTCCTCTCTCTGACTGCCTCTCTGCCTCCTTGTGATTTGTCTGTCAAATAAATAAATAAAATCTTTAAAGAAAGAATATTGGCAATTGCATATTACAAGTAAAAGAAGCTCATTTTTAAAAAAAAGATAATACATTTTTATTTTAAAGATTTAAAAGTTATGGCTCGCTGATTCCATATGTTTTTGAGTGAATACATATCTACAAAGTAATTATAGAAAAACACAGGGATGGGGTTTTTTGGTAAGAAGTGAGAAAAAGTGAGAAGTGTTTTATAAAGATCCAGTTCAGACTTAGCTATTTATAATAGAGACTCATTGGCTTGTATCTCTTATTTCATACAATTTTATTTATCAGTAATGGAACTTAATGAAGAAAGGTTCTTCTTATGCACTTGGGGTTTGTTTTTTTTTTTTAAGATTTTATTTATTTATTGGACAGACAAGAGATCACAAGTAGGCAGAGAGGCAGGCAGAGAGAGGAAGGGAAGCAGGTTCCCTGCTGAGCAGAGATCTCGGGGCTCTATCCCCAGACCCTGGGATCACCAACTGAGCCGAAGGCAGAGGCTTTAACCCACTGAGCCACTCAGGCGCCCTGAGTTTTGTTTGTTTGTTTTTTTTAATTTGAGAATTAAATTGCTTTTAATTAATTAAAAAAAAAGAAATCTCTCCAATTTTCACATCAGGGCAAGAAAGAAAAAAATTAATCACTACTTAAATGGAAAACTTCAGCCAGGCCCACAGAAATAAAACTTCTATATTTCTTTTCACAAATATATTCTCTAGAAAAATGAGGAAAATAAAATATAAAACATGCCAAATTGAATTTTTCAAATTATGAAATTTTAAATAAAACTGTATAAAGCTATTAAGGCACAAAACTACAAATAAAATCAATCATAACACCAAATAATTTAGACTAGTATCTAACAGTAATATGTTAATTTCAACCTACATTTCAACATCATGTGTGTAATAGACTATTACTAAACCAGAGTTGATTATCTTTTATGACCTAAGGATAGATTAGAGCGTTAATAACCACAATAGTTTAAAATTATGATAATTCAATCCATTAGGACAAAATTTAAAATTTCAATCAGATAATAAATCTGGTCAGGAAATTTACTCTTGACAGAGAAAGCAATGTGACTTCATAAATTGACTAGCAATACAAACAATATAGAGCTAATAGAGAAAAACAAAGTATATTCTAGAGTACATATTCTAAAAATCATAATTCAAACTCTAAAACAGTTTATCTCAAATACATTTCTTCCAGACCTTATAGTGTAACAGAAAAATTGGCTGAATCTTAAGTCCTTTATGTTTTGGGACAAATCAAACCATATCATCTATACAGAAGGCAATAAAGTACTTATATTTAATTCTGTAGGAGCACCTGAGTGGCTCAGTGGGTTAAGCATTTGCCTTGGGCTCAGGTCATGATCCCGGAGTCCTGGATCGAGTCCTGCATCGGGCTCCCTGCTCAACAAGGATCCTGCTTCTCCCTCTCCTCCCCACTTGTGCTCTCTGTCACTATCTCTGTCTCTGTCTCTCTCTCAAATAAATAAAATCTTAAAAAAAAAAATTCTGCTCAGTGGGGAACATGCATCTCACCAATCCCAAAGCAAGTCATTTAGAATCAAATTTGAAAGAAAAGGTACTAACTTCATCTCTGATCCTTATGAGAGGTCAGGCCTGATCCCAACTAGCTAATGCTATTAAGATGCAACTTCTGGAGAAGCGTTAGTAACTCAGGTTTAATTAGAAGTTTGTGAAGCCTAGACCATGATATCTATCCTCCACAAAGTCAAAGGCTCCATAAATATCAATGAATGTTGAGAACAATCTTATGCCATTCCAATAGTTTTTTTCTCCAGAAAGTGATAAGGTGCAGAGCAATAATCAATGGTGAAAGAAGTTCCTATGTGGAATTTAAGAAACAAAACAAACAACCAAAGGGGAAAAAAGTCAGAGAGAGGTGGGGGGAGGGGCAAACCAAGAAACAGACTCTTAACTACTGAGGTCTGGTGGTTATCAGAGGGGAAGTGGGGATGGGATTCATGACATAGTGATGGGGATTAAAGAGAGCACTTGTGATGAGCACTAGATGTTGTATGGAAGTGGTGAATCACTACACTGTACACCTGAAACTAATATTACACTTTCCATTAACTAACTGGAATTTAAATTAAAAAAAATTTTTTTAAATAGTGAAGTAAGCCATAGTGCCTCTGACCCAAGTTTTCCCTTGTTACTATCTATATTACCAGAACCTCCTGCAAGGTTTTATTTTACCAGAGGGTTTGGAGAAGCAATAATAAACTTGTAATAACATTAATATTTCATAAGCTACCTGATGTCCTCTATAATATTTCCATCTGGCATCTACTTCTAAAAGTTGGCCAAAGTATATTCACGTAATTGTCTTTTCAAACAAGGAGTTATAAATGCAATGCCAGGATTTGTTTAATACGCAACTCAAGAAATGTAGCTGTCATTCTTCCACAGTCTGCTGATATGAAAGGAGAGATGGTGTGTGGGGGTGTAGGTGGGCGGGGTGTGTGTATGTCCACATGGGCTCACATGTACACACCCACTTCTCCAGAACAAAGTGACTAATGGAATTTGACGACCTCCACTTCATCTCACTCTCCAATTACACAAACGCATTGGTCAGATTATAAAGACAAGATAATTCTAGAATAGTTCTTTCAAAGCTTAAAGTGAAGGTGAAACATTATTTTTTTACCCAGCTCAGAATATTCACCCTGAAATTGTCATTGGTTAGGAGAGCCTAACTGACAGGATTCTCTCTTGGAGATTGCCATGAATCAAAACTATAACCAGAGGCCCCATGATAACATGAGGAAAGTGGTATGTCTGAGATGAGGAGTTTCCTCATATTGTGCTCTGCCATGATGTCAGATGGGCTCCTGGCAATCTCTGGTGCATTCCCATTACTCACCGCCATCCCTAATCGACTATTTCCCTCACTTTCACTCATTTTTTTCCTCTGGCCTCTCTTCATTACCTAGCTTAGATCTTTGTCTCTGTGTTTTCTTTCCCCTCTGCCTGAGGGTTGACATTGTCACCTGGCCTCAAACTGGCTTTTAGCATTGTAGCTTCTGAACCACCTGGTTCAGTCATTCTCAATCATTTTCTATTCTGAAATATGTGAGGGAAGTAGCAGTCATTCCCCAGTATTCATGGCCCTACTCAGCACTGAGTTAAGCATGGGAGATTCTTCTAGGAAGAGGAAAATTCTTTCAGCTGAAAATATCTAAATGCTTTCAATGAAAGGCGGAAGGGCATGTTTCCTCACATTCCTGCCCTGCCATGTTGGGCATCTCTGCTCTATAGCTTGCTTCCCAAAGTATGGTTCATCTGCCTGCAATACAAGAATCACCTGGGAGCTTGCTGGAAAGGCAGGATCTCTGGCCCTCATTCTAGACCCATCAAATCAGAATCTACATTTTAACTAGTTGCTCACATTCAAGTCTGAGAAGCTCTGCTTTATCACGATAGGAATTCAGTAAGACACAACACACCTAATGGTATAGATGTCTGTCATTTAACTATCAATAACAACATATGCAATTGCATATCATGATCCCTGGAGTAAAGCAGGTTGCTTTTTATTTCTAACATTTAATAACTCTGAATCTTCAGCAAATTATTCAACCTTCTGGAACCTCAAATATCTCATGTGTAAAATCCAGATAATGTGTATATAATCTTTATATATTTTATATAATATACACAGAGATAACGTGTATATAATTTTTAGCACAGTGCCAGGCATAAAGCAGGTGGGAAATAAATAGGTTTTGTATTTAATTGTTAAATTATTATTAATAACATTATTGCCATCATCATTTAATCTAACCAGGCTTCCTATGTTAATAACTCCTCAGATCAAGTTATACAGACATACCTCTCATATTCCTAAAGCTTACAACGTAAAACAGGCAATAACTATATGGGCAATTGCACAAAAAAAGCAATGCGCTGACAAAAGATGTGATAGTACATTCATTCAAATCTGTTTATGTTGAGATTTTAGTGAGTATCAATTTGGGTTTATTAGTCAGGCCTACTGATTAAATAGCATTATCTGAGTCACAAATTACAAAATCAGGAAACCACTAAGAGCTGATAAGATTAAGACATTCACCAAATGCAAAAATACATGAGAGTCAAAACTTTCATAACAGGTTTTATCCTGTTAGATAAACTTTGAAAAAAATCAGAATGTCAACAACAATCTCTAATGGAATTTTTAATGATCACAATCTAACTAAAATAAATAGAAGTTCTTTATAAGCTCAAGCCAAACATTTAATTAAATGTACCAAACATAAATGGCATACTTTTTAATCTAGCCACCCAAGCAAAGAAGTCAGAAGAGGACTTTCACTCTTTGTTAATTGAAAAAATAAACAGATCTCCAAGAGAACAGTCTCCTCTTTTTAACAATCCACCCACCAGGCAATGGTGTTATTTATACCTAGTCTACATATAAGACTTTGCCATTGCCCAGCCTGAACATTAGAAGTAGGGATAAATTAAAAACACTATCTCTGAGATATTTCAGAGTACTTTAGTACTTCACATCCAACCACTCATCCCCAACATACTTTCATTATGTTTATAAATATTTTTAATAGAAGATTATTTATATTGCTGTCACAAAAACAAATGTCCTTTGGTAGTTGCTTTACCAGTAATTAAGAGATAACTGTAAGTCTTCTAAATCTGTCCCTTTTGCACTCTATTTGCATTAGTTGAATGCAGCTATCTAAATAATCAAAACTCATTTCAACTTTTACCAAGACTATTTATATTAAAATTATGAACATCATTTACCTCTTAATGTTTGACTATTAATAAATTTTATTAATTTAGCTAAGGCAAATAGCATTTCTGGTTTATAAAAATTAATTTGAAGTGTCTATTAATAAAGTAATCAATCATTTGAGGCATAGAATAGATATTGTAGAATTTCAGTTGGAAATTTCTGGCATATGTGGTAGAAAAACTTCAAGATCTGGAAGCTCCAATAGAGACATCCCTTTGCTCATTATTTATTTAGGACAGGACCACAAGTAGTATCTAGAAAACTTGAAAAAACAAGGGTTCCCTGAAAACCAAGTCAAAGGTAGAACTCCAAGTTTGAATTAATTTATAAAGTAGAGGATAATCCATTTGAGGTACCAAACACTCCTTATTTAGTTTCCTCTTTACCTGTGTTTTTGCTTTGTTTTGGTGTTTTTATGTCAACTTTGAATCTAAAGGGAAGGGGTACGTTCTCAGCCAGCTAAGTAGATTTTAAGGTATTAGAAATAGAGCAAACAATACAAAGAACTTCCTTTTAGCCATCCATCCATCCATTCTTTCATCCATATTCCAGAGTGAATATGTGCATGTTTGTTTCTAGTATATGTGCATGTTTGTTTCTAGTCTCTGGAAATTAGAAAACAAAAAAGAAGTCTCCGGAAATTAGAAAAAAAAAGAAGCTTTTAAAACAGTTAAGTAAAACATGTTCATTAGCTAGGGGAAGAAGATATCCACCACTGATTATGAAAAATCATGGTTTCCAGAGTCACATGGGTGGCTCAGTCAGTTGGGTGTCCGACTTTTAATTTCAGTTCAGGTCACAATCTCAGGGTTGTAGGATCAAGCCTGCATTGGGCCCTGTACTCAGCATGGAATCTGCTTGAAATTTTCTCTCTCCCTCTCCCACTGCCCCTACCCCCTATGCTCTCTCTCTCAAATAAATAAATACATCTATAAAAAGAAAAAAATTAAAAATCATAGTTTCCCCCCACACACACACACGCAAACACACTTCAATAATGTGTAGCCTATTTTTTTTTAAGATTTTATTTATTTATTTGACAGAGAGAGATCACAAGTAGGCAGAGAGGCAGGCAGAGAGAGAGAGAGAGAGAGAGAGGGAAGCAGGCTCCCTGCTGAGCAGAGAGCCTGATGCGGGACTCGATCCCAGGACCCTGAGATCATGACCTGGCAGTGGCTTAACCCACTGAGCCACCCAGGCGCTCATGTGTAGCCTATTTTTTAAAAACAAAGCAAACAATGGGCACCTGGGTGGCTCAGTTGGTTGGACGACTGCCTTTAGCTCAGGTCATGATCCTGGAGTCCCGGGATCGAGTCCCACATCTGGCTCCCAGCTCCATGGGGAGTCTGCTTCTCCCTCTGACCTCCTCTTCATGTTCTCTCGCACTGTCTCTCTCTCAAATAAATAAATAAAATCTTTAAAAAAAAAAAAAAGCAAACAAAAAATTCATGGTTTTGGGGTTTTATCAACAATGACTTCTTTAGGAGCTATGATGTGTCAGTCACTGGCATGTGATGAGCAAGACAGCAGGATCCCTGTCGTCACCAAACTTAAAGTGTAAGGAAACAAAAAGAGAAGTGAATCAGGGATTAGATTTAGTACTCAAAGTACAGAATTCTATGGGAAGATCTGGAAAAGGGCCAACCCAGACTGGAGGAATCGAAACTGTTTCCAAGAGAAAAAAA
The DNA here is from genome assembly GCF_022355385.1 of Mustela nigripes. NCBI lineage: Eukaryota > Metazoa > Chordata > Mammalia > Carnivora > Mustelidae > Mustela > Mustela nigripes. Next base: position 200,386,313 of record NC_081557.1, on the reverse strand, counting down.
GATGTCCAAGTTGAAACCTGCAGGCTGTTGACATATGTTTACTGCCATTAATGATCCAAGTAATAAAAAAGTAAAACAACAGTAATATGCAACTAGTGTGTGTTATTATTTGCAATGATTTGGGGGGGGGCAGTTAAAACTCTATTTTTTTTTGTAATTTTATTTTTTTTCAGTGTTCCAAAATTCATTGTTTATGCACAAAACCCACTGCAATGATTTTTTGAAAAAAATAAAATCTTGTATTGGTGAGGATTTGGAAGGAGAGAAAGAAGCCTGATTGAGTATGGAAGAGAATGGAAGAATTGGTATTTTCACTTTCAGTACAACATGGCAACATACACTGAAAAATATAAAAATGTGTATACCTTTCAATTTCAACAAAATACAAATTCTAGACATTTACTCTAAAGAAAAATTAAAGATATGGGAAACATTATCTATAATACCATCTAAATATCCATGTATCTGGTAATGAGTAAATAAACAATAGTGTATTCATATAATAAAATACTATTAAATCATTAAAACATTGCTAATAAAGAAATTTTGTTAACTGACATGTATTCAGTCATGATCTATTAACATTTAATAAGAAGATTACAAATTTAGGTATAGGAGGAATCCATGTTTGTTAAAAAAATATATATACACCAAAAAAAATCCTGGAAAGGTACAAAAAATGTGTTGAAGTTATCACTGGGTGACAGGATTATGAATACTTTTTTTTGACAGGGGCTATTTGTGTGTCTCTATTACCTAATGTTCAACATTGAAAATATGCTGCTTTTATAATTAGAAAAATAAAAATTATCAGGACAAAACATATGAAATTATAGATATTTACACTCCCATCCTCCTCCTACTTCCTAAGGAGAATAGATACTGAGAAAGATGCTTCATTTTGCTGTAGATATAAGGGTGAGGACAAAATGAATGAGATGAGAGAGGACTGGACTTCTCTACACAGACCCTTCACAGTGCTACCCAGAGGAGAAACAGCTATGATCCTGGAAAAAGACATACAGAAAGAGAATACAAGCCTGAGGCAAAGGAAGAGAAAAGAGGGACAAGAGGAAAGACAGAGAGGAGTATTCAGCAACTGCTACAATCAGTAGAATTTTGGAGAAGGGAGAATTTTCAACAAGTTTTACTTTGTCATATGTGGAATATCTCTCCTAGGGGCTCACAAAGAAATCTTTATAAATGACCCACACACTGGAATAGAATGTATGTGTATTTTAGAGGAGAGAGCCATGGAAATAACTATTTGCCTATTAAAATGAACATAGACTCCCAGAAGTGAAACAAAAATAACAACATTTATAACCACGTAACTGAGAGCAACAAGAAAAAGCCTGAAGAGTAGGGCATGGCAGATTTTGTTTTTAAATTTCTCAAAGCTATAGGCACATGTGTGGGAATCTTGGAGCTAGAGTAGCTATTTGTCGAGCCCTCTGATGGCTAAAAACAGTGTTCCATGTGGGAAAAGAAACCAAAGAAGTCCAGCCATCATGAGCAAAGCTAGGAGTCACATGGGTGTGAGGCACACGGCAGAGCAGGGTAGGAGAGGTTCTGCTGGTCTGGGAACAGGAGGAGCCTTGAATTGAGAACAGTCAAAACACACTCCAAGTCTTTCACATCAAGGGAAAGCACGGATGACAGAGGAACAATGCAAAAGAGTTCAAAGAAAATAAGTACTGAGGAAGCCTATGTATGAAGATAAAGCTCCAAATAAAGATGAGGTTCTCGTCAACACAGCCAAAAAGATCTTTTAAAGAATATTGTACCTGACTATGCCACTCCTCCACTCAAATCTATTTCATTCATAGTGAATTAAATTCTTTACATGACCCCATGTGGTCTGATCTTCTGCCAGTCTCTCCTCCTTGGATCCCTATTTCTTTTTTTTTTTTTAATATTTGATTTATTTATATGATAGAGACACAGCAAGAGAGGGAACAGAAGCAGGGGAAGTGGAAGAGGGAGAAGCAGGCTTCCCACTGAGCAGGGAGCCCAATGCGAGGCTTGATCCCAGGACCCTGGGATTGTGACCTGAGCCTAAGGCAGATGCTTAATGAATGAGCCACCCAGACACCCCTGGATCCCTATTTCTTCCTCCACCCCACAATGACTTCCTCACTATTTCTCTCGTTTCACCGAGCACAATCTCACCTTAGAACTTCATGCTAGCTGTTCCCTCTCCCTGGAATGCTCCTCCACCAAATTTCTACTTGGCTAACTTCCTCCCTGCCTGCAGACTTGCACTCATAGGTCACCTTCCCTAAGTTTCACCTTGACCACTATTATTTAAAAATGCAACTAGCTTTCACTAACCCCACCCCATGCTTCCAATTCCCTCTACTCGTCTTTATTATTTCTTATAGCACAACCACCTTCCAGCTTCCAACTTATTTATTATGTTTATTATTTATTGTCTGTCTTCCCCTACAAGGACTAAACTTTTTGTTTATATTAAGTACTGATATATCCCAAGCATCTAGAATAATATCTAGCCTTCTATTTGACCTCAAAAGATAATTTTCTTTTATTTTTTTAAACATTTTATTTATTTATTTGCCAGAAAGAGAGAGAGAGTGTGAGAGAGCACAAGCAGGGTGAGTAGCAGACAGAGGGAGAAGCAGTCTCTCTGTTGAGCAAGGAGCTCAATGAGGGACTTGATCCCAGGACCCTGAGATCATGACCTGAGCCAAAGGCAGAGGCTTAACTGACTGAGCCACCCAGGCATCCCTCAAAAGATAATTTTCAATAAATAAATGAGTAAATAAAGCTGTATTCTTGTTTTAATCCTCAGTGTTCACTCAAGAATCTGGATTCTTTAAGGGTAACCCTGCAAATTAAGAATAAGAAAACCTTAGGGTACCTAATTGGCTCTGTCAGTTAAGCATCCGAGTCTTGACTTCCACTCAGGTCATAATCCCAGGGTTGTGAGATCAAGCCCTGCCTCAGGCTCTGCACTGGGCACAGAGCCTGCTTAAGATTCCCTCTCTCCCTCTCTCACCATCCCTCTAAAAATAAATAAATTAATTAATTGATAAGTAAGAAAATCTAAAATAATTATAGGACCTTAAAACAGTTCCATTGAAGTATTTACAGTTACACTATCAAATAAATATTAATATCAATAAATTGTTCCTATTAATGTCATTCTTTAGTACTCTTTCTATAAGGCCTTGACAGTAAAAATACCTTTTTAAAAGATTTTATTTATTTATTAGACAGAGATCGCAAGTGAGCCAAGAGGCAGGCAGAGAGAGAGGGGGGGAAGCAGGCTCCCTGCTGAGCAGAGAGCCTGATGTGGGACTCAGTGGGGCCTCAATACCAGGACCCTGAGATCATGACCTGAGCCGAAGGCAGAGGCTTTACCCACTGAGCCACCCAGATGCCCTGTAAAAATACTTTTTAATTCAATAACTAGGTTTCAGTTTCCTCACCAGTAAGATGAGAGGATTGCACAGATCATTATAATGATCTCTTCAAATGATGGCAATTCCACACATGATATGCATTATGTTTGGAATTATTAAAAATTTAAGATGATGACAAAAATCTATTGATAATGACCGTATCCTTATTCATAAAACAAGAATGTTAAGAAAAATTTCATGTGGCAAATAATGAATCATGGAACAGTATATCAAAAACTAATGAAGAGGGTGCCTAGGTGCCTCAGTCCTTAAGCGTCTGCCTTCAGCTCAGGTCATGATTCCAGGGTCCCAGGATCAAGCCCCACATCGGGCTCTCTGCTCAGCAGGGAGCCTGCTTCTCCCTCTCCCACTTCCCCTGTTTGTATTCCCTCTCTTGCTGTCAATCTCTCTCTCTGTGTCAAATAAATAACAACAACAACAATAAAAACTAATGAAGTGCTTTATGGAGACTAACAATAAAAATATATAAATAAATAAATAAACAAGAAAAATTTTATTTGACAACATTTGCATGTAGTAAGTTTGAGAAGGAGGGATTCCTCCTCTTTTTCTGTCCTTCAGCTTCTTTTCTGAACATAAGTGCATTCTCTATTGCATAGCATAGTAAAGTTCACAAAAGCCCAGTTCCCATCATTATTTCCTATGTCTTACTATTATTTTGATGATGTCTATTCTCAAGTTTGGACGGCTTCACACAGCGTGGCAAAAATGTGAACAGATACTAAATTCCCAAGTTCATCAGCTTGAAGCACCTTTGGAATCATTTAGAATGCATTAAAATAAAGGAAAAAACTAATCTGTAAATAAATCATTGCCTGGATTAATGTATAACAAACTATGATCTTTTTTTTCTAAAGATTTTATTTATTTATTTGACAGAGAGATCAGTAGGCAGAGAGGTAGGCAGAGAGAAAGGGCGAAGAAGGCTCCCCACTGAGCAGAGAGCTCAGGACTCAATCCTAGGACCCTGAAATCATGACCTGAGCCGAAGGCAGGGGCTTAACCCACTGAGCCACCCAGGCGCCCCAATAAACTATGATTTTATGAGCAAACCATACATATATAATACACCCCCTGTATTCCAAGTAACCTCATGTCAAAAAAAAAAAGAATTAATAAGTTTTACATACATTTCAACATTCATCTTCCTCTGTCACTCAGTCTAACTCAGAAAATAACATTTTTTCACACCTTCAAAATTTGAGAAAATATTACATCTTAAAGTTGTGCATTTCAGAGTCACTGCTTGATCAATGAACAATTAAATCTGTTTAATAATGTTACAATGATCTTCACATTCATTTGCCTGGAGTAAAAACAGGAGCTCCACACAAGATTGATCAAATGACTTTTAAGTCTCCAATGCTAAATTGTTTCTGAATACAAATGGAAGTGCATTACAGCCCCATGAGCACACAGTGAATTCATAATGAGCAGGTGCCATCATGGTGATTACAATATATAATGACACCACCCGCAGATTAAAGCACTGCCCAGCACTCTGCATTAGAGACCTGGCACTGCAACTACGGTACCTTCTTTGTTGGATCAATTCAAGCCTCGTTTAGACTCTAAATGAATGTGCTTTGGATGAGTGTATTTTATAAACAGATTAAATGTATTTTATAAATGGATTTTTTTTTTCCAGAATTCTCAAGTGTCCCTGATTCTCCATCAGAAATTATCCTCTTTCTCTGCTTGGGGGAAATGCCAGACTAAGATTTCCGAAGACCTGATAAGAACTCAAATTAAATGAAGCACTGCGTCCCCTCCTCCTCCATATACTATCTTGAATTCTTCCTTCCAGAGGCCACTTTCATACCAAGATTATAATGGCATAAAATAAGTGCCCACGGAAGGAGAATTTTAAGGAAGTCTGCACATCAAACTAGTGCTTCTTCACTCATTTATTCAAGAACAAAGAATTCTAGAAAAGGGAGAATGTCAAATCCTCACTCATTTTTATCAAAGCTAAACAAGCAGGCTGTTTCCTAATGGTTTTCTATTTTTTCAGCAGTTTCAAAGTTCTTCTCTGCTATCTAGTTGGTGTCCCATTCACTACTGTTAAAGTGCATTGTGTTCCTCCATAAAATCAATGGGAAAATGTCCCACAATGCTTAAAAAAATCTTGTTAGAGCCAACACAAATGGATTAAGAAGCATCGGATCTGGACACTATGTCTAGCCCATTTCATTTGAGAAAGTATAAGTGAAAAGACAGACATGCTCCCCCAACTTCAAACGCCTTAGGAAAAAAAGACAATTAATCATCAAAAACCAGTTGGAACACACACACACACACACACACACACAATTAAATTAAACTTAAAAAAAAAAAAAACAGTCAGAGAGATGTATGGGAGAAACTGGAGTGACTGCCAGTTAAGGTACAAACAAATTAAAAAGAAAAATGGCATCTCACGTATTTCAGTCAGGATTGGCTAGTTTATGCTACAGTAACATAAATTCTAAAATATCAAGGGCTTAACACAATGCAAGTGTTAACCAAAGTCCTTTGTTGTCTGTCCTGGAGGCATGGTCTCAGTTTTGCAGACCGCCTTCATCTCATTGTTGAGGGAGGTCATCAAGAGGAGGTGACCACTAGTTGACCCCCAAGCTGGGTGAGGCGATCAGAACCTCCCCACCTCCATCCCTGTCCTTGGGACGTGCACTCTGTACACCTTTCCCACAGTGGGAGCTATCTTCAAAAATGTAGCCTTGAGAGAGCAATGTGCTATTGAGAGCATGTGGGCAGTATACCCAACTAAAACCCAATGAAGGCTCTACATAAAATTTAAGGTTCTGGTGGGCCTGGGCAGAGATCCGCTCATCTTGCAGTAAGTTCCCTTGTTTATTAAACCTGCCATCTACCCATCGGGAGTGGTCTTCTCTCTCATACTGTCTTCGCTCTCGGTGTATGGGAGCCACTTTGCAGACCAACACTCATAGCACCCAAGTTCACAAAGCTGGAAAGGAGTGCACTGGCTGGGCAGTCTCATAACAATAAGAGTAACTAAGTACTTCTGCCCCAAAGTATCACAGAGTACCTCTACTCACATTTTACTGGCTAACGTAGTCACAAGATCACACCAAATCTTGAGAGTACATAGAAATACATTCCTTTCCCCACATCCTATGCACCAAACTCATGTGCCTAGAAAGAGTACAACCAGAAACACTAGGGAACAACCCAAATATGTTCCACAATATGGAAATCAAATTTCCCTACTAGATATCAAGATATACAATCCCCAGCCTATATACTCTGTCCTAATCTGTTCTTAAACAATAAATATATCTGGAATTAGGGGATATAAATCATCATGGAAATATGAATGGATGAGATAGGTAAACGAATAATGGTGGGGTGAATATTTACATAAAAGATAGTTAGGATTATTTCCTATCTACTATAAAGGCAGAAAAGAAGAAAGAAATTGAGAGATACTTATTTTCAATGAATTTTGATGGGTAAATTATCCTCTTTTATTAGAGTGAACTAAGAAATAATTGAGTTGAAAAGTGTATAGAAATAAAAATGAAAAGCAATGTTCATGCTTCTATTCCTAAATCCAAAATTATTATGATTTTGATAAAATATATAACTCAATTTTAGACATTTATTAAGACAGATGTTTTATTCAACAATAAGATTACTTGTAAGAAAAATGTGAAATATATAATTTTACCACTAAGGCTAGCTGGATGACAAAGATATTTTAGAGCATAATTAAAAACAATAAGCTTTGCATATTCCTCTGTATCATCCAGTACCCTATAATTGATTATTTTATTATTCAGTGAGTAGTCTTAGAGGAATTAAAAATTATGTTACATCATCAGGAGCTTTAACAGAAGAAAACACTGGCACTATGTGTGTGAAATAAAAATATGGTATGAAAACAAAGGGTAAGAAACCCAGAATAAAAAATTTTCACTATGTACAGGGAGCCTGGGTGGCTCAGTTGGTTAACTGTCTGCCTTCGACTCAGGTCATGATCCCAGGGTCCTGGGATCGAGTCCCACGTCAGCAACCTGCTCAGTGGGGAGCCTGTTTCTCCTTTCCTGTCTGTTCCTTCCCCCCAACTTCTGCTCTTGCTCTCTCTCAAATAAATAAATAAATACATCTTTAAAAAATTTTTTTTTACTACGTACTAAGACAAAAGTACTTCTGAGAATTTGAAAAATTTTAATTACAGCTTATGTAAACACCACTGTTAAAGAAATCTACAACTTCCATAAACATGGACAGAGCAGAACCTAAAAATAAAAAAGTCCAGTGGGATCAAAATGGAATAATTTGTTTGAATCTATTATTAATGAAAATTAGAGAAAGAATGAATAAATAGAGATGAAAAGCTTAAAACACAAGAACTACAAACTGTGCCTATAAATTGATTCTTATTTTAGTAGATAAACAGTTATTCTCTATAATGAGTGTTATCCGTTTGCAGTGGTCACACTGTGAGGCAGGGTCCTCGTTCCAGAAACCACACTCTCTCAGCCCCACTTTGGATTTCCTCTGCTAAAAATGCCAAGAGCAGTGAAAGCAGTGGTATTCCTGGACCTGCAAATTCTGCCTTTTCCTCAGTCCTGATTTCCAATCAAAAAAGGCATTAATAAGCTGGAGCTCAAAGAGAGGGTGGATGAGCAGGACAACAAAGGATTAAGAGAAACATTTTTAGGAAAAAAGAGTAAAGTTCCTGGGGATATTTAACCTAGAGGGGGAAAAAAGCCAAAGGAATAACATGATGGCTCTCTTAAAATATTTCAAGAGCTGTATTCTATAAAAAGGATTTGATATAGCCTCTGCAGTTAGGAAGGATAGATTGTGATGGGAACATGGAAAAATACAAGAAATATTCATAACAGTTTAACTAACCGGAAAAATTATCTGATAGTAAAATCTTTTTTATAGAAAACATTTTAAAAATTGGATGCTTTTCTTTTGGAGATGCTGTAAAGAGAACATTTATATTGAATGGAAAGTTATATGAGAAAAATCCCAGCATCCATTCTAATGCTCTGATTTTTACAATCTATACATTTAGAGCTTTGACACATTTCTTAGATGTAAATTTGATTTGGGAGAAAAAAAAATCACTGAGAGCCAAATTGGGTGATTTAAGTGGATATCAAACTGAGTTATAACAACAATTTTAGTATGTGTGGGTATGGAGGGGTTGTATGTTTAACTCAAGCAAGACCTTAAATTAATGAACAAATTTTAATATACTGCTTTAAACTGGCTCTGAATAGAATGCCAAAGGTGTTTTTTATGTTGTTTCATTAGTTTTCTTTATTTGTATGTGGTTTTGTAAATGTGCAATTTGTCTTTCACCATAGTGTTATTATCTTTTATTTAAACATTTGAAAAATCAAGGAAAAGATGTAAAAATTTACATTCCTATCACTCTTTTTCCAATCTTTTCCTTTTGAATGTACTTTTTGCATATATTCAGTTATTGATGGTAATGATGCTCTATTAAGTTATAGCAAACACTGAATTAACAAATACCAAACCACAGTCCTCAGGGAAATACAGGAACCTAAGTTCCTGTGAGCCTCTGGTCACCACATTTTCACCAGCCAAACATACATAACTTTGTTTTATGTGTGTTTCTGGTTAAAGATACTTTAGTTAATATATATTGTTGATTCATTAATATTGGACTCATAGACAAAAGCACTAGAACTCATGCATGAACTAAGTTTATCTAACACACATATTTTCTCCCTAAGGCACAACACAGCTTTCTTGTGCTGATGAATACTGGGCAGCACTTTCCCAACACACTCAGTACTTTCAAGTACTTTTACTTGAAACAGTAAAAGTACCAGCAAAAAGCACCCAAATGTGGAAACCATGTCACTAAACAGACCCTTGAAAGAGCACGTGATGAGATCAGGAGCACTGAACCAAGATGGCAGAGCACATCTCCCTCCAGCTCAGCTGGGAATGTGTGCATTAGGGGACTCCAGGGGTTCTCCACTCTAAACATGACCATGGAGGACCACAAAAGATCTGCAGGTATTCACGGAGGTATTACAAAGAAATTTTTGTAGGTCAGCAGCTTTGTAAATATGGAATCCCCCAGTAATGAGGGTTGACTTCATTTTGCATATCCTGTCTCTTTCCATGTTGTTATACAGTCTGCATAAGAATGACTTTTAGTGACTCCCTACAAGCTATCAAGTAGATATGGCAAGATTTGTGTATCCATTTTATTTAAGGATTTTACTTATTTATTTATTTGACAGAGAGAGAGAGATAGAGGTCACAAGTAGGCAGAGCAGCAGGCAGAGGGTTAGGGAGGGAAGCAGGCTCCCTGTTGAGCAGACAGCCCAATGCAGGGCTTGATCCCAGGACCATGAGATCATAATCTGAGCCAAAGCCAGAGGCTTAGCGAACTGAGCAACCCAGGCGCGCCTATTTATCCATTTTTAAACTGTTGTACCATTTGCTCTGCATCAGTTAGTATCCCAGTGTTGCAAATGATAGACCACTTTTAGCCAACGGGTTCGCAGAAATGAAATCTCTTAATTTACATACCCTGGAAAGTCCAGAGTTACCGCTGTTTGTCGTCAAACATGGTGAATTTGATTCAAAGGACATCCCTGGGATTGAGTTTCCATTATTTGCTTCTTACCTCCTGTGAGTGGCTTCTGTCATGGGCTTCACATGGTAGATAATGGTGGCAGCTCCATACCATATGTTTTCTCAGCATTATATCCAGCATGGAAGAGAGATGATCCTTCCCAGGAATTCTACTGAAAGTCTTGCTAAATGGCTTTGGTTTGAATGGGTCATGTTCTCCTCCCTGAAGGAATCGTGGTGGCCAGGGCAATTGGATGGCCTCATTATCTAAGTCTGGATCACGTGTATCACCTCCAGAGCTGATGTGGGGTCACCATCAAAAGTCCACAAAGATTCAGAAGCACCAGGTACACAGAGGGTGAATGTCTGCTGGAAGTAAATGACTCTTCATTTACCCACTCAAAAAGATTTTCCCCATGCTTAAATATAACAATACTATATTCATCTTTCTGGAAATAACTCAAACACATTTCTAAGTAATAGAATCACAACTGCAAATAGGATTATAGAATATTGATTTTGAAAGAGCCTTGGGCTTTATCTAATTCACCTGCCAATCCAGTGAGGAACAATTCTCAGCTAAAGATCATTCTGATCATTCTGATTTGTCTAAACATCTCCAAAGACAGTTAAGATTTGACACCTATAAATTCCATCCACCTTTAGACTCTAGTTCTGCCCAGTTCCACGAGATACCCCAGCATATTTAAATTCTGTTCCCATTATGTCCTTTAGGCTTCTTCTTTCTGGGTGAGTTTACGACTGTGCCAATCCTTCCTCAAATGGCATCTCGGGCTCCCTCATCATCCTTGTAATAGCTTCTATTTCACCCGTATTCTTTGTAAAATAGTGAGTCGCAAATATTTTGGTGACTAAAGTGAACAGTCAAGCTGATCAGAACATTTTATATATATGGGGCACCTGGGGTGTTCAGTCGGATAAGCGGCCCACTCTTGATTTCAGCTCAGGTCATGATCTCAGGGTCCTGGGATGGAGCCCTGAGAAAGCCCAGGGCTCTGTGCTCAGCAGGGAGTCTGCTTCTCCTTCTCCCTTTGCCCCTTCTCATGCTTGAGTTCTCTGCTTCTCTTCCCTCCTCTCTCTCTAAAATAAATAAATAAATCTTTAATAAGAGAACATTTTTTATATATATGCTCCCCAATTCAGTGACAAACTCAGTGAAGCTCTTTCTGTTCTCTAACTGGACCCCAGATTCCTACATAGAAGGCCCCTTTTCTGTTAGAATACCCTCACCACCATCTCTACACGCATAAACCCTACCCATCCTTCAAGGTCTCTCATATTTACCACCCCTCTCCAGCAAGTCCTTCCTAACTAAAGAAAACTGAATCTCTCCCTTCTTTTAAATATCCATCTGGTTTGTTGTTCTGCTGTTGTTTTATTATTAGTTTGTTTATCCCTCTTTTAGGGAATATAACCCATATCATACATTGTCTTCAATAACTATCTTACCCCTACACCAGACTATGAAATTCTCTAGAGAAGATCAGTGTATATTGGTCACTGCTCAGCGGGGAGTCTGTTTCTCCCTCTGCCTCTGCTGCTCCCTCTGCTTGTGCTCTCTCTCTGTCAAATAGATAATATCTTTTTTTTAATTTAAAGATTTTTATTTATTTATTTGACAGACAGATCACAAGTAGTCAGAGAGGCAGGCAGAGAGAGAAAGGAGGAAGCAGGCTCCCCACTGAGCAGAGAACCCAATGCGGGGCTCGATCCCAGAACCCTGAGACCCTGACCTGAGCCAAAGGCAGAGGCTCTAACCCACCCAGCCACTCAGGCACCCCTAAACAAATAATATCTTTAAAGAAATTGAATCATTATGTTGTATACCCAGAACTTATTTAATGTTGTATGTTAATTATACCTCAATAAAAAAGAATAGAATATTAATTTGTAAGAACTTACATTTAAAAAAATGAGAACAAGAATACCCTTTCATACAGAGTTTAATATATAAAATATTGTAGGGGTTTAAAGCATTTAGGTTTTGATATTTTCATTCTTTTGTCTCTACATATTTATACAAACCTTTAAAGTGCTTAATGAGAAGAGACAAAATAGAGACCTCATGTATAACATTGCATCCCACAAAAGTGTGTAGGGTTGCTCTCACTATATAGATGGAAAACTGCATCTTCAAAGAGAGGTCGTAACTTTCCAAGTTCATACAGCCAAAAGGAGACAAAATCAAATATTTAAGCCTGAACTAAGGTCCCTCTGATTACAAAACCCAGGCCATGTCCCCTCTGCCCCACACCTCTCATGGAGTCAGGACTCCAGCCATTCTCCTGGAAATTTGTACAAGTTAAGACACTAAAAAAAGGGAGTTTACAGCCCCTTTGTCTCTTTTTATGTATGTTTAATGCTTGAATAAATATTCATAGGCTGACGGAAATGTAGAAGGCTTATCAAATTCTAAATATCATCAGAAAATTACCCACTTTTTTAAAAAATTACGATGCATAAAACATGAAAACTCTGGTTAATCTAGTGTTTGCAATTTGTTGCTAAAAATCAAACATTATATATAATTTTAAAGACTGTTTTCCAGGAGGCATCATACAAAAAATTTAAATCTCACACTTTTTTGCAGTCTTAAAAGAATAACAGGGAAATGGGTTGATTGCTAAACTCTGAGAAATATCTCTCAATTTTGCTTACATAAACGTCTGAATATTTTAAAATAAGTATCCCAAAGAGACATTCAAATCAAACCTCACATCCTCCTACTCTTGAACTTGTCATTTGCCTTTTGTACATCTTCTGCGACAACACACAATTATTTTTCCAACAAGCAACATTTGGATGCTCATTTTCCTCCACTTCCTTCCTGATTTACCCAGGATGATAACAGTCATTAAAAACTCACTATGGTGCTCCATGCTTTGCAATCATTCCCATGTTCCATGGGGCTGCACCCACAGCCCTATAATTTACCTACGGCTCACAGCTCTGGTCAAGAGAGACACAGCACAACTGAGACTTAAGATCAGTTATTAATGCGAAAAATTCAGCCTCCGACACCAACAGTGTATCTTTAATTGGATGGTTATCATTTCCGGTCCCGCCATAATGTTATTCAGTATAAGAAGAATGGTTCTAGAATGAGCTTGGATGAAGCTTCTGTACCTACTGAGGTGGGTGCCAGATATATTTCAACGTGCCAGGAATGTGCACCGAGTCAGTTCTGTGGAAACCCATTCTTAGTGGGTTACCTTCTGAGCTCAGTGTGGTTCCATAATTTTTTAGTCATTTTGAATAATAAAGGCAGTCTCAATTTGGTTACAAAGATGTCATCCTCTCCATTTTGAAGTTGCAATCAGGCTTTGGGAGTAGCAGAGCAAGACTACAAGCCTGGGAGCTCAGCAAACAACAGATCAACGGGGGGAAATGTTTATTACTCCTCTTCACACAGAGTTTACCAATGACAGCCTTGTAACATTCAGAGGATGAACAAGTTGAAAAGCACACCCCACTTTCTCCCCAAATAGGTCTCCTCCTTCTCACTCCCTGCATTATTTCCTACTGTTGCTGTAATAAATAAATAAATAAATAAATAAATAAATAAATAAATAAATACCACGAACAGAGGCTTACAGCAAAACAAATGTGTTATCTTACAGTTCTAGAGGTCAAAAGTTGGAAGCTAAAATCTTACGGAGTTAAAATCAAAGTGTCAGCCAGGCTATGCTCTTTCTGAAGGCTCTAGGGATGAATCCAGGTTTTTCAGGGTCTTGGAGACTATCTGTTTTCTTTACCTCATGGCCATGAATCCCTCAAGCCTAAGTTGCTATTGCCCTATCCCCTCTGCCTCTCCTGACTCTGTTGTGCGTGACCTTTGTGAATACATTTGAGCCCACCTGGATAATCCAGGACACTCTCCCCATCTCAAGATCCTTAAGTTAATTATATCTGCAAAAAAACTTACCTTGATAATATAGTCACAAGTTCTGGGAGTTGGGGGGGCATAATTCTGTCTATCCCCCCTCCCATTTCCCTCTTATTTATAAAGTCATCAGACCATTATGGACTGTGATACAGAAAGAACCTCAGGCAATTGGGATTCCTATGCCAATAATCAGAGCTCTCAAACTCGGCCTTGGAGAACTGGGTAAGTCACTAGGATAGCCAACCTTAGAGATATCCTTGATGACCCTTATCTCTTGTTATTTTTACTTTTGTGTGAAGGCTTCTCCTATACTGAATCAAGGAAGCTGTGTGACCACTGAATTAAAAAAAAAAAAAATCACTTCTCCTTTGCTCTCTTGGAATGTTAGCTTAGAGGAAATCCAGAAGACACTCAAGGAGTTCTATGAGAGGCCCACGTGGGAGGAAAGTGAGGTCTCTCACCAATAGTCACCACCAACTTGCTAGCCACATGAGTGAGACATCTTTACTATGGATCCCCCAGCCCAGGCAAGCTATCAGATGACTGCAACCCCAAATGATACCTGATTGCAAGCCCATGAGAAACATTCAGTTAAAAACATCCAAGTGAGGGCACATGGGTGGCTCAGTCAGTTAAGCGGCTGCCTTCGGCTCAGGTGATGATCCCAGGGTTCTGGGAACCAGTCCCACATTGGGCTCCTTGCTCAGCAGGGAAACTGCTTCTCTCTCTCTCCCTCTGCCTGCTGCTCTGCCTACTTATGCTCTCTCTCTGTCGAATAAATAAATAAAATCCTAAAAAAAAAAAAAAATTCAAGTGAGCCAATCTGGAATCCCTGACCTACAGTAACTGAGAGATAGTAAATATTTATAGTTTTAAGCCACTAGTTTTGGGCAATTTGTTCTGCCACAAGAGATCATGAATACAGTCACAATCTCCATAGTAATCCTCAGAATTAACGCCTAGGAATAGGAAAAATGCTCAGCCAGTACTTACTGTCATCCCGTCACAGTTAAGGATGTCATTAGAATTTCTTTAAAAGACTCACTTTTTTCAGAGCAGTTTTAGATTTACATCAAAATTGAAAGAAAGGCAGAGGTTTCCCATAGACACCTTGCCCCCCACACATACATAGTCTCCCCCATTGTCAACATCACTCACCAGATTGTTATGTTTGTTACCAAGGAGGACTCTTCACTGATCCATTATAACCACCCAAAGTCCATAGTTTACCCAAGGGTTCACCCTTGATGTCACACACTCAGTGGGTTTGGATAAATATAAAATGATCTATATCCATCATTATCATACAGATCATACAAAGTATTCCCACTGCCCTAAAAATCCTCTGTGATCTGCCTAGTCATTCCTCTCTGCACCCCTAGAAACCACTCATCTTTTTACTGTTTCCATAGTTTTGCCTTTTGCTGAATGTCATATAATTGGAGTCAAACAGTATGTAGCCTATTCGGATTAGCTTCCCTCACTTAGTCATATGCATTCAAGTTCTTCCATAAAGATTTTGTTCACGATAAGTTTTCATCCTGCTGTTCTGCCATTGCAGTCACAATAACCAAATTGAAGAGAGTAATCTGATGTATGTCAGTTGCTCACTTTTTGCTACACTCAGAGATAGAGCATTGACCCTTGGAGCCAGTGAAAGTGTCCCCTTGCCAGCACATAAAGGCAACTCAATTGAATTTCAGAGTCCTGGTGGGCTTACTTGCTGGAGGCACACAGGTCTCCACAGTCTGCAACACTAAGCGGCCACAACTTCCTACCATATTCATACTCTAAGTGGGGCCCCAGGAAATTGGCATTCTGTGGAATAGAGAAGATGGGGTGAAGAACCTCAGTGCCACAGCACGTTCCTTTATCTCTGCCGGATTTTAATCCCTGCTTATTCTAACAGATAGGTTCCTTTTTTTTTTTTTTTTAAGTTTTTTTTTTTTTTTTTTTTGGACAGAGAGAGAGAGATCACAAGTAGGCAGAGAGGCAGGCAGAGGAGGGGGGGGAAGCAGGCTCCCCACTGAGCAGAGAACCCAGAACCCTGGGATCATGACCTGAGCCGAAGGCAGAGGTTTAACCCACTGAGCCACTCAGGCACCCAGGTAGGTCCCTTTCAATGAGCGTATATTGTAGAGATGAAAACCAACATAAATAAGGAAACTTATTGCTTTGAAGGCAGATATAGATGCTTGTATTAGAGGGTATATAATAGATAGATTTGAACTAATCTTAAAAGGCAAGAGTAGTTACCTATAAAAGACACACAAGAGCTAAGGAAAGCATTTCAAGAAGAGAAAACAGCTAGGTAAGAGGTCCCAGTGTGCAAGGGATGTAGCCTAGATAAAAGATTAATACAGCTCATATGGCTGGAACAGAAAAATCAAAAGAGCATCACCTGGGTGACTCAGTCAGTTAAGAATCCAACTCTTGATTTCAGCTCAGGTCATGATCTCAGGGTCCTGCCATGGAGCCCTGTTTGGGGCTCCATGCTCAGCTCAGACTGCTCAGGATTCTTTCTTCCTTCCTCTCTCTCCCTTTCCCTTCCTAAAATAAATAAATAAAACTTCAAAAGAGAGAGAGAGAGAGAAACATGGTTCAAGAGGAGATTGAAAAAGTATATGGGGTCAGACCATATCCTAGATTTGGGGTTTTGCCCTAAGAACAAAAATATAAAAGTGAGCTACATCAAAGTGATTTACATCAAAAGTGAAAGAAAGGCACAGTTTTCCCATATACACCCTGCACGCCCAGGAGAATATAGGTCATAAAGAAGGAAAGAGAAAGGTTTCATAAGGAAATTGAGTTAACACATCAGTGCTGCTAAGGACTCCACTCAGTAGTGCAGTAGCCAGCCCCAGTGACGCACCATGAGTTCTAGCAGGGTCAAGAAAGAGCATTCGGCTCCGCCTTATACTTTCTTGTCATACCTGCCGACATCACACAGTGAGGAAACCCGGCAGCCATGTGGGAAGACCACGTGTAGGTGTTCCCGCAACAGTGCCCCTGAGGTCCCAGCTACAGCCAGCACCAACCTCCAGACACATGGGGGAGTATATCTCTGGATGACCCTAGTCCTTGGCCTTGGAGCTACTCCAGTAGATGCTGAGTGGGACAGAGAAAAACTATATATATAAATCCCTGCCCAAATTGCAAGCCCATGAACAAAATGAATATTGACCTTGTTTTAAGCCACTACATTTTGAGTAGTTTGTCAAGCAGCAGTGAATAGTTCGATCAGGTATATATTCCATATGGCACAGCTGCGGGATGGAGGGGGCCATCTGACCAGCATCAGAGTACGTGGTGGAGAAAGGAACATTTATTCTGTTATGCCACTGATACTGAGGGGTCTGCCCATTGTGCAAGTTTGCATTAGCTACCTTGACTGGTACAGATGGGAATGAAAATCCTCAACAGGGCTTAGCCACGATGAAGTCATCAGTGAACTGAGGGAGAGTTACTTCAGTGGAGAGACGCTTCAGGAAGCCAGAGTTGAGAGGACTGAGTATGAGGACATCAAGGCAGATTTATAGACAACCATTTCCAGTAATTTGGTTATGAAGGACAGAGCAGGAGGGATAAGGAGGAGTTGGACAGGGATCAAGAATCTAGTGAAGTTTTCATTTATATTGGGAATGTGTAAATAGGGAAGAATTTGGCTCAGAAAAACCCAGCTGAGAGAGGGAAGTTGAAAGAAAGAGAGAAAAAAGTGGGGGCAAGGATTGGGGGTGGGGAACGGAGGAAATTGGATTTAAAGCAGGCAGACAAATTAGTCTTAGAAGAGTCATTTTTTCTGTTTCCCTAAGAAAAAGGAGGAGCCGAGAAGTACATATATTGGTGGATTTGTTCATTCCATACTAAAATCTAAGACTGCTTTTTTCTCTTTAAAGTTGATCAAGCTTATCTGCGGAGAGTGAGACAGAGCAAGGGTCCGAAGTTTGAGAAGTGGCAGCAATAAGGGGCGTGGTGGTGTAGGCTCAGGTACCTGTGATGGTGACCGTTCCTCCCCAGTGTGACTCTCAAACCAGGGCCTCTCTCAACTCTCTGAATGGCTCATTCCCCACAGTGAGAGACCTTGCTCCTTCACTCACACTCCTCTCCCAGCCTCAAATCACCCACATCTGTCCTGTCAAAATACTTCATGGTCCACTCCCCCTCCCATCAACTTCAGTGTAGACATCTTTTTAATCCAGGCAGACAGCCTTTGCACAGCAATTGTCGCCTGAATTTCTGACAGCCAGGAAACACCTTGTGTTATTTATGACCCATCTATTTCTTCATTAGGTTATGGGGTCTTTAAAGAGCAGGTGTCATGCCTTTTTCTTGGTATCTCCCACAGCACCTGGTGTTTAGCGGGTGCACAACTGTCTACTTGATAATGTTGGTGAACTGTTTTTAACTCAAAGTTCTTAGCCACTTAGAATATTAAGATCTATTCCTCTCATAATTTGTGGAAATGTTACAATTATATTTTTATTCTTATCAGTGGTAACAAGGAGGTAGAAGAGACATCAATAACGAATTGCCTACAAAGACAATTCTGTTTTACTCATGAAAGAAGATGCAATTTCTTCTGTTTGTGAGGTCAAAGCCTGTGTGGTAAAGTAGATAAAAATGGGACTCTGAAAACAAAGAGTCCTAAAATGAATTCTCAGATCCAAAATTGCTGGCTATGTTTCTTCAAATACACCATCCTCCTTTTTTTTTTTTTTTTTTTTTTTTTAAGTAGGCTCCACACACATCGTGGAACCCAGTGCAGACCTTGATCTCATGACCCTGAGATCAAGCCCCACACAGAGATCAAGAGTCAGATGTTAACCAACTGAGCCACCCATGCATCCCTCCATTTTCTAATCCATAAAAGGGAGAAATGACTACATATATTTCAGAGTTACTGTGAGAATAACAGAAACAAAGTGATACAAAACAAAACATGTATGGAGCACCTGGGTGGCTCAGTTGGTTAAGTGACTGCCTTCGGCTGCGGTCCTGTTCCTGGGGTCCTGGGATCAAGCCCTGCACCAGGCTTCCTGCTCAGCGGGAGGGTGCTTTTCCTTGTCCTGCTCCCCTACTTGTGCACTCTCTCTCTCTGTCAAATGAATAATTAAAATCTTTTAAAAAATACATAAAATAGCCAGCATTTTATAGGGGCTTAATGAATCATAGCTGTTAGTATTTGTTCAACAACTAATCTCAACATTAATTAAGAAACAGTATGACTCGGGACGCCTGGGTGGCTCAGTTGGTTAAGCAGCTGCCTTCAGCTCAGGTCATGATCCCAGCGTCCTGGGATCGAGTCCCACATCGGGCTCCTTGCTCCGCAGGGAGCCTGCTTCTCCCTCTGACTCTGCCTGTGCTCGCTCTCGCTCGCTCTCTCTCTGACAAATAAATAAAGAAAATCTTTAAAAAAAAAAAAAAGAAAGAAACAGTATGACTCAAGTCAATGTACAGACTATTACTAAAAAAAAAAAAAGAAAAAGAAAAAAAAAGGATTCTCATTTGGATATTTATATTTGCCTCAAGGACATAACAGTTGTGTAAGAAATGAGAAGTTAAGTTTCTTCCAAATGAGAAATTTGATTTCTTTAAAACATATTTATTTATTAAAAACCATACAAATGGTGAAATGATTGTGGCAAGAATTGTTCATTCTGTCAGATTTGTTTGTATTCGTGAAGTGATAAGCTAAACACTTGTTCCCCTTGCACTGTATATGTTTGCTTAATTCCAATTTATATTAGGGTTCTTGTTGAGGAAGCATTGCCCTGAGGCTTCCAGAAAAAAATTTGCTCAGGAGCACAGCTCTGCAAGTTTTAAGACAGCCTCTGAGATAACCCTGGGCTAGGTTTTCATTAAATTCACTCTCAACTCGATAGCCTCTGACCTGCACAGGTTGGTAATGACCATGAAGATAGCTGTCTGGGACACGGTGTTACTAAATGCACTCATATTTCAAAAGTAGACAAAATGAGGTGCAAATTTCCAACAAATTTGCAGTTAGCTAAAGTAATTTAGGGTAGAGGAAAGCAGTTTATCACAATCCTTCTAACCCTATCCACTTGGAATAACAAACTGAGTACTCTTAGAATTTGGCTCTTTAAAAAATAGTCACTTTGGCCAGAAACATGACCATTCTGGTAGTAATAAGCATCTCTAACACATCTAATAACATCTCTAATGGTGGTTTCTAAATATCATTTCTTCCTAGAGGGAGGTTTCGTAGATGCAAGGCAGGAAATGTGCTAGAGAAGCCTAGAACATTCTATCACTCCACATAGCAAGAAAGCTATCAGAGAAAATAAGAGTCATACCCAAACAACTTGGGGGCCAAACTGAAGTGGTCCCGCTTGCCAGAGATCGGTTACTTTGAGTTTCAGTAAGAGTAAGTAATGCATAGATTAAAACCTGTAAAATCTTTAAATCCAAAAGTTCACAATGATATATTTTTTAAAATTAATTTGTCAGTTTCAAAGGCTAACAGGGAATCAACTATTTGTTTTGGAAACTAGAAAATGAAGAGAAAGAATCAAGCATTTATTATGTATTTCTGACATGAACTGTACCACTGGTTAGCCTATTGTAAAGGAGGAAAATATCTCTTTATGAAACTATTCCAGCAAATTAAAAAAAGAATTGCAACATCTAATGAATTAAATCTAGGCCATGTGTATCAATCACTACTGACATGTCCAAAAGAAAGACTAGCAAAAATATGTTTCTTGGTGAGAGAACATAAAGCCACCTACAGTCTTGCCAAAGAGATCAAATATCGGTCTGATTAAGACTTCGGATCCAGCTGCCAATTTTAGGAAACATCAAAGACACAAAAATATACAGAGCCTCACCAAGAATTTGAAATCAGAAAAACCCAGATGGTCTGAAACTCTACGTGTCATTTGGCCTTATTTCTTCAACAGATAAGTTACCAACAAATAAAAGGAGTAGAAGAGGAGCCTAGAGATGAAAAGACACTTAAAAGATATGTCAACGTTAAAAAAAAAAATGGGCAAAGCAAAAATATAGTACGTAAGTATGCATGTTGGGATAATAAAATAACTTTCTAAAACATAAATGATTACCTACTTTGGGGGGTGGGAGCAAATTGTGATTAGGATGGAATACATGGAAGGGTTTTCTGGGGCAACTAGAAAAATTCTATTTTGTGACATGGTTGTTTGGTTTACAATAATCTATCAATCCACATATTTGATATGTGTGGTTTCCTGCATTTGTGTTGTATTTTCTTAAGGTTTTTTTTTTTTTTTTTTTTTACGGCCTTTTGAATGCATATGAATGCTAAAGAAGAAAACAGTCTCCTACCTTTGGTCTTTGTGCTAAGTGCTCTCAAGAAATACTAGTTTTCAGGTGCCTGGTTGCTTCAGTCAGTGGAGAGTGTGACTCTTGATCTCAGGGTTCTGAGTTCAAGCCCCACATTGGGTGTAGAAATTACTTAAAAATAAAATCTTAAAAAAAAACAAAAACGGAAAAGAAATACAAGTTTTCCCTCAGGATTTTGCAGACAATATATTGTTTGTTCCAATGAGAGACTGAGACCCAATCTGAGACCTTAGCTGAAGGTGAACTTTTTAAACTGTCAAGCAACAGTTAAAGATAATCCCTAGCAATGGCTTGGTGACCAAACATAATCAACCTGAGAGATGAGCATCTTTTATTCATTCATTCACTTATTTATTTATTTACCTATTTTAGAAGTTTTTAGAATGTCTAATTTGCTCTATACACTAGAGATGTAGAGGTAAAAACTCAGTGAATTTGAAGAGATGGACAACAAAATCATGAATTACAACACTGTAATTAATGCATATATATATATAATGATGCTTATATATATGCATATATATAATAATGTTTATATATATATTATACATACATATATACATAAGGTTATATGCATATATATATGCATAAGGTTATATGGAAGCTTCAAAAAGTTGTAACTAATCCCAAATAAGGAATCGAGTGATGGAAGATACTTAGAGAAATTGTTGCTTGAGTTAAACTTTGAAAAATGAGTCCAATGTAGTCCAGTGGCTGAGGAAGGAAAAGAATTCTGGACAGAAGGAACTTCTGGAAGGAAACCAAGACATGAGAGATGGTAGCATATTTGAGAAACTGGACATAGGTCAATCTACCTGAAGACAGGGTGGTAGGGAGAGTAG
The DNA here is from genome assembly GCF_022355385.1 of Mustela nigripes. Classification (NCBI taxonomy): domain Eukaryota; kingdom Metazoa; phylum Chordata; class Mammalia; order Carnivora; family Mustelidae; genus Mustela; species Mustela nigripes. Next base: position 200,364,177 of record NC_081557.1, on the reverse strand, counting down.
GGGAATGAGAAAATGTAAGAATAAACAAGGTTTTACAAATAGAAAGAGAGACAAAATGGAACACCCAATAGTGAGTAGGAACTCTGTTTGATGGATAGAAGATGGATGGAAAATAAATGGATGGATGAAAATGCCATGTTAAGAAGTTTAAACTTCATCCTGAAGGTTACCTACAACTCTGAAAAGATTTTAAGCATAATGATATGAGCAGATTTGCATTTAAGAAAAATCACTTTGACAAACGCATGGAATGTTAAGTAGAGCTGAATAGTTGTGGAGAAGAACAAGAGTGCAAGTGAGGAGAAAAAAAAATCACAACCCGAACTAAGGCAAGGGCAGTGAGAATGAGGAGGAGGGAATAAATTTGAGACCAATGATAAAACCAAGAGAGGTGATATGGGGAAGGTAGATGAAAAGACAGGTTTATTTTCATGTTTCTGCCTTGAGGTGATATTAACATGACCTTGAAATTGTAGAAGGAGAGTGAGAAAAAATATTTAAAATAGATGCAGGATCCAATCAGATGACAATTAAATACTTTACAAGACAAAGAAAGAAACAATCCAATTTATTCAGAGAGGAAAATGAGCTGCAAATGTTGTGAGGGGGTTGCAAATTCATCACATGTGGGAACTACGTAATGTGTAAGTGGAGTCCAAGGAAGAAACATCAAGCCTGCCCCATCTGGAGGACATTCGCTTCACTCCTCGAAGGGTTGGACTGTCAGGTGGTGGCATAAAAAAACAAAAGTTCACCTGCACATTTGCAGTGTAAGAGCTCACTTCCAGCCCAGACTGTTTATTTGTATGCAACCTCAGCCGGCTGAGTAGTAAACCCTCAAAATCACTTGGGGTGGTAACCTCAAAACTGTATGACATTACATAATTATATTCTCAACCCCAGGAAGAGTTGACTTAAGTATCAAAATTATGAAGTAAATAAAATCTACATGTAATATGAACATTTTGTGGTGAAGGGGAAAAATCTGTGCATATTAGATATTTTAGGTTTAAGGGAATTTTTCTTCTTTGATTAATTTTGTAATTCTAATAAAAAATGTGTAAATGGTAGTTGACTTAGATTTGGGGTTTTTACATTACAATTTTACTAGTTTCATAAGCAATACTGGAATGTTTCCAAGAATGTGGAATCTTAGTTCAGCTTATGTGTAAGTTTTATTTTCTAGACTTATAAGAGTTTAAGGTTTTATTTGTTAGTGAGTCAGATGAAGTATGTTTAAAAAAATTTAATATAGATATTTAAATGTAGTTTGGAATATCTAAAGAAATTTAAATAAATGGTTAAAATAAACATAAGTGGTTAAAATTGTCATATTAATAAATATAATAATAATTAAATGTGTAGACTAGATCAAAAATAAAATATTAAGAAGATTAGCCTCTGAGTAATCTTTTCTGGGCCCCCTAATCCATGAGGGCATCAAAAGACAATTACATTGACAGGTGATTGATGGTATTTATCACAGGGGCCATAGGAGAAAACAATTATGGTTTAAATAATGAGGTACCTATGGGATATGCAACAGAGGCTGTCCCTAGATACCTTGAGACCTGGATTATATTCCAAATGCTTATTCTTTTAAAAATATGCACTAAAGGGCACCACGGTGGCTTAGTCATTAAGTGTCTGCCTTCAGCTCAGGTCATGATCAGGGGTCCTGGGATCAAGTCTTGCTTTAGGACTCCCTGTTCAGCGGGGGAATCTACTTCTTCCTCTTCCTCTTCCGCTCCCCCTCTGCTCATGCACACGCTCTTGCTCTCTCTCTCCAACAAATAAATAAATAAAATCTTTAAACACACAAAAACATATGCACTGAATGCCTGTCATACCCCCACATGCCCTGGCATTATGGTAGTGAATGAAATAAACATTATCTGCATGTATTATTGGAGAAGAGAAATGGTGAACATGAGAAAGATAAATATTGCGAAGTATAATGGACAGAATTAAAATAGAGTGAAATGAAAGACAGTGATAGGGGTTACTTTAGATTAGATGGGCAGGAGATATTTATCTAAGGAGGTAAATTTACACTGAAATTCTAATTATCCAAAATGAATGACTCTTCCTATAATAAGAGAAAATGGTGCTCTATTCAGAGAGAAGGGCTAGGGCAAATGCCCTGTGGCAGAAAACAGCTTAGTGAATTTGAGGAAAATAAAATAAAAAGCTCTCTGACTGGTGTCTAGTGGGTAAGGAAAGGGCTAGAAGATAGGTCAGGAAATCGGCAAAGGTCTCATTTGCAGACAAGGTAAGCAGTTTGGATTTCATTTCATGTGTGGTAAGAAAATGTTAGAGAGTTTTGGGCAGAGGGGAAAGATCTATTTTCAATGTTAACAAACATTGCATCAAGAAAGGACGCTAACGGGGCAAGAGGGGAACAGCAAGGCCAGTTACGGGATTTGAAATAGTACCGCTGGGGGATGATGGTGACTTGGACAAGGTTGATTTAGGATCTGTTCTACAGGCAGAGGCAACAGAACTTGGTGATGGGCAGGGTGAGAGGGATGAAAAGGAAAAAGACAGGAATGAAGAACAACGCATAAGTATTTGGCCTAAGGATACTGGATGAATGTGGCGCTTTTGTGCTGACATGAGAAAGACACAGGGGACAGTGACTGAACAGGCGGGTCCAAAATTCAATGGTTGGGTGGCTGGAAATACAACTCTAGAATTCAGGAAGGTGTCAGGGTTGGACATATAAATTTGGGGATTTTGCTATATACCACATGCACATAAATACCACCTGGTTTTTTTTTCTTTTTCTAAAAATGATCATTCAGAAGAGAAGGCATTCCTATATTGAATGTCTCACAGGATGGGGTATAATAACAGTTATATCTGACCTTATAAGTTATTATCAAAAGTCAGAGAAAGCCATGAGGAATGTGTAGAATTAATAGAAATATCCATAAGAGTTCGAGAATCCTGAGATGCATGTAAGAACAAAGGATTGTATCAAATTGAAAGATCTTTAAAGTTAAACAGAAAGGTACTTGCATTCCTTATGATCCCAAAGAGTGCTAAAATGGAAAATCCAGTCAAGTGATCCGGCCAAAAAGGGCATGCTAACATCCATGAGAACAAAAAAGAGTTGTGCAGCATATAAAACATGAATCAAAAGAACAAAGCTATGTATCTGCTTCGACTAAGAGAGTCATTGAGATAGCAGCTATAAATGAAGGTCAGTATATCCCATTTAGTGACTGACAGTCAGCTGCATGGCTGGAATGCACATAAACTCAATTAATTAGGATGGTAACTGACTTCCTTAATGAGTATTTATAATTTCTTTAAGATTCATTTATTTATTTATTTATTTGAGAGGAAGAGAGCACAAGAAGAGGGTAGTGGCAGACAAAGAGGGAGAAGCAGTTTCCCCGCTGAGCAGGGAACCCATTACAGGGCTTGATCCCAGGACCCTAGGATTGTGACCTGAGCCAAAGGCAGATGCTTACTTAACCAACTGAGCCACCCAGGTGCCCCTATAATTTATTTTAAATTGTTGAATATAACCAGTGTAATATAAATTTATGTTAGGTCCAGTCTCTATCTAGGAGAGGCCTATATCAGGAATTTACATTTCAAATGAGGTTATCCATCATTTAATTGGAAAGTTCACATTCTTGGGGTGGCTAATAACTGTACTTCAACTTTGTTTAGCTCTTAGCAATAGCTGGGCTTTGATAAGCTGGGCTGATGCATGTAAGAAATAAGCCTTTCATTGGCAAAAATTGGTGATATGCAGGAAAAGTATAGAGCTGTTTAGAATATTCTTTAGATTGTTCAGAATTTTATAAAGACATTTTCCCAACATTTGGTTGAATGAAAATCCAGAGTCCTGTAACCTATATATTTAGGTATAGCACCCTAGACTCAATCCCAGAATCATCTGTCCAGTTGCTGATTCTGAAGATTCATGGTTGTTAGAATCTATGATAAGCCAAATCCTGATACAAGCATATTGCTGAATTTGCCTTAGGTCAGCCTTGCTGTAAAAGGCTGTTGAATGTCACAGAGAATAGGGCTATGACTTCAAGAGACTTACAGAACAGGTAACATTACTGTGATGTGATTTTTCACTAAAGACATTGGAGTGGGTAGAATCTAGCCTGACACTTGTTTGCATTATATCCTGATGACAGTAAGTGACAATAAACATTTACAAAAAATAATAAATTGACTTTAGTCATCTCATAAAACCCAGACATATTAAATGGGTTTACAGTAAATGACCTCAGTTAACTATCTTCCTAAATAAACACTTACTTTTCAATTCCAATAAGATATAAGACTAAGTTTAAGAAGATTAGAGAACCAAGACTGGAGTATTGCTGTTTTTCTTTTTAAGAAGGAATCTGTGGGGGCGCCTGGGTGGTTCAGTGGGTTAAGCCTCTGCCTTCAGCTCAGGTCATGATCTCAGGGTCCTGGGATCGAGTCCCACATCGGGCTCTCTGCTCAGCAGGGAGCCTGCTTCCCCCTCTCTCTCTGCCTGCCTCTCCGCCTACTTGTGATCTCTGTCAAATAAACAAATTTTTAAAAAATATATATATGTGTGTGTATATATACGTATATATGTTTATATACGTATATATATACATATATACGTATATGTACGTATATATATACGTATATATAATATATATATATATTTCAAATGTATATATATACACATATATCAAATAAACAAATTTAAAAATGTGTATATATACATATATATAAAATATGTATATAAGTATATATACATATATATATACACACATTTTTTTAAATTTGTATATATATATAAAAAGAAGGAATCTGCAGGGCAGTTAAGTCACCAACTCTTGATTTCAGCTCCGTCTTGAAGCTGTGGATGGAGCATGTGCTGGGCTCTGTGTGCACATGAGTCTGCTTGAGATGCTCTCTCCCCCCTCCCTCTGCTTCTCTCCTTCCTCTCTCTCTTTCTCTCTGTAGGACGAATAAATAATTCTTAAAAAAAAATAAAGTTTCTGCATATGTGATATGCTGTGGTTGTAATGATTATAAAAATTTGACCTATTTGAGTTGACAATTTAAAATCCAGAGCTAATTTATATTTTGGGATTTGGAGTTTGCATTTTACTACATTACAGTATTGGAATATTTGAAACTAGTATTTCATCATATGTATAAGTTTGTTTTGTTAGATTTATACAACATTTTTAGTACCTGGGAATGTTTGTCTTTTAAAGCCGCATAATGAAAGTAGTACAAAATGAAATTAAATAAATTAAATTTATTTCTTTTTTTTTTAAAGATTTTATTTATTTATTTGACAGAGAGAAACAGAGAGAGAGAGGGAACACAATCAGGGGAAGTGGGAGAGTGAGAAGCAGGCTTCCTGCTCAGCAGGGATCCCAAAGCGGGCCTCGATCCCAGGACTCTGGGATCATGATCTGAGCTGAAGGCAAACACTTAACAACTGAGTCACTCAGGCACCCCAAAGATTAAATCTATAAAGGCTGTTTAAAATATTTGAAGATATTTTATTAACTATTAAGCTTAAAAACAGAAAAAAAAATTTCAAAAACTCCTTAAAAGAGATTGCTAACATTTGTTATATTTATAAATAGAATGAAGAGATTTAAAAGCCGAACTTTAAGGGACAAAAGGCATTATAATGTAACACAACATATTAAATTAATTGTATTTTTAAGCCATAAATCAACACAATTTCTGTGCAAAGTGACAACAAACAAATCTTAAGGAAACCAAAAACTCAGGTTAGCAGATAACTCTATTTGAAAACCAAAGTAATATTTAGGAAAATTGATGTTTTGTCCAGACACAAAGGGCTTCAATTAATGCTAGCTGTATATGTTGATGGAAGCCACCTTTCATAAAACACAGGCCTTAGAAATAAAATACCTATTTAATTATTCCAGAAGGCAGGACCTCACAATTATAAGTATTAGATATCCTTATAAGCAAACCTATTGCAATTATTTAAAGAAAGAGAGTGATTACATTGCAGAGATCATAAATAGGCATCTACAAGACAAATGAAAAAACTGCTGTCCTGATGCTGTGCAAATAATTTTGTACCAATGTCCCTAACAGGATAATAACACTTCCGGTGACATTATCATTCAAAATTCCAAAAGGCTTCATCTTAAATGGATGTATTCAGGGAAACTATATTTAAGGACTGGGAAATGGCTCTACTGAATACAGAGACTGACACTGAAGGACACATATAAGATTTTGCATAGAGTTATTTCATGAAATGTGAGAATGGAAAAATTAATATCTCTCCATTGCATATTATTCTATGAATGTGTGAATGTTACTATGGACAATCAAATTAACAAGTAAGCTTATATTTAGCTAGTTTATCTATATCCCTCAAAGTGTGTATTTTTCAGTGGCCAAAACAAATTTTAAATACTTTTTCTTTTGATCTTCTCACTGGGAAGCAATGGTCGGGAAGGGGGAAAGGAGAAGGGATGGTCAGGGAGGCAAGAGGAAAACTGGAAGAGTGGGATATGATGGAAACCAAAGGATAAACATTTGAGGAAAATGACCAGTAGCCATCAGTGTAAAATACTGAAGATAGGCTAAGAATACAAAGGAGCTGACAGCATTGGGGACAGTGTTGGTGGTCACTGGTGATCACTACTCATTCAAAGTAGTCTCTGAGAAATGGGCACAATGGAAGGGTAAAAGCCAGACTGGCAGTAAAGAAGGGATGAGGGGGGTGACATCACATACTCTAATATTCTCTTAGATACTTTGGAGTATCTGCTCCCACCGTGAAAAGCTGCATGTGTGGTTGCCACTCCACCAATCATTTCTGCCTTAGACTTTAAGGTTCCCCCAGGACCACCCCAGTATTGGACCAGAGAGCCCTGGGGATCCAGTTCCTCTTCTCATGGGTAATGCGTCTTTCTCACCGTCTGACGCAGTCATGTTGGCTTTCTTTATTTTCCCATAGCGTTAAGAACAAAACTTTTCAGTTATCCTTAAAAATGGTGTCTCCAGGGACGCCTGGGTGGCTCAGTGGGTTAAAGCCTCTGCTTTCAGCTCAGGTCATGATCCCAGGGTCCTAGGATCGAGTGCCGCATCAGCAGGGAGCCTGCTTCCTCCTCTCTCTCTCTCTGCCTGCATCTCTCCTACTTGTGATCTCTATCTGTCAAATAAATAAAATCTTAAAAAAAAAAAAATGGTGTCTCTGTGATGGAGTTTGCTAACATAGCAGTATGCTCTGATGTCTATTTCTAGACTTAGCCTACGGTTGAAATATAGATGAAGGTCACAGGCAGTGTTGCACTCTGGCATTAAAAGACATCGGCAAGCTGGGGAATCAGAAATTCTCTGAAGGCCAGCCAAAATAAGTGCCTTTTTTTAAATGAAAATTGAGTAAATGACAAATGCCAGGGAGGAAAAAAAAAAGTCTCTGATTTTATCAGTGATGCCTTATTATTCAAGAGGTAGTCCAAAGTCTTATGCAAGTGCATTTACTTGAACTACACATGATTATATCCTTACTTATTAATGGCTATCTTAGCAGCTAATATATTCCCTCTAATGGTGAGTCTTCAGCTGAAATAGGTTTCCTGCCAAGGCAGAAAGCCGATGAACAAGTTTTTTGATCTAAAATAAAAACAGTCATACTTCTAATTTATTTCCAAAATATGAAGGCAACATCAGAGGCCTCCTAATAAAAGTTAATCTTTGAGTTGGAGAAGATCATTTAGAACAAGGCCTGGGCTATCCTTGTTACTCTATGTAGACTCATGGGACACATTTTAATAAAAGATATTTCTTCCCTATATTTTTCTCTATTATGACCATTTGGTTTCTATTTCGTCTTTTCTTCACCCGCCCTGCCTGTCCACACACCCTACTTTATGGAAGAGAGACACTGAATGGCATTTCAGGCCAGGAGTGTGTAGGAAAGAATTTCTCACAGGGTTCAGTCTAGGTCACTAGGGTTCTGCACAGAATTAAAGCAAAACCCCCACCTGCTTAATAAGATATAACTTTGCTTTTTTCTCTGCATCTTTATTTCATTCAGAGAAGGGTAGCTATTATAGGGCTAGAATCTGGTATGGCTTGGTCATTTCACTGAGTAATATCATGTGGCAACAAGTTAGGTTTTCTTGTCCCGGTAAGAGAATATATATTTTTTCTAACCCATGAATCACTTTTTAAGTTTCTTATGTATCAACCACACAACTTGATCATATTATAGCCTATGTGAGTTCATCCTTCAAAGCACTTTAATTATTGCCATGCAGAAGGGCCTCAAGAATATTTGTTGAAGAAATGAAATGTTTTTGTATTTAAAAGCTAAATCCAACACCTACTACCATTCCAAACCACTACAGGGAGAATGAGCATTTTAATGAGCAATATTTTTGGAATGTCGACCTAGTAGAGTGGCACTTAGGAGGACGTTCAAAGGTTAAACAAAAAGACTCATACCTTACCTCCAAGAGCTTTTCATTTCTAAAACACATTGACAAGCACACATAAAACAAAACGTGGATTTCAAAGAAGACAGACATTTTGTCAAGTTGAAAGACAAAGAAGATCAAACGTTTTCTTTAGACTCAAGTTCAAAGCTGGGTTCAGAGGCCTGGGCCGCATACTAGACTGAAATTCTAGAGGAAAAAAAAAATATTTTCTTTAAACTTTTCTTTTATCCAACAAAAAGTCTCCAGGACAATAAAGCTTCAATAACACTATTTTTTAGTAATTGTCTAGAGGCATTAAATAAAACATTTCCTTTTAAACATGGAGATTCCATGAGCCAAGTAAGATAATTCAATGAGCTCATCCAGTACCTCATGGCCCTCTAAGGGCAGTTGCACCACACCCTTAACAGTCAGAACCCTACAGACTATGAGAGCCCTACTTGCCTTGTGTTTCTAAAACGCTTTCTTCTCTCAGAGCTGGAGAAAAACTGGATATCAAAGATTAGAATCAAGTAAACAAAGAACCCTCTATACTAACTTTGTATAATACACAAGATACCAACTCACAAATTTATTACATGGGTAACATGTAAATCTCACTTTTTAAAACAGCATTATGTGTGTGTGTACCAGAATATTTATAATTTTGATTCCACTCTAGTTTGTCATTTCTGGCATCAATAATGTAAAACTATTTTTCTCTGTACAGTTGCATGAGCTATTTAGAGTCTGTGGCTATTTTTACTGTCTTTTATATCTGTGCTTAGCTCATAGGTTTTGCACAAAAAGAGGTCTGCCCTCCAACTGGTAGATCCCATGGACTCGTGGGAGGCCACAATTATATTCTCAGGACCTCTCATATTCTCAAATATGAAAAGTAGTCCCAGAGCATTTCTTCTCTCTGCACACTGTCTGTATTCACTCAAGTGTGATTCTCACACATACCAGCCCAGGGAAATTCTTAAGTAAGGAAATCTTTCTTCTCCAATGTTTAGATTGAGTTCATTTTGAGATTTCATTAATGACAGTCCTTCGTCTACAAAAAGCTCTTGGCAGTACTGAATAAAAAACTCTAGAAACCAAATATAACAGCCATGGTGACTGCCAGTATCAACAATTTAACTTTTTTTGGTTTTTCTTCTTTTTTTTCGTTGCGGCCTTGTACAGCATTCCAAAGAGTAGAGTGTTCCATGAGTCAGTTTTAAGTTTCATGAACATAAACACTTGCAGAAAATGTGCTAATGTTGTGGAGGACTTCCTGATTTCCAACTCTACTTTTCCTTTTTCTTTTCTTTTTATTTTTTTTTTTTTAGATTTTATTTATTTGAGAGAAGAGAGCACAAGCAGGGGGAACAGCAGGCAGAGGCAGAGGGAGAAGCAGGCTCTCCGCTGAGCAGAGAGCCGGATGCAGGACTCAATCCCAGGATTCCCAGATCATGACCTGAGCCAAAGGCAGATGCTTAACCAGCTGAGCCATCCAGGCAACCCTCTAATTTTTTTTTTGAGGTGTTGTATTGCTATAAATGTCCACACTTAACTCATAAATTAGCTAATTACTACTTCACAGTCAACTCTGGGAGCATTTACATTTTGTTTGGCAATAATAACTCTTCTATGTGAACACATTTGATCCTGTGATCACATGAAACAGGCGAAAGTGAGGTTTCAGAGAGAACTCAGTCAGTGAGTTTTCTGCTGCTGCTATAACAAATCACAAATTTAGTGGCTTAAAGCAATGCAAATTTATTATCTTGCAGTTCTGTAGGTTAGGAGTCTGATGCAGATCTCCCTGCGCAAAGATTGAGGCATTGGGCGGGGGGGGTAACCTTCCTTTCCAAAGGCTCCAGGGGAGAATCCGTCCCCTTGCCATGTCTGGCTTCAGGAGGCTGCCTGCATTCCCTGGCTCGGGGTCCCCTTCCTGTTACTCAAAGCCGGCAAGGGAGACTGGAGTCCTTTTCCCACCAAAGCACTGTGACCTCTTCCTCTGCCTCTCCCTTCCAATGTTAAGAGCATTTCTGATCGCATTAGACCCATCCAGATAATCCAAAATACTCAATTTTAAAATCAGCTGGTTAGCATGCTTAATTCCCTTTGCTACTTCAAGTCACCCTTGCAATGTAGCATAACATATTCAAATTCCTGGGACTAAGACATTGACATCTCTGGAAAGCCATTATCCTGCCTACCACACTAAGATTTTTTTTTTAATATTTTATTTATTTAGTTGACAGAGAGAGAGATCATAAGTAGACAGAGAGGCAGGCAGAGAGAGAGAGGAGGAAGCAGGCTCTCTGCTGAGCAGAAAGTCCGATATAGGGCTTGATCCCAGGACCCAGGGATCATGACCTGAGCCAAAGGCAGAGGCTTTAACCCACTGAGCCACCCAGGCACCCCCACACTAAGATTTTTAATGCTGCCAAAAATCTAAAGATTCAGCCATGAGTCAGGTACATATGATTAAGTTAACAAACTTTATTGTATATGATCATATTCATTTCCTGTTAAGATACAGACAAACCTATATGCAGTTCTAAGAGGAGGAGGAGGAGGAAGGGGAGGGAGAAGAGGAAGAAGAGAGGCAGAAGGAGAAGGAGAAGAGCACAGAACTTAAATAGTCTGGATAAACTTAGCCAGGGATCTATGAAGACTCCTGAATAGGGTAAAGAACCAGAGCGACTTAGGGTTCTTTCTAACATTGAAACCCACTGAGGATCTAGAGAGAGTTCGTCTTCTATTTATCCCTTCCTCTCAGACACCGCAGAGCCATAGAGCTTAACTTTTTTAAGGTACAGAAATAAGAAAAAAATGCTCCCCGAAAGATCCATCAAAACTACAGGAATCTCACCAAATTAGCCTTAGGAATTTTCTTCTCTGAATATGGAAGTGTAACTTTTAAAAGTCTTTTTTTTTTTTTTTTTAAATCAAAGATCAGGAGACCCAGGGGTCCAGGCTGTCTCTAGACCCCCATCTGCTATTTTCTCTGGCTGCATTAATTGGGAGGATGGGGGCACCTCAGGCTCCAGCGTCCTCACATAAACCATTATTACCTGCTGCAGGGTCATGATGGTAGTGCTGGGTTTCCTGCAGGCAGCCGGTGCTAGGGCAGTCTGTGGGGTAGGTGACCAGCAGCAATCGCCAGCATCTTGACACGTGGCCTAGTCGACTGCTCTGCCTCGCCTTCAGCCTCCTGGCTCCCCTGCCAGCCATGAAGAAGTGTCCACCATACATTTTCTCTCCAGTTCCATTCCTTGGATATGCCATAGGATTTGGGAAAAGTCCAAATGAATCTCTAGGAAATGCATGAGAAGTATGAACCTGTAGTTTTACCCTGGAGGGCAAGACATTTACTTACCTTCTGGGCGCTGCTGCTGCACTATTTCTTACTGGTAAATATGAAGACCTGAATGCCAACAATGTCCACAGTCATCTGACAACACCTGTATTTGGGAAGGGAGCTGCATAGGATGGGCCTAATCCAGTTTTTTTTTTTTTTCCCCTTTCTTTCTTTATTTTTATTTATTTATTTATTTTTTGGAGCAGAAGAAAATGTTTAAAAAAAGTGGCCTTAATATGGCCCACATTAGACAACACATTTACATAACTGAAAAGGAAACAAAAGAATCCTTTCCAAGTTGGGGATAAAGTGGAGAAAAAAATTTGTTTGAAGCTCCGAGCTCATCATTTTAACAGCCAGCCATTGTTAAATGGAAAGGAAAGCAGAAGTCAACTCAGTGAGAGAGTGGCACCGCTATATGCAGATTTGAATGCAGGTGTTACCCACGTGGCTTGGCTGGTGCCAGGTTGGCTCCCTTTGTCTTATTTCACATACGGGGACAAAGGTCATTGAAAGATCAAGAATATTTTCTGTAAAGCAATCTGGAAATGCAGATAGTCAGTAAAAGAAATTGATGACACTCTCGAAACTTTACTAGATTCTACTTACAAAGATGGGTGTCCTTTGACAAATGATGAGGTAGCAGGCTTGCTGACTGAACTGTTCCTGGCAGGGCAACATACAGCCTCAACCACTAATGCCTGGATGTGCTTCATTTTGGTCAGAGACAAGCGCTTTAAGGAAAAACAAACAAACAAAAAAAACACTTATTTAGAACAGAAAACAGTCTGTAACGATCTGCCTCCTTTAATTTATGATGAGCTGAGGGATTTAAATTTCCTTGGACTCTGTATAAAGGAAACATTAAGACTTTGACATCCTATAATGACCATGATGAGAATGGCCAAAACTCCTCAAACTGTGGCAGGGTATGCCATTCCCCCAGGACATCAGGCGTGTGTTACTCCGTCTGTCAACCAAAGACTGAAACACTCCTGGGTAGAACATCTGGATTTTAATCTTGATTGCTCCTTACAGGACAATCCAGCATCAGGAAAGAAGTTTGCCTACGTGCCTCTGGAAGCTGGGCATCATGGTTGTATTGGGGAGAATTTTGCTCATGTTCAAATCAAGACAATTGTGTTCACTAGGCTTTGTTGTATGAATTTGATCTTATTGATGGATATTTTCCCACTGTGAATTATATAGCCATGATCCACACCCCTGAAAACCCTGTTACCCGATACAAATGAAGGTCAAAATGAAAAAGGCTGCAAGGAACTAATATGTGACACACCACTGTAAACTGCAAAAGCATTTGAAGTTGATGAAATTTATGAAACAATTTCTAGTGTAGTCTTTTTTTTTTTTTAAGTATAATTTTAAGACAGCTAGCTTAACTTCATGGTTTTTATATTTTCTTGACTAAATGGCCCCAACAAATCTAATGGCATTTCAGATATTCCCTAATAGTTTTATGGAATTTACTTTATATGTTTTATTTAAGGAAATCAGGCTCGTAGTAAGAAATTATTTAGGGGAATCTTGGTAATTGACAGATTCTAAACACAGTTTCCAGGTGTTAGCCTTAACAACATACACAGCTCTTGGCAAGTTAAGTTCAGGGTATGCAGATCTTGGACTGGATCTGCAAGTATAAATGCCCACTGAGATACTTGGAAACCTTAGGTAAACATTACATTAATGTGTGTGTGAGTGAGTACAGGTGGATAGGAAATAAACTCACATTTAAAGCCCTGAATAAAAGAGAATCCCATTAATTGTTTTGGTATGATGATACTCAGCAAAGATGGAGCTGTGTTGTAGAAAAATGTTCTTTGACGTTTTAACCGGAAGCACTGTTACCAGGAAACTGAGAGACCTGACAATGATTAGTAATTGTATTTCCTAAAAAACAGTATAATTATTAATACTGAAGACTGTACATGTAACTTGATCTAAATTGCTAAATATTATATATTTATCTACCTTTTAAATTTGTGTCTAGTTCCATGTGGTCACATGTGTACAAAAGCCCAAAATAAAGTCCTGAAGGGATCATTTTTGTTCTTTGTCTCTGGGTGGTTTCTTGCTTCCACTCCAGAATCTAATTAGGGATGTTTCTGTTATTAGTTTTGTTTATTAAAACTTAATTTAAGTTAACAATCTTTTTTTCCTTTTAACTCAAAATCAGAAATCGGAACTCTGGCTTTAAGACAAGGGTAGTATGAAGCAGGGTCCTTGGGAGTAGGATCACTGGTCACATTGTGTGAAGCCTGTGTTCAAGAAGCAACTCAAACTATAACTGGGGACCTGACTACATACCTATCATTTAACCACACAGTCTGTTTTTACCAGAGGTCATCAAAATATTTTCCCTTATGTATAAGGGAAAGATGCTGGCAGCCTTATGTTAAAGTATTTGTGAAGGCAAAAACTATGCTGCCAGTTTTTCACTGTAAAATGATCTCTGAGGAAAACAAAACAAACAAACAAACAAACAAAAACCAACAAAATGATCTCTGAGGAAAAAAAAACAATTACTCATTGTCATGATTTCTCCTGACAAATAAAACATGGACTTATGTCAAACCTGCAATGAATGTAATTTTTACGACTGATATCACCAAATACAAAGTTAGTGGTAAGAATTATTCTTATTTTGCAGATGGAAGACCACTGACAAGATTTGTTTAAAGGCAAGATTACTAATATAACTAAGTCAACAGAGTTACGAATAGATACGATACTACAACTAGATTTTGGTCATCCCTTCTTTCCTTGGCAGATTAAAAATACTGAGTACCCAACTTTTGTATCAACATGGACAGGACTGGAAAAGATTATGCTAAGTGAAATAAGTCAAGAAGGGAGAGTCAATTATCATATGGTTTCGCTTATTTGTGGAGCATAACAAATAACATGGAGGACATGGGGAGATGGAGAGGAGTGAGTTGGGGGAAATTGGAGGGGGAGATGAACCATTAGAGACTGAGGATTCTGAGAAACAAACTGAGGGTTTTGGAGGGGAAGGGGTTGGGGGGTTGGGTGATCCTGGTGGTGGGGATTTTTTGGAGGGCAAGTATTACATGGAGCACTGGGTGTGGTGCATAAGCAATAAATTCTGGAACACTAAAAAGAAAAACAAATCCTTATAACCTTTAAAAAAAATTACTAAGAATACGGACATTAAGAATCCTTCCAAACATGGATGGAAAATAATATGACAGAGAAGAGAGAGCTCTACAGAATTTGTTACTTCACATCAGCCTGACTGGAGTAGTGGAAACCAGATTTACTCTCCCACCTGGAAAAATAAAAGCGTGGGGGGGGGGGGGGGAGCAGGGAGGACAAAATACATGAAATTACAGTTTTTAAGACACAGGACACAGGACACACATAGTTTTTAAGACACAGGACACTAATGAAGGGGATGGTGATCCCTAAGATAAGAAACAAGATGAGCCTTCCAATTGCCCCAACCTACTGCCTTGAGTGAATTTACAAGTAACTGCAGAGAGGAGACCCAGAAGGAGCCTGTAGATGTCTGGAGTGGAGGAGAAAGAACTGAGTCTGGAGAGACTTGTGGCTAGGCTTCTCAATGCACTACAGGAAAATTAACATATTGCAGTAAGCATATTATCTTACCTTCCCACAAAGATTCTTTATCAGAAACACTGTTTTAACTCTGATCCCTTATTTAAAAATGCTTCAGTGTGTCTAATTTACCATTGTACTGACTCCACAAAATATGATTAAGGATTTAATGTATCAACTTACATCCTCTGAATTGTTCCCATTAGGAAAAGTAACCAGGATCATCCTGGTTAAAGCACAAGTGTGTGGGACGCCTGGGTGGCTCAGTTGGTTAAGCAGCTGCCTTCGGCTCAGGTCATGATCCCAGGGTCCTGGGATGGAGTCCCACATCAGGCTCCTTGCTCGGCAGAGAGCCTGCTTCTCCCTCTGCCTCTGCCTGCCTCTCTGTCTGCCTGTGCTCGCTCGCTCTCTCTCCCTCTGTCTCTGACAAATAAATAAAATCTTTAAAAAAAAAAAAAAAAAAAAGCACAAGTGTGGAAGCTCTATGGTCTATTCATGTTCTGAAATGAAGTTCTGAAATGAAGTAATACATACTGCATGAGCAGAAGCTTGTAGGTGGCTCAGAAAGGTCACCCTTGCACACATCATTACAATATCCCAGTGAAGAGTTTGCCTAACCATGACCAAATGAAGAGGAGAAAAATATATTTGCCCCATATTAAGTGTCAATCCTAGGTTCTGTACAGAGATATTAGCCTCATAGCCATTTGTCACAATTGGGTCAGACTAAGCCCAAATAGCCAAACCAGTTGCTCCGGCATCAGATGCATGCTTTGCTCGGGGGTGGGGGCGGGAGCTGGATCCCGCCAAGGCAGCTGTACAGTGGTGCCGACCCTAGGGGCTGCCTACTACTATCTCTGCTCATTTCAGTGGCTTAATCCAGACCATCATCCCCCAGAGATCTAGTCAGCATGCCCTTCATAGGCTGGGGTGGTTAACCATGTCCATTTATGATCACAAGTGGGCAAAGGAACACCTAGAAAACCCATGTGAATCATCTGGATTCCACACATATTCATTTCACCATCACATAAGGACAGCCCTACTCCCTCCTGATGAAGAGTCACTCATCTCTGCGCAAGCTGATCTCTTCTCACACCTCCTGGTTTCTTTATATAAAAAGCCAAAAAGGGTACTCTATCCAACCCATCACACATGGATCATCTATTGGGAACATAATGGAATAGAAGTGTCTTTGATTCAGTGAGAATCTGCGACTTGAAGGATGATATAAAATCCTTGCAGAGTATTGCCTGAGAGCTGCTGCCTCAGTGTCTTCAGCACACCATGACAACATATCTTCAGGGAAGAAGTTTCTGGGGAGCAGGATATGTGATACCCTTGGATCCCATGGTTACAAGGCCTATTCCTGCCCCTCCTTTTCTTTAAAGATGATACCCCGACCCGACATAATGTTAGGTGGTGTCTCATCTCAATAAACTGAACACTCCATCAGCCCTCGGTACTGATGATGTTGGACAAGGCCATGCAGGTCTTTCTAGAATGGCTGGTCTGACCTGCCTCATAAAGCAAGAATGTATTCATCTATTGCTGACAGTGACATTTTGCTGTGGTGTAACTACACCCACTTTGCTAAGTTGAAGCCCAGGAGGTGTCTAAGTCTGTAAATACAGATGACATGAACTTCCTTTAGAACCCCAGGGAAGCAGTATTTTGATTCTCCTACTGCAGCTTGCCACATATGCCACAAGACACCTTTTCCCCATGGTGATCTCCAATATAGTAGCATCTACCCTAGACCCAGAAAGCAGGGCTGTTGCCACAGTGATCTAGACTTGGTACAGAGCTCTTCCCTGCAGTGGACCCTACTCAAAACAGGCAGCCTGTTGCATCATCTGGTAAATCGATCAGAACACTATCCTTAGATGTGAAATATCTGCTGCCTCCAGAACCCAGAAGGCTCACCAGGCATTGTGCTGACCAACTGAGCCATGGATGACAGATTTTTATTGGATGACTATCCTTTAGCCTCTGTGTTATCCATCCTTCATGTTGTCTAATGGTATAAACTGAGTAGTCCTCTTACTTACTACCCAGTTAATTTTGCCCCTAAGATGGTCTCTTTTATTAACCTTCTCCCTAACTCTCTGCAGGTCAGATCCCCCTCCCCTAATAGCTAGCCATTCTCACCTTCATAGTCATAATGGTAATTATGATCCCCTGACTTTTGGCAATTAGGCACTGCCACTCAGACACTGTGTTGAGGTTCTTACCACCCATAACCATCAGCAAGCTAAACTTTGTAATAGTTTGTTTCTATTGTCACCAGAAGCCTACAGTTACTACTCAATTACTTAGCGGCCCTTGTGCCTCTCTCATCATTACATGTCTTTATGGCTTTGTTAGATGGTTTGTCTGGTGGGCCTACTCCTATGAAACATAATCGTCTGTAGATTGTCCAACCAAAGATAATCCATTCCAGCATATCCACTTCCTTCAACTTTTAATCCTTTCTTCCACACTCTGTCATAATAATATGGTCACACTTCAACCCTGCTCAGAATTAACCATTGCTTTTTCCATGCTTCTAGAAGCCATCCTGGTAGCAAGTACATACCATCTCCCAGGAGCCCAACCAGGGTGTTAAATCCTATTAAGATAGCTCTTATCCACCAACCTAAGGACCCAATGTGGGTGCTATTAAATTCTCCCCTAGTTTATGATCTGACTCTTGATCTTCACCCTAATTCCTGTCTCATGTACTCCTCTAGCTCCTCCCAGTCCTTGCTGGCCAATTATTGCAGCTCCTTTGGGGTAGACTCTGTTCTTCTCTGCAGGCCCAGCACCTCTCCAGCTTAGTTTTCCTTAACCCGAATTACAGTTTTTTAATCCTAATTCAAGACCTAGTAGCCTGGAGGTAGGACAAGTCCTAAAGGAGGCACCTGTTGCCTGGAGAGATTATGTACTGTCACCCATCTTGGAGGCAGGGCAGGGGTATTTGCCCTTACCAGAGAGGGATGGGCTACAACTGCAGGTTCAGAAAGTTCAGGAGTTTGCAGAGTAAGCAGTATCCATTCAGATGCCTCTACCTCACTTGTCAGGGTCCTGGGTTTTCCCAAAAAGTGCCTTGACTCCTGCGTAACAGACCTGCCTTGATTGGCAAATGTCTTTGACATCTACCATCCAGACTACTAAGTCCTGTGCTTGGGCCTCAGCTTTCTCAGCCATTCTGCTGCAAGTCATGAAAACTAGTTCCCGTGCATCCAGAGGCCACACCTGGTTTCCCACAGCCTGTTATTGCCCTCAGCAGTTCAGCTGTTCATTATGCTTCTATAGAGTAAGAATGGCCTAGCAATAGCCACCCACCCCTTTTATCCTCACAGCTACAATTTTCTCCATCCTTCTCAAAAGCCATCCAGTGCACTAACACATATCTCTCCAGCACAGCACCCCAAACCACCACCAGCACAAGGTGTACAACTGAAACTTGTGCCGCAACTGCCTGTTCTCTACCTACCACTAGTGATGGGGTCTGGCCACATAACTCTGCATCTACTGCATCATTAATCTCTGCTACCTATTTTGCACAGTAGAGGAGAAATGAAGCAGTTTATACAAAAATATTGGAAATTTCCAAAATAAGTTTAAAACTTGAAAATAAGAAATTAAATATCCAAAGTATAGAAGTGAAATACTAGATTTATTCAAAGACAAATGCATAAATGCATCTGTGTAATAATACTGTCTCTGTCTCTACGTCTCTGCAAACTAACTATTCAGTCACCTTTGTCTATACATTTAGGCATTAATAACAGGTACTGCTCAGGACACACACTGTGAAGAAAAAAATGAATGAGTAATTGCTAAAACATACATATCATGACTACTTAAGATAACATGGATATTTAATGAAAATTCAGCATTTAACATCTGATTCTCATCCTGTGGACCTACAAGGAAAAATACAATAATTCATTTTACCCATTACCATCTTACAAAATCACAAAGAAAGAATATAAGCGGTGTTTTTTTTAATAAAAACAGCAATCTAATCTCAATCAAATATATTACCATTCTATTCTTTTATCCTGGGTATGTATCTAATTGGCATAACCTACTGATTACTGAAATCAGTAAAACTCCAATTCATGATGCTTCAATTGCTTGGAATCAATAAACATCTTACCCTTGGAACTCGTTTTTTCTTATACTATAAGCCTGATTATCAGCTCCTATAAAAACGCTATGCCCCACTCCTTGCCCCAGGGAGTGCATAACTAGTCTTTTGCACAAGGCTAAGTGACAGTACTTCTGAACATCCACACCCAATTCATTAAGCACACAGATTCTGGCTCGTCTCGGACACAGTCACCCATGGGCAAGCAGCTCTCCTAGTTGTCCTGTTCCTCGTAGTGAGCATAGCCACTGGCATAGGTCCTTCCTAAATTCAAATTAGTAAATAAATCTGATGACTCAGCATCTGAATCCTTTCCGACTTCATCTTCTTCCTCTTCATCATCCTCTGCTTCCTCTTCATCTTCGTCTTCATCATGGTAGCTGCTATCAGCATACTTATCAGAAGAAAGATTCTTCCAATAGGCATCATAACCAGAAGCTCCATCTCCCTCTTCGCCCCCAGTCTGCCTGCCAAATTTCAGGGACCGTGCTGTAAGAGACAGACATGTACATGGATGGCACTTTGTTTTGATTCTTTACATCTTCACTTTCTTCTACAATATACAAAATTATATGAAATTGACTGGCTGCTTCTTACTCCCATTTTCCTAATTTCCTCACTTAATACTTAACCGGAAAAAAAGGAGACCTTAGTAAAACCATCAGTTCTAGCCTACTCAGAGCCTATATACATACCATATATAACATATAATAAAGACAACAGCATCATTTCACTAAATCTAGAAAAAGCTGGAAAACAAAACAGCAGCACTCTCCAAACAATTCAAATAAGGCACGTTAAAAGCTAAAATGCTCTTCATTTGATGGATTAAAATTTTATTTTCAAATCACAGAACTGTTGATCTCATATCATTACACTTTTCTTAAGAGAACCACTCTATAATTCTGGCATCCAACAAGACAAAGCCCTTCATTTCTTCTGCCTAAGTGGCAATATAGTTCAGTTCAAAAAATCAGCAAAATCATCAGTCTCACCTCATTGTACTAAAATGTACTACAACTTTAATTAAACAAAAGTATTTTCAGATTATGGTTCCACTCTGCTATGTTTGGTAAAGAGTCAAATTCTCTTTAACAAAACTATAAATTGTATGACTACAAACATGTTTGTAGTAGTCTTACTCCTTCATAGAAAAGTTATATAAAAACCACAAAACAATTTCCTATAGTAGTGATATATTACATAATAAGCACCGCTGCTCAAATACTACACACCTACAAAAAGCTTTAGAATGAATTTCAACTTCCAAGCACTGAAGATTACCAGCACTCGAATATTAAAGATTTATAGCTACTCAATTATTCAACAAGGAAACCTCAGCAAAGGCAAAAAAAATCACTTTTTGGTCTTAAATTTCAGTATTCACTATGTCATTAACTGAGTCAAATGCCAAACATCAAAGTGAATGATGGTGTATTTCTTAAGTTAAATTGAGAAACTTCACCCACAAATTTTCCAAGGCTATAAAATTCCATTTGCTTAAGAGAACACATTCATCTTTTCAAATATGAAGAAGAGGCAAAAACAAAAATAGAAAGAGAAAAAAAAGAGATAAATCTTGTCTAAGCAAGAAAGCAAAATCACTCCACTGGTATTTTAAGAAGAGCCTTACTTGACATGCTGAGATCCTTAGTTTCCTGAGTTTCGTGTCCACATTTGGGGCAGGGAGGCTGTTTACCTTTTTCTTGCTTAAACACTTTGCTCCTTGTATGATCATCACAGAAACAAGCCTATAAAAGATAAGTAAAAATAAGCAAGTAAATAAATAATTCAAAAAATATACAAAATTATCATTCAATATTTCCAGAAAACTTAAAGGCAGTTTTGTGAGGGTAGAGATTAAGACTTTTGTTGGGACTGGTCACACTCCTGATTTAAATTTCTTAAGGGAAATGGTCTTTGCCAGAACTCTCTGCACTATGACCTAACATAAAGCAGAAATTATACACAGGGGAATGACAGCGTAGACACATTGATCCATTCATAAATACATGTGCATTCACAAAGCCCCTGATGACATAATGGTGAATAGCCTATCCACCCTCACAGATATATAACCTAACTGCGGACACAGACAAGTGGAAAGGTAATTGCAAGACACTGCTCACTGCAAGGGAAGTGCAGTGGAGGGGCACTAAACCGGATATGGGATTCAGGAAGGGCTTCCTGGAAAACATGATGTGTTGGCTGAGAGCTGAAGGAGAACAGGGTACAATGGGGTAAGGTAAGCAAAACTGGAAGAGGGATGGATCTAAGGCAGAAGAAATAGCATAGATAACACCTGAAAGTCATTTGGTGAAACTGGGGTAGATTTGAGAGAGAAAGGAAAGATAGGGTTAGGACCAGAAGAACCAGAGAAATGTTTCTGACAGGAAGTGAATGGGCTGCCCGTTTAGTGATCCTTGACAAACAGAAATGCTGGAGACAAAATCTAAGGAAATAGACCATTATGGAAATCTTCTTTTCACTCAAACTCTCCTATAAGCAAGTGAATTTTGATGTTAGTTAAAATACATTCTCAACACTTTGGTCAAAACATTCTCCATAAACATAAGGTGTAAAAACACTGAGCCAAGATTCAGGAGACATGTGCATTAGTGTCTACTCTAAGATAAGCCAACTGGATGACCTTAGGAAAGTCACTCAGCTTTCTCAATTCAATTTCACAATCTTCAAAATAAAAGAAGTAAACTACATAATGTTGAAAGACCCTTGTTAGATTAATTATAGCTATAAATAATCCAAGGTGGAAGAGTACTGGGATTAAAAACAAAAATCTAAAAATAACAGACAAGTATACCTTACAACGAAGACAGGAATGCTGACCAAGTCGATTGCATGAAACACCTATGGGCAAAAATACATAATGTCCAGATTCAACCTTGGAACGAAAACACTATTTTCCACAGATTTATACTTGATGTACTTAGCTCAATTATTAACATTTTTTTTTTTTTTGCCTCATAATATAACCCAGAGGACATACAAAATGAGATGGAATCCCCAGCCAGAAGGAAAGAAACAAAGTGCACACACACAGCATTATTTCACTAGTATGGCACTAATTATTCTCCAACCTCCTTCCATTTCTCCAATCTAGGAGATGGCAAACTTCATTAATTATATTTAAAAGAATGAAACGGTGTGGGGCGCCTGGGTGGCTCAGTGGGTTAAGCCGCTGCCTTCGGCTCAGGTCATGATCTCAGGGTCCTGGGATCGAGTCCCGCATCGGGCTCTCTGCTCAGCAGGGAGCCTGCTTCCCTCTCTCTCTGCCTGCCTCTCCATCTACTTGTGATTTCTCTCTGTCAAATAAATAAATAAAATTTAAAAAAAAAAAAAAAAAAGAATGAAACGGTGAGACATCCTTTTTTCCCGGACACTGGCTGAAATTCTTCCCTTTATCAAATAATGCTTAAATCTTAAAAAGAGGGGCATCTGAGTAATTCAGTCGGTTAAGCCTCTGCCTTTGGCTCAGGTCATGATCTGGGGGTCTTGGGATGGAAGCCTCACATCAAGCTCCCTGCTCAGCAGGAAGCTGCTTCTCCCTTTGCCCCACCCCTTGATCCTGCTCTAAGTAAGTAAAAATCTTTAAAAAATAAACAAATCTTAAAAAAAAATAATTTTCTCTATTAATATATAATCTCCTGATGACACATTACCATTTTCTGCATAACTTCTGATAAGGGAATAGAATACTTCAGATAGAAAGGGTGGCTATGAAGAGAAAATAATGTTCAAGTGGGCAGGAAAAGATGGGAAAAATCCCAAAATATTTTATTTCTATTTTAGTCAGTAAACCATGTTAATTTTGGTCATTACCTATAATTACTGAGGAAAAACCTAAACTTAAGTGCAAATATATTAGAAAAGCCAGAATGTCTGGCTCATATTGACTGTGTCAGAAATGGAAGAAAAAATAAGTACCAGAGATACAGAAGGAGACGATAAACTAAGCCTTACCTAATAAAGTCCAAATATAAAATTCACTTAGAGGTCTTGAAAAACTAAAGAGGAAAACAAATAAAAGGAAGCCTGTCTTTGTAATGTAAATATCTGACCAGATGTTCCTAATTTGGGAATTCTCTTACTTAATTTTCCCTGGTTCATGGGTAGCCTTTTTAATGTGCACAGGCAAGTATTTTTTTTAAACTCAGGAATGATGCTCTCAATTTTGTGTATTATCATTGCTTCTCCCCAAGTATCCCGCTTTCTTCCACAGTAATGCCAATAATTCAGTTGGATATGTATTATTTGTCCTATGTGTTAATAATAAAAGTTAAAAATTTAAAAAGTTAGAAAAAGTTTAAAAGTTTAAAAGAAAAAGTTAAAAATAAAAAGTTAATAAAATAGAAGTTAAAATAACAAAAAAATTAAAAATAAAAAACTGAGTGCTTACTATAGTTGACCCTTGAACATGGGTTTGAACTGTGCACATCTGCTTATATGTAGATGTTTTTCAATAAAGACAGTGCAGTGCTTTAAATGTATCTTCTCTACCTTATTATTTCTTTAGTAACATTTTACTTTCTCTAGTTACTTTAGCCTAAGAATATATTACATAATACATACAAAATATATGTTAATCAACTATTTATGTTATCAGTAAGGCTTCTGGCCAACAGTAGGCTATTAGGACTTAAGTTTTTGGAGGGTCAGAAGTTAATATGCAGGTTGTCAATTGTACAGACAGTTGGTGCTCCTAACCTTCATACTGTTCGAGGGCTAACTATATTACATATATATAACAAATTACTCCAATAATAACCGTATTAGTTCATTCAGTCTGTAGGGACGAAAATCTGAAATCTCAATCATTTCCACCTGAAGATAGGGAATTTTGGGTTCCTTCTTCATTCAGTTAAAAAAAATTTTTAAAAAAAGGATATATTTAACCAAAATGTTATATATCTCTTCCAAATACATAGCTAGAACACATACTAAACAAAGCTCCCAACCCAATCTCCCACCGTACACCAGGCATTTTTTTTTTCTTTTAAGATTTATTTGACACAGAGAGAGAGAGAGAAAGCAAGCATACAAGTAAGCAGAGCAGCAGGAAGAGGAAGAGGGAGAAGCAGGCTCCCCAGTGAGCAGAGGCCTGACCTGAGGCTCAACCCTGGACCCTGGGATATGACCTGAGCCAAAGGCACTTAACCAACTGAGCCACCAAGGAGCCCCAGGCATTTCTGATACTGAAACTTTTCCTAACCCCACTACTTAAGGCTTTTGACATGCCACAAGGACATGAGCCCAAGAAATTTGTTGTTGTCTATCTTACCTCATCTCTACTTCTGGGAACTCAAACAAAGATAGAACATGGCCCTGCCATTCTTCTTTCCCTAATTACCTCAAGCCAACACACAGGCACTCCAGTTCACTGCCCAGTTCTTTCTCTCCCCAGGAGTTACAATCCTGGACATGCATTTCACTCAGATTCTAAAATGGTTTGAGTTTCCTAGTTTTAAACTGGGAAATGGTTTCCATTTTAAATCTATTTCTATGTCTTCAGATTATTTTAAAAGAGAGCAGGCTGGGATGCATCAAAGCCTGCTGATGACAAGCCATTTTATATCAGAAGTCCTGGAGCCATTTTAATTATTTTAAAAAAACAATACAGGCAGAGTCAACACCATTGTTCTGTTTTTTTCTTAAAACATCCTTCCCACTGATATTGCAGGTAAATAAGGATTTCAAAGAATTTCTATATCACCCAATTCCTAAGTAAGGTCAATCCTATAAATGAGATATGACCAAGTAAGGGGGTGGAAATAAGCTATATCTTTGGGGCCTATGGATATGGTTAGGAAAATATTTCAGAAAAAAACAAGCAGTGAATGGCAACTGGCAAAGAAAGAATGGCAAGAAAAAAATAAAGCAATGAAGAAAAAAGGTAAAGATAAGTTACAGTAAACCAAAGACACCTGGGAACCTGCAATGAGCATGACCTTAATATCAGATATCAAAGACATAATGACAGATGTATCTTAATCTTGCCAACTGTTTATTTTTCCTTTGTCTTTTACTGAATCACTAAAACTTCCTGATAAAATTATAGCCTTATCACTCACAGCTGCCTGTCTTTGGGGCCACATGATACAAAATACTCAAAGCTCTTCAAGTCCCAAATAAAGTAATTCAATTTTTATATTACACATTTTGCAGAAGCCTAAGAATGGCTCAAAAATGCTATTTGAGATGTTCTTTAACCTTTAAGAGTTTCAATAGGAATACTGTAAGAATTACATACATACGCATTTATATATACATGTATAAACTGATAAACTATCAACTTTATAGGAGAATATAGAGATTAGCATTTCATATCAAAACAAAAACCAAATTCAAGGAAGTGAGTGTCTGGGAAACTTCAGCCTTTCCTATAATAATATCTACTGTTTAATAAGGGCTTTCTAAGTAAAAGTACCATAATAACACTTTATGTGGATTTGCATTTTAATTAACTCTTTGAAAAAGAAATTAGCATCTTCCTTTAATATATAAGGAAACTCAGCTTTAGAAAGATTTGGTGGTTTGCCCAAAATCACATAACCAGGAAGCAGAATTTAAGTAATGTTTTGATTCTGAATCTTGAGCTTTGAGAATCAAAAATAATGCAGAAATAAAATGTAATCTATCTGTAAAGATAATCCCATTGATGATATCCAATCAGTAACACTGGTTCTCAAACTGGAAGATACATGACAATTATGTGTGTGGGTAAAATACATATGCCTGTACCTATCATAGACTTCAAACAGAGAATCACCAGGGATGAGGCAGGGGTGCCTAAATTTAAAAAAAAAAAAACCTCCACAGACATTTCTGATGCATACTCTTGTCTAAAAACCACTGGAACCAACTGGCAGGAACAAACTAGGGGTAGTATCACATACCACTTACTTCAAGACATTTGGAAATGGCAGGGGGTGGGGGGGGGGTGCTGGTGGAGGCAGGTAGAGGTGGGAGGGGTTATAATAACTTGGGAAGTGAAAATGGTATTTAGTACTCAGGACCAGGAAGGCTACAAGCTCTATAGTGCCTGATCAATCCCATGTAACAAAGAACTGACCCAACCAAAATGCCAGTGGCATCCCTATTGAAAAAAATAAAAGTATGTGGTTCTGAATTTTATTTATTTATTTATTGGTTCTGAATTTTTTTTAGAAACAGAAAATAGATATTAAGTTGAATTATAGTCCACAAGAGGCTGCATGAAAAACTAGATTCTTTTTTGAGTCTAACACTTAATACTATTAAGAATCCTGGGTATAAAGGACATCTAATTTATAAAAACTTACATTTGAATGTTTCCGCCTCTAAAACCTGGCAGCTGGCTTGATGTTCAAACTGATCATCTTCACAGAGAAAGTTATGACAAAAAGAACAACTGAATATTCTGCCTCCTGTTGGATTAAAAAAAAAAAACCACAAGTGAAACATGATAAATTTCAATTTAAAGAAGCCATAAATACCAATTTAAAGAAGTCAAGCAATTTACTTCAGAATTACACCAAAATGACACAGTAGTTTTTGCTCTGGTAAAGGCTACAATGAAAACTGCCAAATTGAACCATAAAAAAGTGGACTCCCACAATCCCCTGGCTACTCATATAAAAAGAGCATCCAGAATGTTTCAAAGTCAACCTTTACTTACAGTAAAGTTCATTGCTTGTATGTAATCACTCACCGTGGTCCCAGACACCTCGCTCACACTCCACACACTCAGCATCAGTAAGAGGACAGGCACAGGCATGTGTGCTGAGACATTTCCTACCATGGCAAACCCAAGCTTCACAGAAGTCACATATTGCACCCTGTAACCAAGGAACACAAAAAATTAATCTTTGTCACATGCCTGGCTGCAACCATTGTTTAGCCAATGGCAACCATCAAAATTGTATGCATTTAGCAATTTATCAACCCTTAGTGATAGTGGGTGGCTTCATTAAAGAAAAAATTTTGCTTAAACCAAAATTAAAGAGGGTTCTCTGAAAATCAAACTACTTCA
Source organism: Mustela nigripes (assembly GCF_022355385.1). Taxonomy (NCBI): domain Eukaryota; kingdom Metazoa; phylum Chordata; class Mammalia; order Carnivora; family Mustelidae; genus Mustela; species Mustela nigripes. The sequence continues at coordinate 200,336,617 of NC_081557.1, read as the reverse complement.
CCAACAGCTATTTACAATATAAAAAACTTGGCTATAAATCAAAAGAATAAGAAGCAAGGAGGGGGAACTATACATTTAGCCCTAACACTAATCATTAAAGTAAGTCACAGAGCTAAAAGTGTTGCCTTCTAACTGAATTCTAATTCGAATGGTGTCCACAGTCCACATTTAAGCATTCTTATCTATCACAATTATAGTAAATAAACTGAATTTTTTCAATTAGAAATATTTCTTAACTTCTAACTGAACATAATAATAAAAAAAAGATACAAACTTGCAGTCACATATTAAATAAGTTATGGGGATGTAGTGTACAGCATAGTGACTGCAGTCAATAATACTTTATTTCTTTGAAAGTTGCTAAGACAGTTGATCTTAAAAGTTCTCATCACCAGAAAAAAATTATAACCATGTGAGCTGATAGATGTTAACTAGACTTACTGTGGCGATCATTTTGCAATATAAACAAACATCAAATCATTATGTTGTGCACCTGTGTGATACTGTGATTTATAATAAATATATATTCCATTTTCTAAAAAAATAAGTATTTTTCATTTAAGAAAATTCCTTCCTGAATCAATTTATAAAATAATTCACATAGCTTTTTTAGAATAACTGAGAAAAAATATTAAACTTCTGTCAACACCTTTTTTCTGTTAAGGCTACTTATGCTTTGAATCATTACATTTCTTTGTGGAAAAAAATTAATTAGACAGAATTAGGGAATTTGGATGGCTCAGTTGGTTAAGCAAGTATCTTCAGCTAAGGTCATGATCCTGGAGTCCAGGATCAGCAGGGAGAGAGTCTGCTTCTCCCTCTGACCTTCCTCCCTCTCATGATCTCTCTCATTCTCTCTTTCAAATAAATAAAACCTTTAAAAAGAGAGAGAGAGAAAGAGAATTAAATAGGATAAAACTCCAATTCTACATCAAGATAACACAATGGCATCTATAGAATATTAACTGCTAGAAAGAATATTAAGAAAATGGGACTAGGGATGCCTGGGTGGCTCAGACGGTTAAGCATCTATCTGCCTTCGGCTCAGATCATGATCCCAGGGTCCTGGGATGGAGTCCCGCATCAGGCAGCCTGCTTCTCCCTCTGCCTGCCATTCCCCCTACTTGTGTGCGCTCGCTCGCTCTCCCTCTCTCTCTGACAAATAAATAAAATCTTAAAAAAAAAAAAGGAAAAAGAAAACAAGAAAATAGGACTAGATGGTCTTTCCTTTATAGGTGACAAATAGGGGCCCAAGTCTTAAGTCCAAATCCCAGAGCTACATTTCAGCGGAGCTGGGATTTAAACCAGTGTTCTGAATTTCAACTCAATGTTCTAGTATTCAAGATTCTCTGTAACAGTAGTAAAGAACAAATAGGAGGATGCTTTTTGAACTATAAAAATGGATTATCACTGTGGAGAGTAAATCCTCAAATACATCTCTTGGAACATCCAGATTCCAAGACACAAAAAGATGACACACTAAACTGAGTAATCCAGGAGAGTTTACAAGAGATGATTTACAAAGGACAAGAGAAGGGCTTAGAAAAAACATAAGGGATGATCCAGACAACCCCTGAGCCTGAAACAAGGGGAGAGGAGGGAGTTACCAGAACCTTGAAAGAGAGCAGAGTGGAGAAGATTACCTGGCCATATAGAGAGAAACCATGGCCAATCCATGGCCAAACAAGGATAACGGTGTCGAGAGAGCTTGAAGAATAACACCCAGACTGTACTGTCCTCCCAACTACAGGTGTCCTACCAGGGCCTCCACTGGCTGAACCCAAAGGGAAGCCAGAAGGTAAGAAAGACACTGACCAGTCCTTACACACAGGTCAGGTTCCCAGGGAAAAGCAGGGTATAAAAGAGGGAAGAGAGAGGGAATTTTGACAGACAAAGAGAAGATTTCCAGAAAATCACTTTTCTAGAATTTACAGCTAATGATATCTGAGTCTACTGAAATGTTTTATATGAGACATCATTCACATTCAATTCAATTCACAACTTAGTGAATTTTTTAAAAAGCATTTGATAAATCTGGACATAAGCAAGCTACCAAGGAAGATTACATTGATTTATGAATAAAGATAATACTGACAATCCTATATTTAAAAATGAAGAGAAATTCACAAGATACTGATGAGTAAGTCTAGTTTCTTGCTTCTGTAAGATATCCACATGTGAAATAGATCATATAAAGGTGTGCTTCATGATGGAAAATAATGTTCTTGGGAAGTTGCTATAAATAAAATATCTGCTTGACATAGAAGTACTACTACTTTTCTCATGGAATGAAATTTGGACCCAAGCATAAAAATCACACAACAGGGTGGCGCCAGGGTGTCGCAGTCATTTAAGCATCCGACTCTTGGTTTTGGCTCCGGTTGTGATCTTGGGGTCATGAGAAATGGCCCTGCATTGGACTCCTTACTCAGTGTGAAGTCCACTTGGGTTTCTCTCTCCCTCTGCACCCCCTCCTCTCTCAAATAAGTATGTTTTTTTTTAAATAAACAAGCCACACAACAGAATACAGTAAAATTGGTTTAAGAGCTATTTGTTAGTGAAAAAGAGATCAAAATGCCCATCACGCATTTTTTTTTATTACAGCATACCTCATTTTCTTGCCCTCCATTTTACTGCTCTTCACAGCTAGTGTATTTTTTTTTTTAAGATTTTATTTATTTATTTGACAGAGAGAGATCATAAGTAGGCAGAGAGGCAGGCAGAGAGAGAGAGGAGGAAGCAGGCTCCCTGCTGAGCAGAGAGCCCGATACAGGACTCGATCCCAGGACCCTGAGATCATGACCTGAGTCGAAGGTAGCAGCTTAACCCACTGAGCCACCCAGGCGCCCTGCTAGTGTATTTTTTATACATTGAAGGTATGTGGCTACCCTGCACCATCAGGGACATTTTTCCAATAGCATTTGCTCACTTCATGTCTCTGTATCACATTTCAGTAATTCTCACAATATTTGGAACTTTTTTATTATTATTATATTTGTTATGGTGATCAGTGATCTTTGATATTAGTATTGTAATTGCTTTGGAACACCACAAACTGTGCCCATGTAAGATAGCAAACTTAATCGGTAAATGTTATATGTATTGTGACTGTTCCACTGACCAGCTGTTCACCCACCTCTCTTCCTCTACTTGGGCCTTCCTATTCCCTGAGACACAACAACACTGACATTAAGCCAATTAAAACCCTACAATAGCCTCTAAGTGTTCAAGTGAAAGAGTCATATGTTTCTCACTTTTATTTATTTATTTTTTTTAAAGATTCTTCATTTGACAGACAGAGATCACGAGTAGGCAGAGAGAGGGAGAGAGGGAAGCAGGCTCCCTGCTGAGCAGAGAGCCTGATGTGGGACTCAATCCCAGGACCCTAGGATCATGACCTGAGCTGAAGGCAGAGGCTTTAACCAACTGAGCCACCCAGGCACTGTTTCTCACTTTTAAATCTAAAGCTAAGGGGCACCTGGGTGGCTCAGTGGGTTGAGCCTCTGCCTTCAGATCAGGTCATGATCTCGGAGTCCTGAGATCAAGCCTGGCATCGGACTCTGCTCAGCGGGGAGCCTGCTTTCTTTCCCCCTCTCTCTCTGCCTACTTGGGATCTCTCTCTCTCTGTCAAATAAATAAATGAAATTTAAAAAACAAAAAGAAAAAAAATCTAAAGCTAGAAATGATTAAGCTTCATGAGGAAGGCAGGTTGAAAGCTGAGACAGGCCAAAAGTAAGCCTCTCATGTCATACTCAGTGAAGCTGTGAATGTAAAAAAAAAAGCTCTTGAAGAAAACTAACAGTGCTACTCCAATGAACACATGAATGATAAAAAGACAAAACAGACTTATTGCTGATATGAGAAAGTCTGAGTGATCTGGATAGAAGATCAATCAGCCACAACACTCTAATAAGCAAAAGCCTAATCCAGAGCAAAGCCCTAACTCTCTTCAATTCTAGGAGGACTGTGGGAGGTGAAGTAGCTCCAGAAGAAAAGTTTGAGCTAGGAGGTTAGTTCATGAGGCTTGCGGAAAGAAGCCATCTCTATAACATCAAAATGCAAAGTGAAGCAACAAGTGCTACCACAGAAGCTACAGCAAATAATCCAGAAGACCCAGCTAAGATCACTAACGCAGGTGCTTACACTAAGCCACAGATTTTAAATGTTGACAAAATAGCCTGAAATTTGAAGATGCTATCTAGGACTTTCATATCTAGAGAGGAGAAGTCAGTGCCTGGCTTCAAAGCTTCAAAGGACAGGCTGACTCTCCTGTTAGGAGCTAACAGAGCTGGTCATTGTTGAAGCTAATGCTAACTTACTCTGAAAAATGCTGGGGCCCCTAAGAATTATGCTAAATCTACTCTCTCTGTGCTCAATAAATGGAACAAGAAAGCCTGGGTGACGACACATCTATTTACAACACAGTTCCTGAATGCGTTTTAAGCCCACTGGTGAGACTTACTGCTCAGAAAAAGTATTCCTTTCAAAATATTTCACTGGCAATGCAGCTGGTACTCAAGAGCTCTGATGGGGAGGTACAATGAAATCGATGTTGTTTTCATGTCTGCTAACACAACATCCATTCTGCAATCCCTGGATCAAAAGTCCTTCTGACTTTCAAGTCTTTTTATTTAGAAATATATTTCATAAGGTTACAGCTGCCAGAGATAGTGATTCATCTAATGGACCTGGGCAAAGTAAACTGAAAACCTGGAAAGGATTCAGGATCCTAGATGCCTTTAAGAACATTACTGATTCAGGTAACAGATCAAAATATCAACATTAACAGCAGTTAGGAAGAACTGATTCCAACTGTCATGGATAACTTTAAGGGGTTCGAGATTTCAGTAGAGAAAGTAACTGCAGATGTGGTGGAAATACCAAGAGAATAAAAAGTGGAGCCTGAAGACAGGACTGGATTGCTGCAATTTCATGACAGAACAGATGAGGAGTTGCTTCTTACAAATGAACAAAGAAAGTGATTTCTTGAGATGGAATCTAATCCTGGAAAAGACACTGTGAAGACTACTGAAATGACAATCTAGGATTGAGTCTGTTATATAAACTTGGTTTATAAAGCACCAACAGGGTTTGAGAGGATTAACTTCCAATTTTGAAAAAAGTTTTCCTATGGCTAAAATGCTACCAAAAAGCATTGCATGCTATGGAGAAATTGTTATTTTTTAAGAAATTGCAACAGCCACCCCAACCTTTAGTAACCATCACCCTGATCAGTGGCCAATAACATCGAGGGAAGACTCACCACCAGCAAAAGATTACGACTCACTGAAAGATCAGATGATGGTTAGCATTTTATTGCAATATTTTTTAATTAAGGCATTTAAAATGTTTCTTTAGATTAATGCTATTATACATTAAGTAGACTGCAGTATAGTAAATACTGTAAACATAACCTTTATATGCACTGGGAAACTGAAAAATTAATTTTGACTTATTCTATTGCAATATCTGCTTTATTGCAACTGTCTGGAACCAATACACAGTATCTCTGAGGTATTTCTGTATTTAAAACAATGAATTTCCTTAGAAAATTCTACATGTAATGAGGAAATTATGTTTAAGTCTACATTAAATATGTATTCTTTTTTGAAATGTAAAGCTATAGAAAAAACCCACTAATAGTAGGGTTCTTTTGAAACTAGGATGCTTTTAAACCAAAAGCTTGAACCTTGGGGCACCTGCGTGGCTCAGTCGTTAAGCGTCTTCCTTTGACTCAGGTCATGATCCCAGGGGTTCCTGGATGGAGCCCTACAATGGGCTCCCTGCTCAGCAGGAAGCCTACTTCTCCCTCTCCCACACCCCCTGCTTGTGTTCCCTCTCTTGATATAGCTATCAAATAAATAAATAAATAAAATCTTAAAAAACAAAAAAGGAGAAAAGGCTTGAACCTTGCTTAAGCAGGGCTTTTAGTACAGTAAATGACAGTCTATGAGGTCTGGTTAAGATAACTTCGAAAAGTACCACTGACAAATGAATCTTTGTTTAAGTCAACTTTAAATAAGTTTCCATTTCTTGTCCATTTTCCAATAAGAAAAGGAAGCAATCAAAATTAAGTGGATAATATAGGCAAATCATTCAAAGAATATGCCATAAATAAACCAGAAAATTCCAGATTGACTGAATCAAGGACAAAATAGTACTATTTAGAAAAAATAATCATTGCTCAGACCGGCTTTTCTTATCCTTAGAAACCTGCTTGTCTAAGAGATGAAGACAAGAAACTTACCACCATAGCAAGGCCAGTACTGTACACACCAGCATGCTTTATGACACAGTCTGAAGACTTCATCATGCATTTTGTTTTCCCTAGTAAAGACACAAATTTGCATTATCACTCTTGCAGAGTAGTACATGTAAGTACTCACTAATGCCACTCTAGCCTCAATTCTTATAGAAGTAACTTGAAAATGGATAGAAATCAGTTTACTGCTCATGTTACTTTAAAAAAAAAAAATCAGTGTAACTGAGATCTACCCTAATCTTTTAAAAGTAGAAATTTATAAGTATATCTAAAAAAAATGTATTACACATAAAATTATATGCTAATTATTTGTACTCAGATCAGAAACCCCAAGTTAATAGTTTGTAACCTAACAATCATTAAAGCAGTTTAAAATCTTGTGAATTTTCAGATGAATTAATACAGATTTTAAAAAGCTATGCTTTAAAATGAATTTCACAGTTTGTAACTCACAATAAAAACAGCCTGGTTTGAAATTATTGTTTATTTCTTTCCACAGAACATCTCAAACCAAACCAAACCATGATTATGCAACTTACCTAATTCATTTTTTAAGTTTATCCATATGTAAAAATTTACAAATATAATCCCCAAATGAACATTCTTCCAAAAAAATTTTGAAATAGCGCCCAAATGAGCAGGAAAAAATCAGGAATACAGTGACAGAGCTAAAAATCAGACTACAGCCACAAAAGCTCTGAGCTAGCAGCAAATTACCAACACAAAACACTATCAGGAAATTCATTCATCATATACTATGTCAAAATTAATGGTGACATATTAATCACCCATCTCAGACTCTGCAAAGTAGAACACGAAACACACAGAAGATGCACAATTTTCCATTATCTTGACTATGTGAGGAACGAAGCTAGGACAACAGGAAATGGGAAGAGAGACTGGAAATGACAGACAGCAGCTACCCAACTGTTCCACGTCTAAGTATAAGAATCAGTAAGTAGGAAATAAACCCAGATAACAATGAAAATATGGGATGCTCCTAGCAAGAACTCATCTCCATAATCTATTTTCTCATTCTTTTTCTTTTCTAAGATTTCACTTATTTATTTGAGAGAGAGAGAGCACATGCACGGGAGCACACAAGCTGAGGGAGGGGCAAAGGGAGAAGGACAAGCAAACCACCTTCCCCCTCCGCAGGGAGCCCAAGGTAGGGCTGGATCCCAGGACCCTAGATCATGACCTGAGCTGCAAGTCACCAGACACTTAACTGACTGAGCCACCCAGGTGCCCCTCTATTTTCTCATTCTATATTCGTCTTTTATAAAATAAGGATTTAAAAACTGTCAGTCAAGTAGTCTCTCTAGGCCAGTTTTTTGTTTTTTAAGTAGGCTCCACACTGGGCCTGCTTAATGCCAGGCTTGAACTCATGACCCTGAGAGCAAGACCTGAGCTGATAAACCCCAAAAGATGGCCCCTTTGGAAACTTGAGCTACACTAGAAATATTCAGGGATATAGTCCTAAACTCCACTAAATTTTCTGTGATGTTATTATACATAAACACATGTGCGTATATCCCAAATTGTGTTCCCCTTGAGACTATCATCCTATAACCAAAGGGAGTATTTGTTCAAATAAAAGTTTGGGGAGTAAATCTGGTGTGAACAAAACTAATTAGGTTTCTTTACTGGAGGTCTTCAGAACCTTTAACATACAAGTATGCAACAGAAATCTCCCAGATAGAAAGGCAGGGATGAGCTAAGCAGCATTTCTCAAATGTATGTCTTCTTTAAAGAAAAACCTATTAAGGGCACCTGCATGACTCAGTTGGTTAAGTGTATGACTTGATTTCAGCTCATGCCCTGATCTCACAGTTCCAAGATCGAGACCTGCATCAGGCTCTGAACTGGGTGTGCAGCATACTTGGGATTCTCTCTCTCCTTCTCCCTTTGCCCCTCCCTCTGTCTCTCTCTCTCTCTCTCTCAAAAAGGAAAAGAAAGGAAAGGAAAGGAAAGGAAAGGAAAGGAAAGGAAAGGAAAGGAAAAGGGATAGGAAAAGAAAAGAAAAGGGAAAAGACAAGACAAGAAACGATAAGCCAAGAAAGAATTATCTATTAAAAGCTCAAGTATTCTGTGGAAGGCTATTTGGGAAACGCCAACCTTGTTATTCTATGAACTACCATTTCATTTTACCATTTAGTTTACTTTGAATAATCATTTACTCCGAATGAATACCTGGGAGCTGAATATGTAGCTTAGGAACTCGACTGCAATCACTTGGGAAAACATATGAAGAAACTCAAGAATAATATGGTAAGAGTCAAACAGAAAAAAACTGGCACCAGTAAATGTGGAATAAATTTATTCTCAGTGGTCTAAGATACTGTGGGCAATATCAAAACTTAGAAAAGTATACAAACAGATTATCAAGACAAAGTTAGTATAATTAAAAATTCAAGTGACCAAATGTTATTAGTCAGAAATCTGATCTTTTAATGTTTACAACACGGTAGGACCTACATCCAAACTGTACCATAATTATTTTTCAACCTTACATCAAAGAGACAAAATCAAGGCTTGATTCACCAAATAACAATTTGTTGTTTCATTAATGATAAGGTCTAACAGTATTATAAAAACTGATAAACCCACACGTTCAAACTGATCAACTGCAAAACTAATGGTTGATAAAAGAAAAGGCTTAAGTCCTCAGTTATCATATACTTACCACACTGTGCACAAATTGGTAACTTCTGTACAGAATTGCAAAAATAGCAAAACGCTCTATTCTTCTGCCGCCTTGTCATATGAAATAAAATTTTAAAATATAGTCAATATCAGATAAAAGGTTAGAGGATCTATATTATTACATACAGATAGAAAAAGAAATAAATATTTACCTCTGACACTTGTCACACTCCTGTAAAATATAAAAACATAACAATTTTCTACTGCTTGAAAATGCAAATTTACTTTCATTATAAAGAATACCATTTTTCATGTTAAAATTTGAGTAACATTTTGCCAAAGCCTCCAACTTCATCCACATACACAAGCATATATACATACTTTACTAACAAAGGTATGTTCCTGGACATACTTTCTTTAGTAACACCAAAGAAAGGAGTGGCATTTCCAAATAGGCTATATAAATACAGCAATGGTTTGGTTTTTTGTTGTGTTTTGTTGTTGCTGTTGCTTTTTAATCAGACAAATATTACAGAATAAACACAAGAAATAGTAGAGAACACAGTATGATGAAGCTCGCAGAAAATCTAGAATCTTAAAACATGGTACTAAAAGTTTTCAACAGTCTGGTCCCTAACCACTTTCAAACCTTGGTGGCCTATTCTCTTTAGATTCAAGTCACTATTTGTCAGCCATTCATGAAATAGGTCTTGTACTTTTTCCAGGCCTTACTATTCTAATACTTTTCCTTGAAAAGTCTATCTTTACCCTCTTTCCCTGTTGAAAGTTCTGATGATGAACCTACCTCCTCTATGAACTGTACCCCAGCCATGCACATGCACTCAAGTTTATCCTTGTTTTACCCAAATGTCTCTGTCTTAATTGTACATTTATTACAACACTTACCAAACTCTAGGCTTCATCATGTGTATTTACACATGTGAGTCAATTCTTTTGTCTGTCTCAGATCCCTCTCTAGTCATCTCTAGAAATGACCCTGAAGGGAGTCTCTACCACCTGTCCTATCTGTGTTATGTAAACCTGGTCCCTCCCACCCCGAATGCCAGTCATAAACGTTAGCCCTGGGATGGGCACCTAACCAAGTCCAATCTAACAGTTCTTTCCCTCTCTGACAACACTCTGGGAGGTGAGAAACACAAGCTACCACTACCTAAAACCCAAACCAATGGGGTAAGACAATCTGAGAAAATGGAACTAATAAGGAAAAAGAAACAACAAGCAAAAGATGGAACTACAAGGTTGTTCATGTTCCAGGCGTCCCTGAGCCCCAGTTACATCCTTGCCCTGCCCAACAACATATTAGTTGATAAACTCTATTTCTTCCTAACGTTACTTAAGTTGGATTTGTAACTTAGAAAAAAATAATAAGTAATACACAAAATGAGTGATCTATGAACTTGTCAAAACAAGGACTGTATAACCCACAGTGCCTAAAATACTACCTGGCACAAAGTAGATGCAAAAGAAACATTCAGGGATTAAAATCTTATTAAGCATTTCATATGATCCTTAGATGAAACAAAAGGAGACGAAAGAGGAGTAGCAGGAACGGAAAAAGTAGAGAGGACTGGAAATAGGGAAATATGGGACAAGTCAGAGAAACATGGACCAAAAAAAAGAAAAAAGAAAAAAGAAAAGGAAAGGGTTATAATCACATGATAATCTTACTTTTTTATACTTTGACCAAACAAGCCCAGAAATGATCAGGACTAACACACTGAGCATAGCAAAGAAGATAATAGAACAGTTAGCCAAAAGAGATGTCAAGAAAAGTGAAAAGTTTAGAAAAGAAATCAAATGAGTTAAGAACTGCTAAAAGAACTAATGAAAAGGCTCCAACTAATAGGACAAAATATGCATATGAGGTTAGAGAAGTTGGAAATCATCACACAATCCCTAGTATGCATTCTTGTTTCATATCTATTCGTCACTAACAGCAGCCAAGGTAATATGCTAGGTTTATAAATAACATAAAATCAAACAAAATCACTGCTACTCAGTATTACTGAAAACGGGCATGCCTCTAACACAGATTCAAAATTCAATAAGATATATGCGGCAACACTGTATTCACTAAAATTTTATTCAAGCATTTTTCAGATAAGTATTATAGAGTTTTTCAACCACCAACAGGTATCCAAAAAAGCTGTTACCATTGATGCATTGCATGGATGTTTAGCTAAATCTATGGTGCTTCTCGATGCTCTGAGCTGTTTTTCCCGTTCCCGGCGGTTCTCTGCCTTCTTCCTCGCACCAGTCTTTTTCTTAGGCATTTTACCCCTCTTTCTACACAAGAGAACAGAGAAGATGTAATTGCCAGGTTGCATTTGCTATTTTAAATAAACTAAGAAATAGCAGAATGAAGTGTTTTTACTCATTAAATTTTAAACTCAAACCTAGCACTTTGACTGGTAAGCACATTTTAAGCCTTTATGAAATATCAAATATACATTATCCCAAATAAAATAGATGATTTTTAAAATAAGGCACTTATTTGCACTACAATTCTAAAGAATGTACACATCAAGAAAATTTATATCCTAGAAGCCAAATTTTTCTTTTCCCACCAAGAAAAAAGAAAAAGTTTCTCTCATGTTAAGTTTTCTTTAAAAATTACTCTGCATATTGCCTAGGTGAGGTGGCTGGCTACTGAGATCAAGTCCCCAACCTCTCCCATTCCACCCTAGGGTGCTACTATCAGCAGGGAGTCAGCTTGAGGATTCTCTCTCCCTCTGCCCCTCCCCCTCCTCATACTCCCACACTTGCTTGCTCCTGGATAAGTAAATCTTTAAAATAAATAAATAAATAAAAATTACTACATTTTAAAAACGTAAGCATATAACATTAATAAGAAATATTTAAAACTGTATTATTTACTCAGTTTGTATCATTTTTATATCAGTTTATATCACACATTCAAGTTCATAAGATTAGAAGTGTAACAAGTCTTATTTCTCATGTGTAATAACTCAACAAATCATGTAACAAGTCAAGTTAAATGACAACATTAAATACAAAGCCAAACCTCTCTAAAAAGATATTAAAGGTATTATAGTTGCTTTGACTCTGGAAGCTGTCCCTCTCTCTACATGTAACTGAGCATATAATTTTAACAGAGTTCTATTTATGTTCAGGAGTATGTATTATAAATGAGTATGTATGTAAAGTCCTGTATAAATAAGGTCTTTCAAACTGGCTTTCATATTTCCTTACTTAGTTGAAAGAACTACTACCACATTTAGAAAAATATGATTTTGTACTAAATAACACATTTTTATTTGACCATTCATCCAATCCAATCCACACTACAAGTTCCCTGAGGATTTCAGCCCTGTCTTTCTTGACAATGTTTATCTCCACGCCCTGCCTGGCACATATTAAGAGATCAGTAAATGAAGAGACACACGAATAGATGGGTCTATGTACTTGCTTCAAAATATGAATCTCAAGTTTCTTCATAGTCTTCAAAATACATGTTTTTTAAGTATTTTCTAAGATTGATTCTCAAAAATCAACTGTAGAAATTCCTAAAAAATACAGAATTATACATCTAGGCCTTGTTCAAGATCTACAAATTCTAAACTTCCAAGGACAGGATTAAGTTTCACTGGTGACTATGACACAATCTCCCTGAAGGCACAAACATTCTCTTCAAAGAAACCAAAACAAGTCCATGATACATGGAGAGATTTCTAAGAAATCACACTTTGAATACACATTTCTCTCTCTTTTTTTTTTTTTTCCCACATTTCTCATTTAAAAGGCCCTATTACAATAGGGTAAAGTCGTGCACCAGCTTGCTCATCTAAGTTTTCCTAGTTGGGTGTCTACTCTCAACGTTAAAATGTCCGAGTAAAAGCCAAGTGGTGGGAAGAGGAGACTTAAAAATATGGACCAATCAGGCCAGGAAGTTTAGCAGGTGGTCAGCCAAGTAACTCCACGCCCACGAGATCACCCTTTCAGTATTTAAAATTTCAAAAATCTACAGGGTGAAAAAAAAAATATTGTGTAGTCCCCTGCCAAAGGAACTTGGAAAACAATCACGGAGTGATCATTCCCGTGGGGATTTTTGCGTCCCCAGGGGTGAAAAGGCTCAGGCTGAGCCTCGATTTTTTTTTTTTCTCCAATTTGTTTTTGGAAAGTTAAAAGAGTAATTCTTTTTCTCGTCTGATACAGGTTTAAGCCCTTCCCTAATAACGCTTCGATTTAAGAGGTGACCTGTGTCACCTAATGAGGAAGAAGGCACAGGGTCAGCGCAGCTCTGGAGGACCCAGCGGGGTGATGGGGGCGTCCAGAGGCGACGGCGGAGGTGCCACGCGGTTCGGCGAACTGACAACCACCACCCGCCCGCGGGACGCCCTCCCTCACGCGCGCTCCGGGCCGACCTCGCTCACCCTTGCGGGGAGGCCGGGCTCACTCCGGGGGCAGAGGGGCAGGGAACAGCGTGAGACCAGCCCGCGGCAGCAGCAACTCCAACTTGCGGGCCGCGATTCCAAGGAAGAAGCTACTAAAACCGAAGGAGGGTAGACAGAGCCAATTACCGACACTAGGAGCCGGACCGGATGTCCTCTTGCGTCAGTAGCGTCTTTACGCCGGCGCGTCGACAGGAAAGGACCCGCCCACTTCTATTTGCTCCGCCCTGGTCCCGCCCACTCCCGCGGGGGGCGGGGCTCCCACTCCTGGATGGGGGATTTGACCCAGCAGGAAGAGGCTACCTGAATAAACAGCAAAGAAGGAAGAGGAAGACAGGGCACGGGAAAGCCCAGGAAATTTTATTTTTTCAGAAAAGGAGAAATCTAAAGGAAGAGGGAAATGAATTCACATGCATTGACTGAAATAGAAAATTGTTGCCTAATTCTTTGGAACTTTCTGTTACCTACATCTTTTGTGCCTCATAACCTACTTTTCATATTTACTGTGCAAACTGTGAACTCCATTCTTTTGTGAACAAATTTTCCCACATTAAGGGTCTCTAGTGTGTGTTCTGCCTTGTCCTTAACTGAAACCTAACATCCTCTCCCTTACAAAGACAACTTGCTTTAAACCTCTATGAAGTGAAAGGTGCTCATTTTTGCACACTTCATCTCTTGGTTAGAAGGTATGGTCAGTCCTCTTGTTCCCCTGTACCTCACTCAGATAATTATTCTTCCTTTCTTTATAGCCATACCACTTTTTTTCCTTCGTTATTGCTATTTTTTACCCTCTCCTTATTGGTGGAAAACTTTGGAACCTGACTTCCAACTTCTGCTATCACCCAGAATCACACTAACATCCAAACCCATTCATTCTTTTGGGTTCTTGATTTCAACTCCACTAGTCATCACCTCCACTACACTACAGACATTCTCTCTCATGACCACATGCCAGGTTTTGTCATCTACTTAACCACTGAAATCCAAAATTCAAACTATCTAACGTCCTACTTTACCAGTTCTCTCAATTTTCCCTTCCGATGAAGATTTCAAATCTCTTAACTCTTCTATTTGCTCTCTAGTGATTATCTGTTTTCTTCCCTCCTCTTTTCCCCCAGTTTATCAAACACAGTTCATCTTACCAATCACAATTTGCCTTATTTTCTTTCTTAGCAAACCAACTGGAACATTCCCAGTTCTGTTAATTCAACAGCTTGCCTTTTCCTTTTCACACATAACTTAGTGTTGTTAAGGGGAAACATTTTTACACAAAATTTACACAACCATGATTTTACTCCAAATACGGAAGTTACAAACCTCCACAAGGCTCTCAAAATTGCCTTTCAATCCTCGTATATTTTCCTAATCAGATCTATCATTCCCATCGTCTAAATTATTTTATTCAATCTTCTCCCCTTTCCTCCACCTTCCATCACTGTTTCCATCAATTTTATTGATTATATTTCATATATTTTGTATATTTCATTATATTTCATTGAATGCTCCTGACGTTCTAATTGCTTTACATACATAGTACTAACTCCTAAGTTTACACATGAGGAAACAAGCAGAAAGACTGTGAAACTTGCCCCAAGTTTACACAGGTGGTTTGGCTTGGGGCATTGCCTGTTGCAGCAATTCTTAAAACTTTTGGTCTCAAGACCCCTAAAAAACTCTTAAAAAACTGAAGACTCTAGCAACTTGTTTAGGTGGGCTATATCTATTGGTATTTACCAGTGAAAAAATTAAAGAGAAAAAATTTATTAATTCATTAAAAGTAATACATCTCTTACCTCTTAGTATAAATATTTTTTCAAAAAAAGTTATATTTTCCCAAGCAAAAAATATACAAAAATGGCACTGCTTTATAGTGTTGCAAATGTCTTTAGTGCAAAGCTTGATAGAAGGTAGGTAAATTCTTTTTCTCATCTTCGACTTAAGACCATTCCACTGAGAAATTTTTTTTTATGTTCTCATTTTCCCAATATACAATTAGCCACAGAAATTGTAAAGAACCCTCTGGGAAAGGACTGGGGGAACCATTACAGTGTGCACCATTATGAAGTTTGCGTTTTTCCTCCTGGGGATCTGCCTTTTTTGCTGTCAGTGGTTTTGAGATCCCAAAACTGGCTCAGACTTAAAATTTGAGTAAAGAATCATGACTCATTATTGGAGTATTGTTCTCAAGCTCATACTGAGAGCCTGTTCCTATTGGGCTTGCTCATACACTCCCTGTTTGTGCACTCCCTTGATTTATTTTGATCATATGCACTGGGCAGGATTCTTGTCTGCTGCCTGGGGCACTGTATTCTTTTAACCATCTCCCTGATCTGCTGAGGGTCAGAGTGCTCTCCCTTGCTGCCACTCTGCCCTTGCTGGTGATTATAACAATTGTGCCAGGAGGAACCTGGATGGCTCAGTTAAGCGTCTGACTCTTGATTATCACTCAGGTTGTGATCTCAGGGTCATGAGATGGAGCTCAGCCTCTGACTGGGTATGGAGTTTGCTTGAGATTCTCTCACTCCCTCTGCCATGTCCCCCACCTCTCTCTCTCTCCCCCAGGAGGGAGGCTGGGGATGGCTCCTGAAGGGATTACTAGTTGTACTATGAGGAAGAAGCCTCTGCATGGTATTTAAACAAGGTATAGGTGGCGGGGATGCCACCCGCTAATCAGGAATATGGGACCATGTTTAGAAACAGAGGGGTCAGGAGAATCTGGGCATTCAAGATTTTCAGGTTGTCACAACCCAGCCCACTGCATCAGAGCCTCTTTCTTTACAATCCAGCATTCTGACCTTGGCATAGCCGACCTAGAGGAGCTGCATGGTTGTTAATCTCCTTTGGAACTCTGCCACACTTATGATTTAGTGCTGGGCCTGTTCCTCAGCTTTTTCTGCCCTCCCACTGCAGGAGATGAAAACCTCTTTATTTGCAACCAGAGAAGATTTGTGAATTTTACTCTTAGATTTTTAATAGCCCTTAACCATCCCAGTGTTTGGGTTTTTCCAAAGAAACGATTTTGCTTAGCAACAGCCAATTCCTCTGTCCTTAAGATGACAGTTTCCTTCATATTACTTAAATGTACCCACTAGTATATTATCTTTCATTAGAACGCATCCCAGTTCACTAATGATGAAAGTTTACCTATTGTTCTGTTACCTTGTGCCGAGGTACGTCTGTCCTTTATTTCTCACCAAGGAGAAGATCCTCACTGATGGTCAGGTGGCCACTGATTCAAATCAAAAATCTCAGATTAGCTTCAACTTTCTTGAATCATCCCTAACATTAACTATCTTTGATTGGTTTCTCTGGCAGCATACTCCGAGTCAGGGGGAAGTATGGAGAGTTCCTAGGGGGGTGCTTTAGGAACAACAGCTGAGGAATGGATGGTAGTAGGACTGGACAGAGAAAAGAGCTGGCCTATACTTTAGTCTCAGTAAAGACCTCAACTTTGAATCTGGGATGTCCCTTCAGACTTGAGGCAAGAGGACTCGGTCCTTCTATACCTGTGACAGTCATCAGATGTGAGTTGGCAAGGAAAATGAGTATAACCCTGGACTAGATTACTACTGAAGGCTGACAGCTCAAATTTGTTAGCTCATTGAACTCCCAGCAGCTCAGAGAATAACTCCTATGTTTCTGAAGAGAAATATGGGTGATGCCTCCCAATATTCACTATAAAAAGTGATGACAAAATAAAGAAATATTCTGACAAAGACAAAGAATCTTTACCATTTGCAAACCCTCATGGAAAGAATTCCAGAGAGTCTACTTCAGGAAAACAAAAATAAAATTCAGGAGGGGGTGATGCCCAAAGCAATAGTGTGTAATCGATTCATTTAACATATAGGGTAAATCTAAAACATCTGTATAAAACAACAGAACTGTAATAAACAATTTTGAATATGAAAACTATAAGGAACTGAAATTGTCTCTAAATTCAATGCAATTCAGAAGTGCCTGGGTGGCTCAGTCAGTTAAACATCCCAGTCTTGATTTTGGCTCAGGTCATCATATCAGGGTCATGAGATGGAGCCCCATGTTGGGCTCCCTGATCAGTGAGGAGTCTGCCTGAAGATTCTCTCTTTCCCTCTCTCCCTCTTTCTCTCCCTCTCTGTCTGCCACTCCCCGCACACACCTTGTCTTGCTAAAATAAATAAATCTAAAAAAATAAAAATATATTAAATGCAATTCAAACAAATCCTGACAGGGACTTTTTCATGGAATTTGATTAACTGATCCTAAAATTCGTGTGGGCGAGTAAAGAACCATGAACATCCAAACCCATTTTAAACACCAGCAAAAAAAGGATACCTTTATTATAAAGTTCTAGTCATTGAAACAGTGTTGTATAGAGTCAGATATTGAGAACTAGACAAATATTACTGAAAAGAAATAGCAGATAGAGACACGTAAATTTGGATACTTGATAAGTGGTATTGTTTCATTAGTATCAGTGAGAGGCATGTTATTCAATAAATGGTGTGGAGACTATTGGCTATCCATATGGAGGAAACCAAATTAGATCCCCATTTAACAGTATATATACAAACACAGTCCAGGTGGATTAAAGACCTAAACATACAAAGCAAAAAATGTAAAACTCTTATAAGTGTAAGAGATAGCCTTTATGATATTGAGGTATATATGATTTCTTAAATAAGATATAAAAAAGTAAAAAATTAAAGAAAATAAATAATGGATGTAACTAAATTAAAGATTAAAACTTCAGCATAAATGAAGTCACCAAAGTGAAAAGGCAAACCAAAAATTGAGAAATAAGTTTGGCACCCATCTAACTGACAAAAGATTTATATGTAGAATAAATTAAGAACCACCATTCAGTGAAAAAAGATACAAACAACCCAAAAGAGTAATAGGCAAAAGATAAAAACAGGAGATTTTATAGAAAAAGAGATCTAAATAGCATTGAAAATATCCAATTCAATACCACAATAGAATATCATCTCACACTCATCAGATGGGCCAAAATTAAAGATCCTGGAAAGTCTAAAAATTGAGGAAAGGTGGAGAAGCATATTTTAAGCAATTCTGGTGGTAGCATAAATTTTAAACCCATAGCATGTTTTAATAGCAATTTAATAGCAAAAAAATTTAAACTACCTATATTTTATTAGGGAAAGTAATAAATTATATGCTGTTTATGTAGTAGTTAAAATTCATGAACTTAATCTATAAGCATCAACATGGGTAATCCCAAAGCATTATGTTAAAGCAAAATCTAATTGAAATATTATTTAATAAAATCGAAAAAAGAAACAATTGTATACATTATTTATGGAGGAATATATACCTACTAAAAGTATCGAAACATTCACAGAAATGATACTAATTTCAGATCGTGATTATCTCTGGTGAGGAAAAAGAGAACAGATAGTTGTGAGGCATTAGCTATCCTTTCATCAGAACTATACTAGTCAAAAAACGTAAGTAATACTGTAAGCAGAAACAGTTAGGGGCCCCCGGAAAAAGAAAGATGAGACATAGGAAAGGTCATTTTAGGCCCCTGACTGGCACTACCTGCCCAAAGCACATTTCTTGCAGAACTTCCTAGGATATATTGAAATTACAGAAGGAAAGTCCCCAATAGATAATAATTTTAAAGGAACAAGAGAATGTAAGAGCCAACAGCCACTATCAGGTCAGGAAATAGCCTAACCACACCAGGGACATTAAATCAGTGGCATGGCCATGGTGAGTCCCATTCCCCAGCCTTGGTCCTTGAGTTAGTCTAAGAAAGAGTTCAGGGCCAAACTCTCAAGTTTAATATCAGTTTGAGCAAAAGTACACTGTTGAGATATGAGAGTGGGCAGGCCAGAGGTGGCAGATGAACCAGGGGTTCTGTGTGGATAGGTGATAGCTAGGGCAGTGTCTAAGACTGTGGCCAGTCATCTAAAGGACTCCCCCTACTGGTTGTGGTGGGGAGTTTTTGGCCTTCTATGTCCCTTGTCAGAAACTGTTATGGCAGCCATTCTCTCTGGGGAGGGGAGGCATTAAAATCACAATATAAATGTATAATAAAGCTATAGGTTACTGTAGGGCAGTGGTCATAGGGTGCATCCCCTGGGGTCTGAACAGACTTTTTGGAACTTGGCTTCAGCCCTTTTTAAAATTTTACTTTATTTTTAAGCAATCTCTACACCCAACATGGGGCTTGAACCTACTACCCCAGGATCAAGAATCACATGCTCTACCAACTAAGCCAGCCAGGTACCCTGGGCCTCAGCCTTTTTATCAATTTGAAAGCACTTGTTCCCTGTTCATATCTGTTACCTGCCTACTGTATAAGTACAACCCCCAGGGCTGGTTCAAAAGTGAAGACTGACCCGATGCACATTCTTAAGTTATCTTTCCAGCATCGAAAGCCCTTTGAGCACTCAGGTTCCCAACCAACTAAAGCCAGAAATTTTCTGCTGACCCTTGCTGATGAGGCTATTGTGACTCCAACCTGGATTCTGTCACCTTAAGATGACTTTTGCCCCTACTTTATGTGAAATTCCCCATTTGCAAGCCCCATTGTGAGTAGACATGTACCTTTAGTTTGAAACTTCCCCAGTTTGTTGTTCACAGTTTGAGAAATATTCCCACTGTTCTCCTTTACTTGTTGCAAGTAAAACCCTTTCTTTTCCTATTCTTTGACTTGGTTGTGTCTTTTGGTTCGACATCCACCAACAGGTAAGACCAATTTTGGATAACAATGCCACATTTACCAGAATGGCTTAAATTAAAAAGACTGACAAGTCCAAGTGTAGATAAAAATGTGGAGCAACAGGGGGAGCCTGGGTACTCAGTTGGTTAAGTATATGACTCTTGATTCTAGCTCGGGTCTTGATCTCAGGGTCATGAGTTCAAGACCCATGTTGGGCTCCACACTGGGCATGGGGCCTAGTTTAAAAAAGGGTAGGGGGAGATTCTAAAAAAAAAAAAAAAACACTGTGGAGGATCCAGAAATTTCATTCTATTTGGGAGAGTGTGAATTTGGGCTACCTCTTTGTAAATTATTTAATATTATATATTAAGTCTATACCTGATTTACTAAATATTAAAATAAAGATGTTTATTGCAGCACTATTTGTAATTAACCCTAAAACTAGAAAAGACCCAATTGTCCTTTAACAGGTAAATGAATCATGATTTATTCATACAACAAAATGCTGTACGCTAACAAGAATGGATGACCTGGGGGAACCTGGGTGGCTCAGTCAGTTAAGCATCTGCCTTGGGCTTAAGTCCTGCTCTTAGGATCCTGCGATCTTACCCCCATGAGGCTCCCTGTTCAGCGGGGGAGTCTGCTTCTCGCTCTCCTTCTTCTTACCAACCTCCATGCCCTTCCCCACCCCACCCCCCGCTCCTGCACTCTGTCTCTCAAATAAATAAAGTATTTTTTTTTAAATCAGATAAATGTACTGTATGGTGACTAACATAACATAATTTTAAAAATGGGCAAACTACAACTTCATATAACAATATGGATAAATTTCACAAAAATAATTTTGGGAGGGAGGCTAGGGGCAGATCCTGAAGGGAGTACTAGTTGTACTAGCAAATGAAGCTAGCAAAGAAAAGAAGTCATCAGTGAAAAAAGAATTACATGATAATTCTGTTTATGTAAAGTTAATGAATTGTCTAAACCTATGTGTTTAGAAGTCTATAGTGATTATCTTTCTTACAGAACAAGAATTCAACCGAGTAAAGCTAGAGATCAGATCAGCTTTATTCAGTGATTCATGAATAGGACAGCTTCCAGCTCCGAGAAGCCATACAAAATGGGAGGCTTCTATAGGCAGAAATGGCTGGATAAGGGAGTTATTAGCAAAAAAGAAAAAAAAAAAAAGAGAGAGAGAGAGAGAGAGCGCGAGCGAGAGAGAGAGGATTGGTTCAGGCAAGGTCATCTTGGGGGGAGGAGCAGGGCTTCCAGACTGATTGATTTAAAACTACACTTCTGGGAGTGGCTGAAACTACAGTTAGGTTAGGTATTAAGTCACAGTGGGATGTATGTTAAGATGTGACTTCATTTGGGGCCTGTTGTTTCTTTTTAACACTTGCAGGAAAAGGTAGTGACTGGAAAGAGTCATAAATGGGAGTACTGGAAATATTCTATTTACAACTACGTGCCAACTGTGAACAGTCATCTGTAAATTTATGATTCATGTCATACACATGCAGTGTTTTATTACAAGTGTTTTAAAGGAATACCAATTAAAAATAGCAGCAGAGAATCTGGATGAAAAATGTTTTTTAAAGATTTTATTTATTTATTTGACAGACAGAGATCACAAGTAGACAGAGAGGCAGGCAGAGAGAGAGAGAGGGAGGCAGGCTCCTTGCTGAGCAGAGAGCCCAACTCGGGGCTCCATCCCAGGACCCTGGGATCATGACCTGAGCCGAAGGCAGAGACTTTAACCAACTGAGCCACCCAGACGCACCTGGATGAAAATTTTAAAAGAAGCCATCTACAACAGTTCTTCCAATACTTCCTTACTGTGGCATAAATAAAAAATAAAACTTACAGGGCACACAAGGGTAAACAGGACAGGTCTATTTGTTGCCAGAGGTAACTCCCGTAGGGGTCAAGGGCAGGCAGCCCCAAGATGGGCCACTTTGGCATATTGATTATTTTAAATAAGAGTTAGTTAGGAGACTGCCTATCCAGGGACATCCAGACCCTCTTCTGTCTCCCAGAAGCAGGAGAAAAAAAAACTCCACTATAAAAGATAACCTCCCTGTATCAGGGGGTATAGAGCCATCCTTATGACCAGAGTTGGGAAATTTAGTGCAGGGAAGGCTTTATAAACAACCCTTGTTACTTTTTACTAATTTACTAATTTCTAATTTACTATCTGAGTCCAAATTCTGTTTAGAATTCCTTGTTGATTGGAGCTCCCAAAGTTAAGTTTTCTCTGTTGTGTCAATTCCTTGAAGATCTATGGTGTCTTCTTTAAAAAATATAAATGCCCTGGTCATTTCTTTAGGTCTCAATTTCATAATTGGGCTTTCATGGACATGTAATAAACCTTTGGCTTTTTCTCCTATTAATCTGTCTCATGTAAATTTAATTCTTAGTCCAGCTGGTAGACCTCGATGGGTAGAGACCTTTTCCTTCCCTTCACTTTTGTATGTGTGTGCGTGTACGTGTGCATGTGTGTGTGTGTGTGTTTTACTTCACCCCCCCCCACCTTTTTTAGTGCAAAGGTAAATTTCTATTCATCTATCTTCCTGAAAGAAATATTCTTTGCATTTTCATAATAGTACCTTTTAAATTCATTGTTTCTAGAAGGAGATGGACTTTTTTTGTTTCTGGCCCCAACTCAAGGGCCCGGGTTAAGGACACTTACAACTCATTTATAGCACACAAGTGTGCTGGGGTAGATAGTGTTGGGTACCTCTGAACCACAGCAGTTCTTACCCTACCCATTCAAGGGTTTTTCAGTTTGGCTTTCTTTAATTTTAATTATGCAAACAAAAATACATTTTCTAGCTCAGAAAATCACTTTCCAAATCCAGACAACTAATGTTGTCTGTCTTCTGTGTATTTCACTATCATTAAGAATCAGAAGGGAAATAATGTGGTTTGCAGAATAATTGCCTGACCAATTCCCCCTCAGTTCTTTTAAAGCATCACATTCTTTAGTTAGGCTAATAAAGGATCCTTAATAAATGGTTTGTGTGTTTTAGAGAAGACTTATAGTGTTCAGAATGACTTATAGTGTTCAGAAGCGATTCATTTCTCCTTTTTTCACTGGTTATCACACCCTATTACCCACTGGCCCTTTTTTTTTTTTTTTTTTTTTGTAAGGGAGGCTCTAATTACCTCCTTTATCTGACCAATTAGCTTTGTGGAGAGAGGCAGGGTTTCTAAGTATCTAATGCCTGTATAGCTCTTTACAGTTTATTAAGATTTTCACATTCATTATTATTATCTCCACTTTATAAATAAGAAAGCTGTAAATTAGTTGTATCTATCATAACGAATGATAACTGTTCAAAATCAAATTCCACATCTTCCCACAAAAACTGATGGCTCCTTGGAGTCTTAACTCAGTGAACACAAGGCACTGATCCAACTGTTTAAGCCAGAAATCTGAGAGTCAACCCAAACCCTCTCATCTCTCCTACCCATTACTCTTATAATTAAGCCTGAGTAATATGACCTCCAAATTATCTGTCAAGCTCATTCTCTCAATAAGGTCAAGATATCTATTTCTGGCAAGATGTCTGGAGAAACTCTCTAAGAACAGAGAACACAAAATGAATAAAACAAAACAAAAACAAACAAACAAACAAAAACCACTTTTTCCAGAGTGTAGCTAAGCTGACAGCAAAGTAGTAGAAGTTCATGGAAACTCACGGGACTAAGAAAGCAGGAGTCCAAACAGTATGCAAGCTTCTGAGCTGACATTTGGCTGAGACCATCTGACAACCCAGTGACCTAGAACTTGGATGCTGGTGAGGACCACGTGCACTGAAAAAATGCCCTGTGGCCTGAAAGAGTAGGATGTTGTATGAAGACTCGAAAATGAAGATGCGACCTGCAAAGGACAGCACCTTCAGTGCAAAAACAATGTTTAGAGAAATAAAAACAAAAACCTCTTGCCACATGGAGGAAGGTGATAAGGATTATTCTGTGTGTCAACTTTGTCTGTTAGTAGGGTAGGAAAAGATAAACATAAAAAACACCACAGAATTCCTAATGACAAGCCCACATTCGAGGATTTGTGAAGTTTGATCTTAAGGCTTTTCCCACTGTATTCTATAGTGAAATAGAGATAGCAAATGCAAGGAAGTTAGAGGCTCCACAATATTCACAAGTTGAGACATCTCTGGTCTGCGGTAACAAAGGCCCTTCCACACAGGCACACTAGAAGGGATGAACTACATGCTCGGTGTGAAACTCACAGCTCAGTGACTAGCATGTGGGAGATAGTATGAAGCTCCTTCTTCCTTGGGTACTCGGCTCTAAGGGACCCACAACCCCCACTTCATTTAGCCACAGCTCACCTATTAGTCCTGTCCCATGCTGCTTTAGACAGCAGGCCTCCTGTGGTCCCTACAGGGTCATCCGGAGTATTCAGTAAAATACTGTCTTTGTAGCACTTGGGACTCTGGGAGCACTGATGTGAGACACAGAAATCAGAGAGGGTAGTCTAGAGATATATACCAAAGAGGTATATGCACCCCTATGTTTACTGCAGCATGATTTACAATAGTCAAAACATGGAAACAGCCCTGTGTCCACTGATAGGTGACTGGACAAAGAAGAGGTGGTAAACACACACACACAAACACACACACACACACAGAGCACACACTGGACTACTACTCAACCATAAAAAAGAATGAAATCTTATCATTTGCAAAATGAATATATCTACAGAGTATAAGACTAAGTGCAATAAGTCAGTTCAGAAAAAGACAAATACCATATGGTTTCACTCATATATGGAATTTAAGTAACACAACAAATGAGCAAAGAAAAGAAGAGATTTAAAAAACCAGACTCTTGGGGGCACCTGGGTGGCTCAGCGGGTTAAAGCCTCTGCCTTCAGCTCAGGTCATGATCTCAGGGTCCCAGGATCGAGCCCCGCATCGGGCTCTCTGCTCAGTGGGGAGCCTGCCTCTCAGCCTACTTGTGATCTCTCTCTGTGTGTCAAATAAATAAATAAAATCTTTAAAAAAAAAAAAAAAACCAGACTCTTAACTATAGAGAACAAACTGGTAGTTATGACAAGAGAGATGGGTGGGGGACAGTGAAACAGTTGAAGGGGATTAAGAGTGCATTTATCATGATTAACGCTGAGCAATGTATAGAATTGTGGAATCACTATATTGTACACCTGAAACTAATAATATAATACTGTGCACTAATTGTACTGAAATTAAATAAGCAAATAAAGGGGAAAAGAAAACAAAAAATCTGACAAGGTAGTTACAGGTTATAATGACTCTACTCAAATGGGAAAAGCATTTTTTTTTCTAGTTTCCTCTCTTATTAATTACTTCCCTTCACTTTAGGAATGATCATTATTACAACTCTGCCTGAGTAGGGAGTTTCAGATGGAATAACCTTTTAAAAATTGATTAAAGTATTGGCAATGAAGATTATACAGCCAAGTGAAACTGCCCTATCTTCCAAACCAGAGATGTCAATTACTGTTAATTTTGAGCATACAATGTGATTTTTATCCAGTATAGTCATCTGAATGACAATAGTTACCACATGTCCGAAAAAATATTGAAATATTAAAATAAACGAAAACAGGGGCACCTGTGTGGCTCAGTGGGTTAAGCCTCTGCCTTTGCCTAGGGTCATGATCTCAGGATCCTGGGATCCAGCCCCGCATCGGGCTCTCTGCTCAGCGGGAGGCCTGTTTCCTCCTCTCTCTCTCTCTGCTTCCCTCTCTGCCTACTTGTGATCCCTGCCTGTCAAATAAATAAATGAAATTTAAAAATAAAATAAAATAAAATAAATGAAAACAGTTAGTGATTCTATTACTTCTCTACTTGGGAACTAGTGAAAGAACAATGTGTAGATCAACTTCAAAGCCTTTAAAACAGACTCAGTATAAAAAAATAATAAAACAGGCTCAATATGATCAAAGTTGAAGTACAGTAAGTTAAATACCTGGAGGAAATAGCAAGGCATTATAATAACAGAATCAGATAATTTCCTAACTAGGAGTAGAAAGTATGTTAATCATAATAGATGTCTAACATCAAATAGTATTGACTTAAATTATCGTTTCATTTTTCTTTGACTAAAATCAAATTATAACTTCAATAAGGATTTCTTGAAATAACAAGCATAGATACATCTAATCCCCAGCTGCTTCCATAATTAAACGTGATAAAGCAAAACACTTTAAATTACCAAACATACATTAAAAAATACGATTTGTTACTGTGTTTTTTTTTAAAGTCTGCTACTTAAAGATGTTAAGTCAACAATTAAAAATTACATCAAAACTAGATATGAAATACATTAGTTGTGAACTGTATTCAGCTGCATGTAACAGAAAACTCAAATAATAATAGATTCAACAAGATAGGTTTTTTTTTTTTTCCTCTCCTGTTACAGGAAGTCCATAACTGATACAGTGTCTGAAGAACTATACTTCCAAAGTCTTTGGGATTCTTTTGGCCAAACTCTTAAGGGTAATCACCATCAAGGAACGGGTTAGGCAGGAAAAATCGAAGAAGGGGAAAAAGGCAAAAGGACCCAAACAGCTAAGCCACCCCCTGTCGGTGGCTTTCCTGAAAGCCCAACCAAATGACTCTGGATTTGGATAATCGACCAGAAGTGAATCACACGAACATCCCAGGTGGCAGAAAGCCAGGCAATTTTCTCATCTGGACACATTACAACCTTAAATAAAATTGAGGTTCTGCTATTAAGGGGAAAATGGATAATAAATATTAAGTCGGAAACTAGCAGTTTTAGCCACAACTTGGTATTTGATATTCCACAAGACAGGAAATTTGAAAACTCTAAGGATGGATTGGGGAGGGGGGGAAGTGGGACAGAATCTTTTCAATATGGTAAACAGTATTCTTTGGAAATCCCTTCAAAATCCCAGAAAACAACTAGATCCCTCTTGCAGCATAATTCTGAATGTATCGTTGAGCTCATGGGAAGTAAGGGAACTCTCTAACACAAACACCACCCTTTCCCTACAAAACAAAAGCTGGAACTGCAACCAGGGTGTTACAAAGTAAACTAATGTGGAAGGGGTGTTTGTCTCCAGGCCAAAGCCAGCATCAGCACAGCACGTGTGAAACTCAGTGTGCAACCAGTTCTGGGAGCTTACTCACAGGTCCTTGAAGGCCGCTGAAATGGCCCCAGGTCAATAGTGTGTCCCCACCTTCAACAAGAAACCAACGTACACATTAGTTGGAGGAAAGAATGGCCAATTTAGGCCTCCAGGTTGTCCACAGAGCAAAATCAACCAAACATGACATCAAGGGAAGACAAACAAATACACACAGAAGTGGCCGAAGGGCCACCCACGCATACACAAAATCTACAAAGGATTCAACCCATTAACTCTTTAAAGACAAAAAAGTACATTGTCGTCTCAGTGTTTGTAGAAAAACATTTCACTCCTCATTCATTTGTGATTCTTAACATACCCATACAGCCTGTACGTTCTCTGTCCATGCCTAATAACTTTTTGTGAATAATTTTGGCTTTTATAAGACAATTATATAACTTACGGTAAGTGACCTTTTTCTTTCTACCACTCCAGCACCTTATATCTTTTAGTTCCTTTTCGTGCCTTAGTGAGCTGGGGAGAATGTCCAATACAATGTTAAATGGAAGCCATGATAGAAGCATTCTTATCTGGTTTCTGATTTTAAAGAGAATGCTTTTATAATATTGCCATTAAAATGATGTTTGAAATTACAGGTTTTAACAGACAACCTTTAAAAAGAATTTTTTGGCAGCAGAGAGAGGAGTATGAATGTTCCTTTCTAGTGCTAAGAGATTTTGTGGGAACCAGGAATCAGTGATGAAATCATAGACTTTTAAAAATAAACTTAAAAAGACAAGCTACCCAATAGAAAAGTAGGTAAAAGATATGAACTGAGAATGCACAGACAGGAAAACACAAACTGTGAATAAACATACACAGCTATTCCTAGCCTTATTAATAATCAGGTCATTTCACACCTAATCAAATACTCTAAAGAAAGTTCTGTACATAAACACCAGAAAATATATGCAAAAATATTAATAGCGGCATAAGAGCAAAATATCGCAGACCAGCTCACATGTTTATCAACAGTTGGACACGTCTGTAAATTGTCACATATTCACCCAATGCAATGTTTTAACGGTAGTGAAAATGAACAAACTGCAACAATGTGCAGAATCATGCCTGATTTCAGAAACAGTGCTTACATATATTTTGCATATATTTTTTGGATGTTGTAAATATTATGTACTTTAAATCATAAGTGTGAATAATTGCTTGTGCATCCTGTCAGTACTTCCTAGAGAGTGGGTATTGAGAGAGGCCTTGGAGCCTCAGCTGCGCATTTTTTGCTGGTGTGCCAAGAGTGCAAGGCCCTTTAGCAGGGCCATCTCTGGGGTTATGTTTGCAGTGAGCAACCTTGAAGACTGAAGTAACACGTTTCACTGGACAAAAAGCAGGCCTGCTTCCACATGCGATGGCTTTATTTACATGGTAAACAGTATTCTTTGAAAATCCCTTGTAGAATAAATTCTACAAGCCCAGTACTTTTTGGCTACAATGCAAATCTGCTCTGTGCTGAGTATCCCTGTGGCCCCTCAGCACCACTTTTATGAGATTTGAGAGTCAAGAGGAATCATCAGTATGTTCACCATACATCAGTATGTTCAACATACCAGTATGTTCAGACACTCCACCTCGGCGGTACCGTAAGTACAGAAGTCTCTGACCCAAGAGTCTTGTGTCTTCTGCCGACATTCACAGTTACAAGCTCTCCTGTTAGCCCGTAAGTCAGGTAAAATCCCAGATACTTCAAAGACCTTGACAGAAGTTCAGAGACTAGAAAGACTCAAAAGACCCTGACCCTGTTTAGTCACCAACTAGCTCTCTTGACGTGGACTTGGCAGAAATCTCTACAACCTTATTGTTCCTCTTGTGTAAAAGGAAATAACTGAAGTAAATAGTCTCTAATACTCCATGATTGAGTACAGGAAAAATACCCTGAGATCTGGAGGGGAAGGCACTCGTCCAGATAAAAGGAGCTTGCGAGGAAGACTAGAGGCTCCTTTACTGTTTCACGTTGCAAACGTCTGAATCTTGTACCCTTAAGTGCTTTCGCGGACGGTGCTCCTTTCTTCTCCTGCAATGAAATACAGCAATGTGCCTGCCATTCAGAGTCATTTTCCTTTTGTGCTCTTCTCTGGATTGCAGGAGTGGGAGCCTGGCTTCTGAGTTAAATTCCACCAGTGAGAGGCAATCACGTGAGTTTTGAAAGCAGAAGAGAGGCAAAAGCCATTATTATTCCTCCCGCAGAGCAAGCAGGCCGAGAGCTGTAGCAGACAATAGAAATGGAGCGTAGCCAACCCCTTTCAGTCCCTCTTCGGAGAAGTACTCATTTCGGTGCCACAGATAACTAAGTTCATCAGCAATGACTCCTTGTGGTTCCTTCAATTTCCATATTTCATGAGACGTGGCTTTCCTCATTTTCACTCCCTCAACCATGTTTTCGTTTTTTGGCTTTTGCAGTTAAAATGCTTACTAGCCTTCCTACTTCAAGTACCTGCAGTGGCTTCCCTTGTCCTGACTGAACCCTGCCTGAGAAAAGAAGTCAAATTTCAGGAAAAGCTATTCTAAATTGGTTTTAGTCCTCCCGCTCCTTCATTGCCAAAACCTTAGCAGTAAAAATAGAACCAATGATTCTATTCAAATCCATATGCCTATATGTTAGTTACCTGCTGTCAAAAAAAATTACTACAACATAGTGTTTTAAAACAACACTTTTTTTTTTTTTTTAAACCTTACAGCTTCTGTAGGTCCAAGGTCTAGGTGGAGTTAAGTCGGTGTTGTGCTTAGGGTTCCACCAGACCCAAATTAGAGTGTCTTCCATTGTAGTAGTTCCCAAAGGCAACTACTCAAGATTCTCGATCTCTATTTGACAGAAGACTGCTTTCCTTTTAATCTAGTATCCCAATATTCATTGTTATGCATGGAAATAAATTTTGTTTTGCATTACAAAAAGAAGAAGACGACAAAGAGGAAGAAGAAGAAAGAGAAGGAGGAGAAGAAAAAGAAGAAGAAGAAGAAGAGCCTCTTGGTAGAGGCTGTGGGGAAGTAAGTTTTTCAAGTTCTTTGGGCTTATAGGTTTACTTCAGTTCCTTGTGGCTTTAGGACTAAAGCCTGTCTGACCTGTCCATCGTGGGAGCTGGTATCTACTCCTTGAGACCGCCCATGTTCACTCTCCTGCTTTCCACAAGACCCCCTCTAATGACAGATTTGGGTTCTTATCTCTCCCAAGTTCCCCCTCTTCCTAACTTCTCCATCTCTCTGATTCTGACCAGAGAAGTTTCTCTGCTACACTCACCCAGATCATCCAAGATAAACTCCTTAGCTTAATTTATCTTTGGTTAGACCTGCAAAGTCCCCTTCACCAGGTCACATAACATATTCACAGGTTCCCGAGATTAAGGTATGATTACCTATTGGGGTGGGGAAGGGTACTCCGCCTGCCTGCCACACCATGGAAAAACTGGAATGTTGTTTGTTATATCTGCTCCATTTGGCATTCTCCCCTGAAACTTTATGATCTACCTTGATGGTGGCAATCTTCTTCAGCTTGTTATTTTGGTTTCTAGACACTTTTCTAGTTAGGAGTAAGACAGGGAGAGATGGAAAGGAACTACTGATGTAGCAGAGCAACAAAAACAAAGCAGGCCCCAGGGGACTTTCGAGGGCTGCAAGAGCAATTATGAACAGACCTGGAAAAAACAGTGCATCTACTAAGGTATCACTTCAATGATTTCCTTTTTAAAAATTAAGATTCAAGACCTGCTTCTTCCTTTCTCCATCAATTACACATAAATTCTTTTTAATTGAGCAGCCTCCCTTCCAGGGCACGTATACACACACACACACACACACACACACACACACACACTGAAAGTGGCCAAACTTGGAAAAGAGAGGAATTTCTTAAAATCGGCTTTCATGAAAAGCCTGATCTGAGGTGAATGGGGAATTTTGAGTTGCTCCTTGGGACCTAGAATTTAAGAGGTCATTCTGTGGGATGTGAGGACATCACCAATTTTCTTGTCAAATAAACAAACTATGTGTCTAGCTTTACAGAGAGATGAAGTATATTTCCTGCTATTTGGCTCCCAAGAAGAAACATTTCTCATCATAAGGATACCCCCCTCACGCATATACCCTGAAACATATTTGTGCTTTGATGTGGAACAAAAATATTCATTAGAAGGATGACTGAAACTTTTGTCCTGCCTTTATAAATTCATCATTTTTCTCAATAATGGAAACTATTTTTCCTCTCTAATTTTGTGCTCCCATACTCGATTCTCATTCTTTTTGTTTCCTTTGTTACCCATGAAGCATATTCCAGAAAGGAAAAAATGAAATATGCAGAGATAAATAAGAATTTGAAAGAAATTTCTGTTTTATGATCTCAGATCTTTTAGTCTCGGGGCATTATAAGAAAAAATGGGATATGAAAAACATTTTATAAGCATTGTAAGTGAATAGCCTATGTACATTTACCAGCCACCTGGCATATGGCAAGGGCTACAGAAAACTCAAAATGGTTTTTTTTAGATTTTATTTATTTATTTGACAGAGAGAGAGAGATCACAAGTAGGCAGAGAGGCAGACAGAGGGGTGAGGGAAGCAGGCTCCCTGCTGGGCAGAGAGCCCAATGCGGGGCTCGATCCCAGGACCCTAAGATCATGACCTGAGCTGAAGGCAAAGGCTTAGCCCACTGAGCCACCCAGACACCCCTCAAAATGATTTCTTAATACTTGAAATTTGTATTATAAATAAATTCAGTGAATTTTAATTCTACTTACTGGTATAAAAAAAAACACATCAAATTTAGCCTCTGGTTAATATTCTAGTCTTGTGTCAAATGACCTTAAAAACATGTCAATACTTATTTGATGTAAGATCATTTTAAGAATGTTTATCCCAAATGGGTTAACTATGTTTGGAAAAGACCTCAAGGCATACATTTACAGGAATATATCAAATGGCCTTGCCAAAATTCTACACTCAAAAATACCCCTGGGTTTTGCTTATATGAAAAAGGTCCTTTAAAATAATAAATGGTCTTAGCTTGTGGTTATACTGAGATTAGAACATTCATATCTCTGACCCTCAAGACATTTATTAATATTCTACAAAAGACTGAGGACCTCAGCAAGTATAAAATGTGCAACAGAACGTAATCATAATCTTTATATTTTTATTACAATTTAAAATTTATTGAGAATGCCACCTCAGTTATCTTATTTGGACAAGAAGAGCATCAAGTTTGTCACTATGAGCCCCAAGAACGATTTCAGCCCTGTCACCAACAGTAACCTCCATTTATCTCCCTTAAAATCTCCCTCCACCTTCAGGGGAGAATAGAGATCAATTTAATTGGCACATATTCATAGAACAGGGAGGAGATGGGATGGAGAATATTTGTATTTATCTACCATATATTATATCTGTATTTGTCTACCATATATTAAATACTAAAGATGTAAAAGTGAATAGATAAGGAATTTTGCCTTTTTGCCTACAAACGAGAACCTAATTAAGGCATTTTACACAAGGTCAATAGCTTATCATAATTGCTTTTTGCAGAGATCATTCTGGGTGCTGCAGGAAAGACCCTCACATCCGATAAATCGTAAGTTGGCACTAGAAGCTCCTACATGTCATCTCCCTTTCCCCCTTCTCACCACGCCTGCATATACACTCGGATCTTTCCCCAACTCTCCCCCCGGGGAGATTCCTGGAGGACCCAGTCCCTGCTCCAGTCCCATCTGCCTGAATCCAGCCTCTAGTGGCCCCAAGACCCAGGCTTCTGAACTGTCTCCTGCTCAAATAGCTTCTCTATTTCAAATGGACCTCATAGGTTACAGAGTGAAGTCCGAATTCCTTCACAAACCATGTCCAGTTCTGGAAAGTTTGCATTTTCCATGGTATCGCCTTAACCTGGAGCTCTCTCCCCACTCTCCCCTTCCTCCTTCCAAGCCCCACTTACCCTTCCAAAGTTCTTAACAGAAACGTTACCCCTCTGAGAAAGGCTAGAGAAGAACTCCTTTCTTCCTTTCCCTGTGTTCAGGAGATCATCTGTCTGTTACTCTCGTGATTAGATGCCAGGAAGGCTTCAGCTGACTTGTGACCGTGTGGCCGGGTGACGGTGTGACTGTTGACCTGCCCAAAGCCACAGCTCTCCTTTCAATCAGCCTTTTCTCTATCCAGCACTGTTGGCAAAAACAAAAACAAAACAAAACAAAATCTCCCCAGAAGGTACTCCCAAGCTAACTTGTAAAGGTACAAAGAAAAGACCTTTTAAAGTTTCAGGAAAGCTGAGAACAGCCTTCCAGACCTGGTGCCCTTGGGTCTGAAGTAAATTAGACAGAAGCAATCCTTGTCTATCCAACGGCTAGTGTCTGGGGAAATGGCGACTAGGACATAATTAGTTCTCAATCACACAGAATGATCAGAGTCCACACATTTCATTGTAGTCGCATATTTTTGTCACATATATGTGCCATGATCCTTTTTTATAAACAAACAAACAAACAAAAACTGCTGAAGACACATTCAACTGAGTGGTCCTATAATCCAAATGTCTACTAGGAAGTGAAATTGGAAATAAATCCTTTGGCGTTTCCAAAGAAAACATGAATTCTATTTTTAAATGCATGCCAAACAGCATACTCTTGTTTTAAGGATTTATTTCCCCTATGTTCTCTACAGCCGTTCCATTTTATGGAATAGTTTACAGCTGAAGAGTGAAATATTATTGTTTGTTAATTTGGAAGTGGTCTGACCCCTAAGGACTTAAGAAAATATTTTTCTGTCACTATGCACTTAATAACTTCCAGAGTTTTCTCCTAAGACAAATGCTAATGATAAAACATTTGACTGCAGAGAATAAAATTTAATATGTTGTTATAAAGTAATGAGAATAATTTTCTGTCTAAGTCATAAACGGATTTTGAAAGCATTTTCATAAAAAATTCCAAATATCTGGGGCACCTGGGTGGGTCAGTCTGTTGTGTGTCCAGCTCTCGATTTGGGCTGAATTCTTGATGTCAGCTCAGGTCGTGATCTCAGGATAGTGGGATTGAGCCCTGAGTTGGGAATCTGAACTCATCAGGGAGAGGTCTGCTTGAGATTTTCTCTCTCCCTCTCCTTCTGCCCCAACCCCCACTACGCTGGCTCTCCTTCTAGAATAAATGGATAAATCTTTTTAAAAACTCTAAAAATCTTTTCCATAGTTGCAGGATGTTTTAAATAAACACCCCAAAAAAAACTGATTTGGAAAAATAATCATTTGATATGAATTTCCATGATATTTTAAACAAAAGTTTTACTTTGGGTTTTTTTTTTTTAAGGTTTATTTATTTATTTGAGAGAGAGTGCAAGAGAAGGGAGGAGCAAAGGGACAGAAGCTCAAGCAGAACCCCTGCTGAGCATGGAGCTGGGTGCAAGATTCGATTCGAGGACCCTGAGATCATGACCTGAGCCAAAATCACAAGTTGGATGCTTAACTGACTGAGCCACCCAGGCGCCCCTAAACAAAAGTTTTACTTTAAAATCACACCTAGTAAACATGGATAAAAATATCTTGAAGAGTATCTTCATTAATAAAATATTATAATTCAGACTAAACTCTGGTTGTGTTTAAGACAAGGGTGATTCAGACAGTTTAGTGGGCTGTTATTTTTATCTCTGAAGGAAGTTTCCTCCTACTTCTTCATAAATAACAGGACATGCTCCCCTGATTCCACTTGATCCAGAACTTAAATTCTCTGACAACAGGGAGATGCCCAAACAGGAATCCTCCCAAGGTTTTCCCCGGGGATTCTGAATGAAACAAACAAACAGTCAAAATAACTTTCTCTACTAGGGTCTCTAGAGACAGCAAAGGATAAGGAGAGAATCTATCTGCAAAATGAAGCCAAGCAAAGACTGAGAAAGACAGTGAATGAGGAAGAGAAGAAGAAAGAGAGAAAAAGAAAAAACTCTTGATGAGGTTGAGTCTCTAACTTATATAAGTGTTCAAGTCTTTGGGTTTAAGAAGAAAATAAAAGCAGGACTGTGCCCGTCCTCTCACTTTCATGTAGATGTTGGGACAATGGCACGTCCAGATAAGAAATGAGAAAGACAATCTGGTCCAATGTCCTTGTAAACACCTGAATGACTGACCTTCTGGAAAACAGGCCAATGATATTTACTAGGAGGGGTAACTACAGCTACATCATGTCTTTAGAAGGATGTTCCTGGTCTATGCAGAAGCACTTATAGTAAACAAATCTGGAATCCATAGGTTTATAGGGCCTGACTCCCTCGAAAATCTGATGTAAGCTATGTAACTATGTGGGTACAAAACATTCGTACATCAAACAACATTCTTTTGTGAGAGTTAATAGTACCTCATGCATTATTTATAGAACTCGTATGTAATCTGGGCCAGAGTGCCTCCAGATGTGATAACAAAAGATGCGTAGACCTGCTCTGGGGGATCCTAAATATTTCCCTTCATCTGTGCCTCACAATTACCTATATCTTTGAAATTATTGGTAAAGCTTTATAGAGTAAGTTGTCAAATTCACATGAGTTTGGTGCGAGTACCTATCCCTTTCATAGTAGCCCCTTTTCCTACATGTTTTTCTTTTACCTTCTGGGTTGTGTGGGCCAGTAAACTATCCTTTTATCTAACCCAGTTGAGGTTCGGTCTCTGCCATTTGCCACCTGTTGAGTCGTGACTAGTAGAGCCACTAAAATACTTGCTAGATCTGAATTGTTGAGAATTCCCAATGGACATGGTACCAGAACGTTTAGGTCCTTAATCTTTTTCAACAATTTCAGGGACAGTGAACTAAATACAAAAGAGCTCTTGTAAAATAAATGTGGGGATCTGCTCTCTCACTATTCACAGATATTTCTTACTGGCGCCCTTGTACCTTTACACAGGTTGCTCTTACTCTGTTTTTATGGATTTTTACATAACAGTCTTATCAGAAATTAATTTTCTCTGTTCATCCTTTTATACTTGAAATAGTTGATATACGTCTATAGATTTAGTACTTTGAGTGTCAAGATCTATGTGCACACCTATATAACTGAATAGTCTATACTCTGTATAGACTGAGTAGAACTCAATATCGAGGGCATTGTACTCAAGTTGAATTTATTTTTATCTCCTCGTTTATAGCATTGAGCAAGAGACTAGGAAGTCAAAACCCTGCTCTTTTCACTTTTAAAAATTTTTATTTTTTATTTATTTATTTTTAAAGATTGTATTTATTTATTTGACAGACTGAGATCACAAGTAGGGAGAGAGGAGGAAGCAGGCTCCCCACCTGAGCAGAGAGCCCGATGCGGGGCTCAATCCCAAGACCCTGGAATCATGACCTGAGTTGAAAGCAGAGGCTTAAATCCACTGAGCCACCCAGGCGCCCCTCATTTTTAAAAATGTTTATACGTAAAATACAATCTTGGTGGTGTACAGTTTATGGCTCTGACAAAAACATAACCATGTTTACCACCACAATCATGCAATAGAACCATTCCATCATCCTGAAAATTCCCTTCACGCTTTGCTTCTGTCCTCGACTATTCACCAGTCCCAACCCCTGACAACCATTGATTTACTTCTCTCTGACCCCAAAATTTTGCCTTTCCTAGAAGGTCATATAAGTGACAACATACACTTTGTGCCCTTTTGGGGCTGACTTCTTTCGATTAGCAAAGTGCATTTGAAATTCGTCCTCATTATTGAGCATATTATAAGTAGTGTATTTCTGTTGGTGAGCAGTGACCCATTATATGAGGGTATCACAGTTGGTTTATCCATTTGTAGATGGAAGGACTTTTGCATAGTCTCTAGTTTTTGGCAATTAACAATCAATTATATAAACTTCCGTGTAAAAGTTTTTATATAACTAAAAGTTCTTCTTCTATTGGCTAAAAAGTAGATTGATGGGTCATATGGTAAGTGTATGTTTGACTTCATGAGAAACTGACAAACTGTTTTCCTAAGTGGTTATAAAATGTTGTGATCCCACCAGCAATACTTGAAAGTTCTAATTGCTTTGTATCCTCACTAGTACTTAGGGAGAAGGTGGGTGGTACT
This sequence comes from Mustela nigripes, assembly GCF_022355385.1. NCBI lineage: Eukaryota > Metazoa > Chordata > Mammalia > Carnivora > Mustelidae > Mustela > Mustela nigripes. Next base: position 200,299,417 of record NC_081557.1, on the reverse strand, counting down.
AGCCATTCTAATGGGTATGGAGTGTTATCTCACCGAATTTTAATTTGCATTTCTCTAAATAAATAATGATGTTGCATATCTTTTCATGTGTTCATTTCCCATCCATATTTTCTGTTTTGGTGAAGTATCTGCTCAAATCTTTTGCCCATTTTTTAAATTGAGATCTTTTCTTTTCTTTACTTTTCCTTTTTATTTTAAGTAGGTTCAAAGCCCAATGCTGGGCTTGAACTCACAATCCTGAGATCAAGACCTGAGCTAAGATCAAGAGTTGGATGCTTAACCAAGTGAGCCACTCAGGTACCCCCCCCCCCCCCCGCCTAGGATGTTTCTTTCCTTATTTTTTGACTTTTGAGAGTTCTCTGTGTCTTTGGACATGAGAATCTTCATAAGATAGGTGATTTGCAAGTATTTCCTCCCAGTCTACAACTTGCCTTTCATTCACTTTTGCAGAGAAAAACTTTTTAATTTTGATAAAGTCTGATTTATCTTTTTTTTTTTTACTTTTATGAATTATCCTTTTGATGTTGTAAAACCCTACTGTTGTGAAGCTACCTAATTGCACTACATTAGCCTTACCTGATAAAATTTTTTTTGAAGGTAGAGAGTATGCTTGATATGTTCTTACCACCAAACAGAGCAAAGACATTTTTATTGATTTTTTTTAACACAGACTTGAAATTTCTAGCTCATCTTCTGTGAATCCTTTCCTAACCCCAGATGCCTTACAGATGTACATTTATTTCTGTTTATTCATGACCCTCTGAATGTACCACTGATTACACTTAACCCCTTTTTGCTCTTATGATCTGTTTACTCTTTAACTCCTTCAAAGTCCTTGAAGGAAGAGATCATGTGCTGAATTTCTGTGTAAGTCCGAAGCCCAAGACATTACAGATGCTCAACAAAACTCTGTGTAATGAATGAGTCTCACCTCATCAGAACATTTCATGTAAGTGGAGAGCATTTCTGCATGAACACAGTGGGAACAGACATAACTGATAAACCTCTGAGTTAATCCCTTAACGATATGTGAAAAGAGACAGATGAAGTATAGCTTAATGCCCTGTAAGAGAGTTTGTAGTAAATTTTAAAAAGTCAGATCAGGGGTACCTGAGTGGCTCAGTGGGTTAAAGCCTCTGCCTTTGGCTCAGGTCATGATCACAGGGTCCTGGAATCGAGCCCCACATCTGGCTCTCTGCTCAGCAGGGAGCCTGCTTCCTCCTCTCTCTCTGCCTGCCTCTCTGCCTACTTGTGATCTCTATCTGTCAAATAAATAAATAAAATCTAAAAAAAAAAAAAAAGTCAGATCAAATTGTTGTGTTCACTTATTCAATAAATATTTAATTAAGCATTTACTGTGTATTCAGCAGTCTGCTTGTTTTGACTAGTTCTTGATATTTGATCACTTAACTTTAGAAAATACAAATTCAAAAAGATTTGCTAAAGGTGTATTTAGAGAGGAAAGTAAAAGAAACTTTTGATTAACTTTCTTTATTATTCTGAAAATGGTTTGTGCTACAATATAAGTTGCAAATACAAAATGTTAAACATTTTAAAATTAATACATTGAGTATGTTTTGTTCTTTATATGTTCTTAAATCATGTATTAAAATATTACGGTGATAAAATTGCAGAGAAGGAGAGGAATGAAAACCCTGAAAAAAATCAAGAAAATCTGTATCTAACAGATACAAAATTAAATTTATTACTGACAAAAAATTCAAACCAACCCTGCTATATGTTCAAATTAAATTTTGGCCAAAAAAAAAAAATTCAACATTCCAAATTGGATTGCAATTGTGAATTCACTAATATTTTGAGATGCATCACTTTTCATAAAATAAAAATTTTAGCATGACATTTGTATAGTGAACAGAAGTGGCAACTCAGATCAAAGAAAATGACACAAAAGAAAAAATTTTTAAAAACTTTGTGTTTGGAACAAAACTTAATTCAGGTCTTGATGTTAGCCAATGATCAGAACATGATAGGTTCATGCTAATGTTTTGAAAACTGGAGAATGATGAAATAAAATTCATTTGGGGACATAGTGAAAATGAGGGACCATCTTTTAATCAATCAGAAGATTTTGGAGGAGCCAACCACCTTCCTGGTCCTCCTTCCACTGGATTCTGGGAGAGGGGAAGTGGAAGGACTCCATCACTTGGGTCCAGAAAGATTGAAGATCAGTGTGCAAAGCTGGAGGAAACGCCAAAATGCAGATCTTGGTGAAAAGCCTAGGACAACTACGACAGCAATTCATCACCGTTCCTCAACCCAAAGCTATGTACAGTCGGACATTAGAGCAAACTGAAAAAGAATGTAGTGAAAGTGTAGGAAGCCGTTCTCAGAATCAAAGCAGACCTGAAGACCAGGACTTGCAGAGGGCAGAAACTGGGCAGCTGTGGCTGTGGGGGGCAAGGACCGATTACTGCTAAACCAGACTAGTCTGATCCCACAGTGCGTGGTACTTGGATCACTCCTCTTATGAAGCGAAGTCCTGAAAGAGGGCAGTCTGACCCATCTAATTTGGGCCTGTGCCCTTCACTCTCGGAAGACTTGACCAACAAGTGCACTGCATCTCCTCAAATTGGGAGATGTAAATGCCCTCCAGTGGGGTCAAAATTCTAGAGCAAAAGAAAGAGAAAGATTGCTACAAAGGAGAAATGCCTACCCAAACTTTTGCACTTTTTAATTTTGTATTCATCAAATTAATTTCTATTTTGAAGCCCACTCACCCAGGCAGGTAGGAAATTGTACCTGTCATTTCTTGGGATTTCTCTACCCATAGGCATTTTGCTACCATTTCAGAGCTTTCTCCATCACCAAGACATAGCGAAGGGGCACTCCAAATTTTGGCCTGCTATCCACACAGACTGCTTGGAGAATCCCATCATCTTCATCCTCATGTCTGCTGCCTGCCAGCTCTTTATCACTTCCAACCTGAGCTTTGCATGTGGAAATCTTTAACAAGGTGTCTGTGGTCCCAGCTTCCCCGTGTACTGTGAAGCCAATCCTGGAGTCACATCATAGGTTTGAAATTTCGGCAGGGAATAATGTTCAGATCTCTTTTACTGGTAAAATACTCAGATTGCAAACCCTACCCCAATCTGAAAGAAGCTCAAAAAATTGCAGGAACTCATTCTCCCCTGATGTTTCCTCGAGACTGTTCTAACCCCACAAATTCACTTACCCTTTCTATCAACTTAGTGGACCCTCTACTTTTCAGATGTGCTTAGATTTTGAGCAAAGAAAGTCAGGATGCTTTGCAGACTCTTCAGACCTTTGCAGGGCTTTCCGCCTTAACCACATCCCCCAACTCTGCCCCCACCTCCACCAGTTAATGAAGCAAACAGAGCTGGGTTAAAGGTCAGCTTGAATGGGGGGGCAGAGGAGGAAGAGAGAGCAAAGCTGTCATGGGCATTGTAAAGGAAAAGATGCAGGAAGAAAGCCACATAAATTAATATCTGAAAAGATTATCTAATCACGCCAAGATCAAGGATTAGCACTACTGGCAGATGGAAAATGACTTGGAATTGGTCCAGGGATAGAGCTTAGAAGCCTTGCTGGGACCCTTTACAGAATCTCAGCTCAGGTTTACAAGGGCAGGCTGGGTTCATTTAAAGGGGCAGACACTATATCAGGATCCCGGCTCCCCTCCAGATTAGTGTTCCTGGGAGCCTGTGAAGGAACCGCTTCTCTTCATTTTCATGGAGGGGGTTATGTGTCTGCAAATGTGCATCTGGGCAGAAAGGCGCAGAAAGGAGACTTGTAGGGGGAAGAGTAGAAAAACACGTACTCTCTATTTTCTTGTATGTGTGCTGATCTGACCTACCAGTAGCTAACTGTATTGTGTCTTTCCCATGAGCCAGGCAGAGTTCTAAATGCCTTTTACATGTTTTAACTAACTCATGCAATCCTCACCACCACCCTGTGAGGGAGTTCCTACTGTTATCCTCATTTTACAGAGCACGGCCCTGAGGCATAAGGTCAAGGAGCAGACTTGGGATATGGACCCAGGCAGTCTTGCTCCAAAAGCCAAGCCTCTTGCTCTCTTCCATGTGAATTGTGTTTCTCGAAGCCAACCAGCTTATATCCCATCTCCTTGATCAGTTCAATCCATACTGGATACCTCCTACATGTGGGGCTCTCCTTGGTGCTCTAGAACCATCTGAGAATAAAGAAGCATGAATAGGATTCTGTCCCTACCTGAAGGGGCTCACAATTATAATAGCATACTAGGTAGTGTCGTAGCAGTAAAAACAGGCCTAAAATGGTCTGCGAATCTCTATTTATAATTACACTAAAATTTGACATTATTATGATTTTTAAAAAAAACTTTGCATTCGTGAGATAAGAATTTTATGTGGTCTGATCTAAAATATAAAAATGATATTAGCTATTAAGATTCATTTATGTATGAAAATACTCTACATTCATTAGAATGTAATGTCTTCACAACTAAATACTATATATATGTTTCTTAGCCTTTTTCATCAGCTATAATATGCTAATAAAAACTGATTCTCCCCAGGAAACTTCAAGCTATTTTTTAATATTTTGAACGTGTATAATACTCTATTTCCAATTTCTGTCGTTGTAATTATTGCAATACATCAAAACCCCCTTTATAAAGGCATTAGTGTCAGCTTTGGGGAACTGTCATATTTCCCCCTTAGCTTTCCGTAGGCATTTGCCACATTGGACGTGTGCAGTGTGAAGTGTACAATATGTGTGTTTCAAATGGCATGTCCAACAACTTTTGTAAAACCACGCACTTGTGGGAATCGGAATGACACCGCTCCATTGCTTTTTACGGCCTACACAGATGTAGCCATTCTTCCTCAGTGGCCATTCTAATTTATCTAAGAACAAATTTAGAAGAAAATGATCCTCCTTGTCATGTAATGAGGAAGTTTAAGGGTAGTGGGAAATTGGATGGCCAGTGTGTGTTTAAACTCAGCGAGGGACAGCACTTCACCGCTCCCTCCCAGCTGGATAATTCCTTCAGGGGCTATTTGCCTGGGCATCTCTGCAGCCCTCTGCAGGGTTTGCATCAGACAGGCCCATTTCTCCTTTCTTGCTCCTACACCCTGTGGCCCTGACGCTCAGTGAGTGACTTAGCGGTGCGCCTTGCCAGACTGGCTGCGGTTACCGAGGTCCTCCAGCAGGTGGAGGCAGAGAGTCGGGGGAATGCATTTGTCACAAGACAGTCTCTGGGGAAAATTTTTTTTTGCTTAAAATCTAAGCTCCGTCATGGACGGGACTGGAAGAGATTAGGCTGAGTGAAATAAGTCAAGCAGAGAGAGTCAATTATCATATGGTTTCACTTATTTGTGGACCATAACAAATAACATGGAGGACATGGGGAGATGGAGAGGAGAAGGGAGTTGAGGGAGCTTGGAAGGGGAGGTGAACCATGAGAGACTATGGACTCTGAAAAACAACCTGAGGGTTTTGAAGGGGCGGGGGTGGAGGGTTGGATGAGCCTGGTGGTGGGTATTATGGAGAGCACGGATTGCATGGAACACTGGGTGTGGTGCATAAACAATGAATTCTGTTACACTGAAAAGAAATAAAAAAAAAAATCTAAGCTCCGTGGAGACAGGGATATTGTCTTCCTGGTCACTGCATCTCCAGCGCCCAGGACAGTGCCTGGCACATAGTTGGTGCCCCACAAATAATCATTCAAGCTGTGAAGGAAGGAACACCAGCTAAAATTGCAGGTGTCACATTGTCAGGGAGTCTATAGCAAAGAGACTGAGATGAGACCGATTTGGTTAAGAGGGTTGTAAGAGCCTACAGGGACTGACGCAGAGCAAACTCCATGAGACAGGGAAGAAGACAAACCAAAGTGCATTGAAAATGAACAGATGTGTCAACCACCTCTTTATTCATTCAACAAACCTTTATTGAATGCTTACTATGTACCAGGCACTACTCTAATTGCTAAGCTATAACAGTGAATAAAACTGACAAAAACCCCTGCCCTCACAGTTTACATTACATTACATGGGAGGAAGACAATCATTAAGACAGATAGATAAAACATACGGTTCATTAGATAATGAGAAATGCTAATAAGAAAAATAAAAGCTGGAAAGAGTGACATAAAATGTCAGAGTAGGAGGAAATGACATTTTTAGTTAAAGTGACCAAGGCAAGTGTTATGGACAGGGTGCATTTTTGAGTGAAAGCTGGGAGAACATGAGAAGTGATCCCTGCCACTGCCCAGCAAAAGAGCCTTCAGCTGGAGAAAATGGCAAGTGCAAAGGCCCTGAGGTAGGAACTTGCCTGGTGTGCTTGACATACAGCAAGTGGGTAAGTGTTCCTATTCCAGAGGGAATGAGGAAGAAAGAAGGGGTAAATGAAGTCAGAGAGATAACAGAAGATCACAGAGTTGGTTTAGATAATGGGGTAATTATACATGGCAGAGGGTTCTAGGTGATAGGAGGACTTTGGCTTCTTCCCTGATGGAGATGAAAAGGAGCGGCTGGCTTTCCCCCATGCCGCTCCCTTTAGAACCATCCCTCATGTTGTTCCCACCACCTGGAGCACTCCCCGCCCTGCACTGTGCCTGACCAACACCCACTCAGCCTCAGGTCTCTGCTGCTTGTCTGCAGGGGCTTTCCCTGATGTCCCTGTCTAACCTAGGCTTCCTACCACTGTCAACCTTAGGCATTTTCTCTCCTGCCAGCTGTTTTCCTGCCCACAAACTAGCATAGATGCTTATTTGAATAATATCTGTCTTTCTTGCCAGGCTATAGCTCTAAGAAACAGAGATTGTTCCATTTAATTCGCTGCAGATCACTCTGTGCACTTAAGTAATAACCTGACAAATATTAGCATGTGTTCCTCTCCTGCATCTCTGTGTACACGACTCTCTCCCTAGCCCTCTAGCTGGACAGAAGTGTATAGCTACCTGCTGCACGTAGAGCGAGAACTACAGAATTAATTTTCAGTTTCTAATACTCAAAATAGGATTTTTGCAGTAAGATGATGGCCTCAAAGGGAGTTAAGATTTTCTAAAGCCTTTAGCAGACCAAGCACTGAGTTTTTAGGACTCAGATGGCTGCTGCCATGGGACAGGAAGCAGCGCTGATTTTGAGGAACTCTGAATCAGAAAAAGAAGAAACAGCCATCAGTTCACACTCCATCTGGTTCATGGGAACTTGAACCAGGTGGAAACAGGATTATCTACAGAGCCAGGGAGAACCAAGGTGGGGCCGAAGCCTCTGAAGCTAGGCCTGATCAAGGGTAAGCAAACAGGTCAGGACACACTGGCCTTTGGCCTCTGGAGCACACACTGTGGAGTACCCAGAGATGCTACCATCAGCCTTCAGTGGGCACAAGGTCATGCAACAGCCCTTGCTAGAGTGTTCTTTAAGATCTTTCTAAACAGCATGAAGTATTGAATGGTGTGGCTGGGTGGATGGACAGAGAGAGAGAGCAATTGTACTTCAGTATAGTATATAAAGTATTATGTTATGTATGTGTCTATTACAAGGACTGTGTTTCTTCTGATAAAGCACTGTACAGATCCAAGCACGCTGCCTCTCCTCATCACGCTATGCCACCCCTCCAATCACACAGATGCTCTCTTGGACAGGAGCTATGTGGAAATATGAGGAGATGTGCGTTTGTACATAAACATCGGGAGAACCATCTAAAAGGGCTGTTTGAATGATTGCATAGCACAAAATTCAGGCTTCCAAGGGGAAGCAGACCATTTATCAGCAAACTAAATAAGCTACATTTTCTTTCCACATCAAAGGACACAAATCTGCAAGTCTGCTGCCTGAAGTAGCCCGTGTAGGATCCTTGAGAACCTGAGGGAAGTACAATGTCTGTACTCCTGACAGGTCACAAACACCCAGATGAGAATTTGAAAGCTGAATAACCTTGATGTTAAGACAATGAATAAAAATTATTTATACAGGCAACTGTAGACAATTAGCAGATTCAAGAAAGGAAGCCCTTGGGAAAAGGAAAGAAGACTCTTTCTCTTTAAAATGACTGAGCCACGTTCAGCAGGAGCAGGGTGAAGCCTCCTGCCAGCAACTCAGGTCCAGGACATATTTCAAATTCTGCCTTGGAGAATGAGATCAGACTCCAAATCTGTATTTAGGCCAGAAAGCATCTCCATAGCTGATAGACATGAAGCAAAGTGTGACTCGAGAAATTCACAAAGATAGAAAGCAAAGGCATTCTGGTCTTAAGACATAACCTTGGCTTTCACCTTTTCCCCTTCTGGGCCACAGAGCCACGGCTGAAGAGACACGGAGGCTAATTTACGTGTAGGTCGCATCTCAGAGAGTCTGCTAGCTGTAAATAGGGGAAACAACTCATCCTAACTAATCAAGATCCCCTGAGACTTACTTACGTTGGCTCAGGGGAGGGTCCACCTGCACACCTGGCCTGGGTCTCTGAATGGCCAGTATGGGCAAGCTCCCGCTTTCTTGGATCTAAGACATGTTGCCAAACACAGGAGCAGACCAGTCCCCAGGTTTCCCGAGCCATTCTCAGAGGACCTGGGGGCTGAGGCAAGTCAGAAAGTAAATTCAAAGCAGAAACTTGTCTCTTGCTCTTTGGGAAAAGGGAGAAGTGGTCCCTTAAATAAGACTAAATATCCCCCGATATTGGGGAGTTTTTATCATGTGGGCATTTTAATTGGGTGTACTATTTTTAAAATTTTAAATACCCTCCAGTTTAGACTGACTGGCCAATGTGTCTCTCTCTACCATGTCCTGTCCTCCATTATGGCTGAGGAATTAGGGAGCACAGAGCCCTGCCTTCCTGGCCCAAATGCATGCAGGGTTTTCTGGGAAGAATAGAAAGAATAAATAAAAATAAACTGCTGCTACCAACAAAGGATTGTGGTAAAGAAGGAATCTGAGGGAAGAGAGGCAGGGATGAGATATGTGTATCGAAATCTGTCTCTTTAGGCTTTTCTGGGTTGGCAGAAATGTGATAGAGAAGTCTATGGGAACACTGATGGAAGGAGATATTACTCTTTCTCACATCTAAGGTTTTGAAAGGAGTGTGCCTTGCACTTTGCAGCAATGTAGACACACCAAAGGAAATAAACTAGCATATTATGATCTGGCAAAGGGTTGAATTTTAACTGTTTGAGGGAGGATGAGACCCAGAAGTTTCTACATGCCCTTTGGAGATAGGGGACGATGTGGGTAAATGTTGAGTTAGAACCAGAGGTCCTGCTACTGGACCTACAAGGGGCAAAGGGTTGAGATGGAACATCCAAACCAGAGACAAATGGAAGGGGTTCAGAGGGAGTCAAGTGAGGCTGTGTCAGCCAGACACAGCCCAGACTAAGTAAGAAAGATATAAGCATGGTATATAGCAGCCCCAGATCTGCAGCAGACACTTCTGTTGGGGTCTGCTGGTCAGTGATGGGACCTGTCCCAGCTCCGTGTCACTACCTAGAGAGGAGCCCAAGTCAACCCTTTCACAGCCAAGACCAGGGAGGGACCAGAGATCACCCCACGGATCTCCCTTCTACCACCATGAGAATGAAGAAGGGCAGGAAGTTCTCAATGGAATCAAGATGCCAATTGGGGGAGTAGGAAAACAGGGACGAGATGTTGAAATGTTTCTGGTGGAAATAGACTTCAAATTGACTAAAGACTTACATGAAATGAGAATGTTTAGGATTAGAAGGAACGGCAATCACTTTAATGGACAAGTCTAAGTCTAGAATTTTGCCAAACATACCTACTAAAGGAGTAATTAGAGGCGATCTACCACCATGATTCTAGGTTTGTGAAAGGTTTTCCACACCCCAACTGGTTATACGTAGGCCTTTCGAAGTAAGGATGCAAACTGTTATCTTCTCCACCCATGAGCACAAAAAACCATTACCCAGGGGTTCTTACGCCAAGATAATGATGCGTGGAAAACACTTCCTTTCCTACTTGTTTTATTGAGAGTCATTGGACATTTTAGTCCTGTAATCAGTTTCTTATCTTTCCAAAATGACCTACTTGGGAGATCCACATTCACGTGCTTAAGAAGCCCCCGTGTAGTTTGATCTGCTAGTCCATCTAAACCCTGGGAAAATGAACATAGGAGAGACTCTGAGATGCTAGATACTTTTCCTTAGGGTCTGGTAGAACCGGGAGAAAACAGGGATGCCTGGGTGAGTCAGTCAGCGAAGGGTCCCTTGATTTCTGCTCAGATCATGATCTTAGAATCATGAGATCAAGGCCCAAGTTGGTCTCCACACTGGGCGTGGAGTCTGCTTAAGATTCTCTTTCTCTCTCCCTCATGCACTCAACCCACTCATACACTCTCTCTATTAAAAAAAAAAAAAAGAACTAGAAAAAAAGGTAAACGTTCAATCTTCACATAGTCATGTGGGAGGGGAGACACTTTCCACAAACTACATTTCCATTCTCACTGCCCCCACTTTTATATTCTTCCCACTGCGGATTATAAAAAATGCTGAGTCTGTCTGTATAATTATATTCTCCATTGCTATGACATGAGTAGCTTACCATTTATGCCAAATTACCACGCAGTACAATAACAATGATACACATCATTAAATATGTGTCAAATTAACTCTCTATATGTTTTATTTAAACACTGAACTCTGTTCGGATGAGCCCAGTCTTCATATTTGTAGATCATGTCGCATGGACATTTGATGACAGCAAAAAAAAAATTAGAGAGAACATTTGTATGCAGAAGAGAAAGTGTCATTCAGTGAGTCAGTAAGAATTTCTATGCATGAGTGATTGCCCATGCCCAATCAAAGAGGCAAACAAAAAGCGGAGCTGCAGGGTATTTTCAAAGAGGTCAAATCAAGACTATCAAATAAATGAATTTCAGAAAAAAATTGTTCAGCTTGCAGAATTCATTTATTATTAATTATATACAGATGAAGAAAACGGAATAGTTCAGGTCAATCAATTTTTGTAAGTAATCACAATTATAGGAAGATTATACAGATTCTATTTTTTTCTCTTTCAGGTGAAAAGGTAGCACATTAGGTAACTTTATAGCATTATGTCCTGAACCATCAATAATTACCAAGAACATTTGTCCATTTTTCTCTTTCCATTCTTGGTGAAATAAAATGTTAGTCCTTCAGCCCTTCCGGGGCCCCAGTGAACCAGAGGTAGAAGAAATTCAGCGAGAAATTTTGTGCTAATAATTTTGTGATGATTAAACCCAAGAGGCTGTCATTGAGTGGTGATACTGGTATGGGATAACATCTCTAGGATGGACAGATTTTGATTAAACTGTGTGCTTTAGAAAGGCTGGAGACGAGGGGAACATCTATCTCATGTTACCTTTTCAAAAAATAATAAATATAGTGAAGTTTAGGGTAGTGCTTCTCTGTATCATGCATCCCAAATGATGAAATTACTGATCTCACTTCATTTGTACACTACACTAAAAAAGTCAACCGCAATCTGGTGTCAACGCCTACATTTATGACTCTAGGAACTGCAATTATCTGAGAAAAGCCCATTGAAAGAAGAAAACAATACCCTAAGTGGTGGGGACAAAAACATTGGAAAAAAAATTTTTTTAGTGCAACATGTTCTGCTGATATGCTTAATCTACCATATAAAGGTGTGATTTGCTAATTCAATGCCAGATATTTTTTCAAGGAAAGGTCAGATTGGAGGTACCAAACAGAGAAGGAGAAATTTAAGGTATAAGAAGGTCACCACCAAGAATGCAGATTTGGTCCTGTTATAAATGAGATTGCAAAGGGCTGAGCAGGGTCCCAGGTTAGGACTCCCTACAGACTCTCCTCTTCCATTCAAAAACCGTTCCAAGCCCCTTCTCCATTTTCCATTACCTACTGTAACCGTTGGACAACTCGTTACTCATTTTTTTTTCCAGCTAGAAACCAGTTCTGGACCATAAAATGTAAGGGGGAAGGGGAGATAAAGGAAGCCAGGAAGGTTATGGGGTTTCTGTCTCCTGGCCAAGACAGATGGGAGTGAGCAGTAAACCTTGGCCGCCAGCTGCCCCTGCTGCCTGCCCATGAACCTGGATGTGCGAGCAGAGACTGCGGGGAGCTGCGTCCATCCTCTGACAGACCTAAGAATCAGAGACTAAACCCTGAGTCCGGACTTTGTGAGCCACTGAACAACCATCAGCGAGCACGTACACCCAGAGCTCCTGTTACGAGACTCATATCATCTCCTCCTGTTTAGACAACCGTGGACCAGATAGCCTCTTATTTAGAACACAAGGCATTCTGCCTGGACACTGAATTATTGAGATCCCTATGAATAAGAGGGGGGAAGACAAATTGGATGGCCCCCAGAGGGGACAGCAGAGCCGGTCAGGGTTTTGAGCGTTGTTTATTCAGCTGTGTTTGGTTTCCCGAGAAAGAGTGTCAGGGCCTGCATCCGCCTGGGGGGGGGGGGGCAGCTTTCCAACTGGCTGAGCCAAGTGTGGGGGATTCTATTCTATTTTGTCGAACTAAGGGGAGATCTTCCAGATCAAGAATAATTAGTACTCATTAATTAGCCTCATCGCTCCCCTGTGGCTCTGTGGGGCATCGGGCCGAACAGCAGCCCCTGGGCTCTGACCACACAGCAATCATGCTTCCAGACATTCTGCTGGAAGGTACAAGTGCCCTTTACTGAAATATGAGTGGGGTTTCAGCACTTGGGGAAGGACACTGCCCTAGCAGTGAAACCCTGTAAACAAGGGAGTGTCTGTAAGAAAATACACACAACCTTTAAGAGTATATGGAATATTCATGCAATCAAATAACTTCTTTGTTTACAAAACAAATCTCCCTTGAACTCCCTTCAATATGAAATCCCCTTGGCAACGAAGGAAGAACACAGAATTCTTGACCTGAACTGGTAAGGAGTAATGCCAACCGAAGATTATTTAATAAAGACAGAGAAGCTCTCAAATGCCACTCTGAAGAAGTGAGGCAATATGTACTGATTCACTCAGGAAATCCTGCCTGGCTGTCTACCATCTGGTTCTGGACTGTCCTATCTGGTTAGATCGAGAGCCAGAGCATACCGTCATATATAGGAGAGAAACTTTCAACAAGTAAGAGATCTTTGTAAATAATTATGAATTATCTGCCTGGACATGTATTTCTATACATATATTACTCTAAAGGAAAGGAACAGGGTACTGAGAGAGAAAAATAAAACAGGATCCTTCTTTTTTATTTAAATTCAATTAGCCAACATGTAGTACATCATTAGTTTCAGATATAGGGTTCAATAATTAATCAGTTGCGTATGACACCCAGTGCTCATCACATCACGTGCCCTCCTCAATGCCTGTCACCCACTTACCCCATCCCCTCACCCACCTCTCCTCCAGCAACCCACAGTTTCTTTCCTAGAGTTGAGCCTCTCATGGTTTTTCTCCCTCTCTGATGACTTCCCTTTCAGTTTTCCCTCCCTTCCCCCATGATCCTCTGCACTGTAAGACAGGATCCTAATTTCAAAGTCAAATAAGGTTTCCTAGAGATGGTGGCAGTAGCATAGAGCTGAAAAATGGTGTTAGCAGGAGGAAGAGTGGGGCCAGGATTCAAGGTGGAAATATTCAACGTCGCAGGGATACTTAGACAGCAAGAGTACATAATTGAATCTGAAAAATATTAAGGCGCTTTGACATTAAGCAGCAGGTAAAGAACCTAAATTAGCATCCACAGGAATAGACCTGTCCAGGCTAAGAGTACAAGTTCGAAGCTTTGGCTGTACTTCAGGTCTCTACATCCACCTCCCCCTGTCCACCCCATGCAACTCAATCTCTTTAAGCTAAAGTCAGGAAGGGAGCGACCACAGGACCTCTCAGCTGATGACTCTGAACAGTTGAGAAGTGGCCTCTTCTTTTTAGTGCAAGAATTTCTCCAGAACTTGTTCTTTCAGACACATCTCTCATGTGGGAAAAATAGAGAAGGTAAGAGAAAATTGACTTCTTTAAATCTAAAGCACAAAGATTACTCTTTCACTACTCATTTTGAAAATGATCATTTTTTAACCTCAATGCAGGTTTGGATCTTGAGTTAGATAGAAAGCTTCCCATAAGCTAGCACTGTGAATTCAGCTCTCGAGAAAACAGTATGCACATGCTTGTTCTCTCTCTCTCTCTCACACACACACACACACACACAGGTTGCAACAGACATTGAGAAAATACCCTCTCTGAGGTTAGCCCTAATCCTACTCTCAAATAAAGAAATCCTGTTTCAGACACCTCCAAAAACAGAATTTCTTCAACCTTCCTAAGTACTACTTTTCAATGTTACAAATATTCCAGAAATTTTAATAAAACCTACCTACTCACTTCTAATCGAATGACCAGGTTTGTCAGTTCTTTAGATAATTTGGGGACAAAACACTGCAGTTTAATTTGAAAAGGGTAAAACTGCCACATCTCCCCAAAACTTTAATTATCATATTTCCTATTGTATTTATTATTTATACAACATTGTAACAGTATGAGATTCTTTATGGTAAATAGAACATAAAAGTAAAAAAACAAACAAACAAATAAAAAGCCCTTTGTTCTAAAGGAGTTATCAGCAAGCACCTCCTGATCTCCCCAAGGTATCAATTAGATTTGCTGAACAGTTAAGATGATAAAGTACCAGGGCTCCTAATTTATTCTGTACCATTAATTTTCTCCTATAATGTCAGAGGAAAAAGAACAAGAACTGAGCATGAGAAATAACACACCCAGGAAAGAGAATGTCAGTGCATGCATCGAGATTGTGGAAATTCTCTTATAGAAAAATCGGCTTCCTAGGAAAGTTTGACATTCCCGGACAATGAAATGCCCTGCACCATGGCTTCTGCCCTAATATTAATGTAAATTCAAGGCTATGTCATGAGAGAGAAAAGGAACAGGGGAGATCAAGATGACATTCCCATGCCACTGGACCTCATCTATAATGTTGGCAGGCTGTCAAAATCTACGCTCCTCAGTAGAAACATGGACTGGGTCTTAGGATGTATCAGAATGGAAGAGCAAAGAACCAAGACTAGGTGCTTCCATCCCTATAGTGGCTTCACTGGAGGGAAATAGAAATGTTTCAAAGTCATATTCTTTTTCACACAATTATACACAACCTAAGTCCAGTACACTAACTAACTCTTCTGCTAGATTCCCAGTTCCGTATGTAACTATAGATTGTTATCCATGACACTGGAGAATTAAACTTTCTGTATCATGTACTTTTTATTAGTCCTCAACTTATTAAACTAGTAGACATGAACATGTTCAGTAGAGAACACTTGAGAGACTTAAAAGCTTTGTGCTAGCAAGGGGCACCTGGGTTTCTCAGTCAGTTAAGTGCCTCCCTGCCGCTCAGGTCATGATTTCTGGGCCCTGGGATGGAGTCCCACATCCTCTGCATTGGGCTTCCTGCTCAACGGGAGTCTGCTTCTCCCTCTCTCCTTCTGCCCCCATCCCCAAAGCTTGTTCTCTTTCTCTACCTCTTTCTCTCTTTCTTTCAAATAAATGCAAAAACTCCTTTTAAAAAATAAAGTTAGTATTTAAAATTAAAAAAAAAAACCTTTGTGCTAGTGATATAAAATATTGGACATGCAAGGCACTGAAGGGGCTATTTTTCTTTTTCTCAAGATAAAAGACAAGGAAATACTGATAAATTCTATTCCTTGAAGATGCTAAAAGTATAATCATCTTGTATGGTGAAGGTTCTTTTCCATCAGATTTTTACCTGCTTTGGACTTCATTGTTAAATTGAGTGAATTGTCATTTCTTTCCCATCACAATGGCTGGATAGGAAAGTTAGTCTAATTCTAAGATTCCATATTCCAAAATCTGTTTTTTTCACAGACCAAGCCATGGACTCGAATTTAGCTCTTCTCAGTAATAGGTCTGTCCTCGGAGTGGGGTCACCCTGACTCCTTTGCTTTATTTTTCATGCGGTACAGGGTTCAACTAGGAAACAGAGTTGCAACGCACGTATTAAGCTCCCTTAAACCCTGCAGTGACTAACACAGAAGGATTTTAGAACTAATGTAGAATCAGAGCTTTTCCTGGGATGTGATAGGCACTGGTAATACTCTCTCTGTCAGCCTCATCAGCTTCTTACCACTTTCCACTCTCTGCGATTATCATGTTAATTTATTTGTTTACTGGATCCATCTCTCTCTCTCTATCTCTCTCACTAGCACTCAAGACCCACAACAATCATGTTGTCCCCAGTCCATGAAAGGTGCATGGCAAAATAATAGGAGCTCAATCAATTTGTGTTGAGTGGAGAGATGAAGCAATTTTCCAAGTCTGCACAGCTAAGAGCCTTGATCCCGGCGCTCCGACTCCAGACTGACCTAGAGTGCCTGAAGATGACCGCTTTTGTTCCTAACTTCAGTATTCTGCCCGGTCCCTCTTCTCAGTTTGATTTTGGCCGCCTTGAGGCTTTCTGGCAATCACCTTCTGAAACAATCAATTTGGAAAACAATCAGCTTAACCTGAATCATTTGCCCCCTCCCCCACCCCATGAGGGGCTGGATTCCATCATTTGTCAGAAAACTCTTAGCAGAACTTGATTGAGAGGACTTGTGGCTTTTACCTCCTGCTGTAACTTTCTTCCAGAGTCATTGCTTAGAACGTCTCCGTTCCCCTTTTGTAGAGGGTCCTGGGTAGTCAATGAGACAACGTAGATTACAGATTCTGGGCAGAAATGCTGTCTTGGTGGAACCGTGTTCTCTTCCAGCTTCCCTGCTGGATCTCTCCGATCTGGGCTCATCGCTCTTGAGTGGGACTTTGCTGCACCCAAAAGGCAGAAAGGGTAACCACCAACCTTCTCCAGTTTCTCTTCCTTTCCTCTAACCCTACAGCCTCTGCCAGCTTATGGTCTGCCTTTCAAGATGCAATAGGGACCACTGAACTAAATAGGGATCATGAACTTCCTCACCAATAATATTTTATTCTTTGCCATCCGCCACCAGTCACTTCCGCCAAGACAGTAACACACAGTCTGAGTCAGCCACTCACTGCAACACACTTATGATTCTTAGATTAAGACCTATTGCAGGGGCGCCCTGGGTGGCTCAGGGGGTTATAGCCTCTGCCTTTGGCTCAGGTCATGATCCCAGGGAGCCTGCTTCCTCCTCTCTCTCTGCCTGCCTCTCTGCCTACTTGTGATCTCTGTCTGTCAAATAAATAAATAAAATCTTAAAAAAAAAAAAAAGACCTATTGCAAATAATGAAAGACCTCAAAAATAGCAGTGGCTTTAACAAAACAGATATGTATTTCTGTTTTAAGCAAAGAGAAGAGGATCAGAACTGGTATGGCACTCCATGGCTTGACACACGGACCTCCGTCTTATTGCTCTATTGAGCTTGGTCCCAACCCTTGAGGTCCAGGATGGAGTCACCAGCAGTGAAGACAACAGGATAGAAAAAAAGACAGAAAAGGAGGGGCCCAAACAGCACGTGGCAATTTGCCTCTTAAAAAAGAGAACTAAGAGTTGTCTCAACACTCCTATGTATACCCTGGTGCCCAAAACTAAGTAACGTGGCCACCTAGCTGCCAAGAAGAGTAGAAAATGTCACTTTATTCTGGGCAGCCTATGCCCAGATAATAATTCTTCTATTATTGAAAAATGGGGACATGGATCTTAGAGTCAACTAACACTCTGCCCCAGACACATCTCTAAAGTGGAATGTTAGGCAAGAAATGTACATTGCAGAAGACTAGGTAGAGTATGACTCCTTTTCTCTAAAGTACACACACACACACACACACACACAGACTCACAGCCATACACATGTAGAGACATACCCACAAAACATAATCTGCATTTATAAAATCATAAGAAAAGGCCAGGGAAATTTCACACCAAATTGATAACAGTAGCTATCTCTGAGAAGGGAAAAAGAATGAGATTTGGGGATTTTGACAGCAAACTTTGATTGTTTACTCTGAATATTTCTACATTGTTCACAATGTATTTATTATTTGTATTAACTAAAGTTTTCCAGAAATAAAACAAAGACAGCACAGAGCTCCAAGTAGAGGAATTGTAGGCAGGGTGTGAGTACTACATTAACACGGTACACTGGTGGGGCACTGGCTTCAGAGCCGAAAGATCTGGACAGCCACGTGCCAGCCTTGTCAGCTTGGGCAAATTCCTTGATCTCACTGTCCTCAGTTTCCTCTTCTGCCAAATGGGCCAAACAAGAGCTATCTTGCACAGGTGTAGAGAATATTTGAAGTGGTATTTATAAAGCACTCGGAAAGTGTTTCTTTTTGCTTATCTATGTATTTCATTTTTTTACAATAAACATATGGCATATTTGTCATGAAAACTAATAAACACACAATCAAAAATTTATAAAAGACACCCAGTCTAAAGCCAGTGAGCCAGCGTGTAAAGCCATCATTGAAAGTAACCGGCAATAACGGATCAAAGCATCAAGGACTGGCTCATAAGGGAAAGCCTTATAAAGGACATGGGGCCATTTTGGATAAAACAACTAATATGTGATAGAGAGAGAGTAGTCATTGACTGTCTCAAGGCAATGAGTTGACAGAAAGAGCTTTTCGTCGGAAACCATGCCCTCGGTACCATTTTACTTTAGAGTAAAATAGATATCCTGATTTTCTTAAATCCAGCTTTGACCACAATATGATTCCTGCCCAAATGAGTGTGATGATCCTGCGCATTGAGGAAGGTAGCTCCGACCCCAGCAGTTCACTAGATGACTTGGCCTCATGGGCACACGACTCACCAAGCTGGTGGAGGGACCGTTGGGTCACATCTCATACAGGTGTGGGTTTTGAGGTCAGTCGGTGAATACCTGATAGCTTTCCAATACTTTTGATCACTCACAGAGCAGAGAAGACATTCCATGGGTTGGGGGTGACTTAGGAAATTCAATTGTTGGTCCCAGTTTTCCCCTTCTGGCCACATCTATACTTGCCACAGTCTCAATGTGGGGAGAGTACATTTATCTGCCCCTTCACTTCTGTGACTTGTTTTGGCTAATGAAATACAGACAGAAAAGACTGTGCCAGTTCCAAGTCGGGTCTCAAGAAATCCCGTGAGCTTACACGTGCTCTTTCACACCTCTGCCTTGATCACGAGAGGCACGTACTAATACAGCTTGCCCATGGGCCCAGGAGAGTGTTGAGAAGTGTGTTGAACAGAGCTCATCGACAAACCCAGGAGAAAAGAATGAAACCTCTTGTTGGCTAGCATGGAGACTTTGTGGTTCTTTGCTAGAGAACATTATTGTGGCAATAGCTAATTAAAACATTGATCTTACATGCAGCTATAAAATATTGTACAGCATATACTAAAGAGCATATAATGAAATTATAATTTAAGTATTTTAACTTATTCTAAGCCGGGCTAGATGATCACAGGAAAGGAGGGACCTGGGCATGGCAGGCACAATACCTACCAGCAACAAGTTCCCCTAGGGGCATGGGGATATGTCTGAAACCTGAAGAAAATTATTCCAAAATATGGGGAGACAACTTAATGCTGTTTCGTTAAATATCAACAAAGTGAGACTTGATGTCAACTGGTCAACTGCAGTTCAGTCCGGTTGCTTCCTGGTTACATGTGTATTGTATTTAATGTTGGATGTACGTACACTTTAGTAAGTCTGATTTAAGGAGGGGCACCTGGGTGGCTTCGTCAGTCGAGCATCCACCTCTTGGTTTCAGCTTAGGTTACGATCTCAGAGTTGTGAGACCAAGCCCTGCATCAGGCTCCACACTCCACAAGGAGCCTCCTTGAGATCCTCTTCCTCTTCCCTTCCCATCCCCCAGCCCCCCCCACACACACACTCTCTCTCTCTCTCAAATAAATGAATAAATCTTTTTTTAAAAGTTTGCTTTAAGGTGGAGTAGAGCCTCCAAAGTCAGCATCCATCCCTGAGATGAACTGAGAGAAGAGCAGATTCTATGCTCTGGTTTCCTGCTCACTCACGGGCAAGCACTGAGAATCCCCACTTCTGTCTTCAAAAATGTTTTCCTCAATTCGCAAGAGGGAGAGTCTGCTGTACGGGTCAATCTCCATGTAGACCATTGTAAAGAAGAACACTGTCTCCCAAGAGGCATCTTTGTTAGCACGAAGAGCACTGGGAAGCACCAGGAGAGCCAGGGGAGAGTCTTGGTTCTGCTACACAGTGCTAGCCCCATGCTGAATGGGCTGGAGGGAAGGGGTCTTCCTCCTGCAAGCCAGTCTTTCTAGCCTTAGTGTTGAAAGCTTGCTCCTTGCTGACTAAACAGACTGTGAACGTAGTTTTCCTCACATTTATACAACTGTATGAGAATTACAGCTGTGTGTTTTTGCTTCTTCCACAAAACTGTTTTTTGGGGTTTTGTTGAAGATTTTACTTATTTATTTGACAGAGAGACACAGCGAGAGAGGGAATGCAAGCAGGGGAGTGGGAGAGGGAGAAGCAGGCTTCCCGCCAAGCAGGAAGCCTGATGTGGGGCTTGATTCCAGAACCCTGGCAGACACCTTGAGCTCACCTAACGACTGAGCCACCCAGGTGCCCCAAAACTGTTGTTTTCTTAAACAAGGATCAGATTTTATTCTTCTTGTATTCTCAGCACCTACCACACTTCTTGATACATTGCACACATTAATTAGTAAGTGTTATGTTCTAAAAAATCAGCCTTGATGCTTCAGATCTTGGAAACAAACTTATCCAACTGGGGGAGGGGTCAGAATGGAGACCCTACCATCCTTTGACACCCCCTACTGACAACGGTTAGGTTCTAACAAGAGTGACTATTTTCCGGAACACTCTGAAGCCAGTTGACACATAAGGTGATTATTGTGGCCATTTCCCAAATGAGATTATTTACTGATTGTTTTTAGGACCACTGTATGGAAGCCTACCCAAGAGTCTCACTCTAATGGATTTTGAAAATCAAAATAAAAGTTATGACCTTCTCTTAGGAAAAGTAATCAAAGTTATTTTTGACTGCTTTGATAATAGACTCTTCTTTGCAGAGACAAAAAAAAATCTGCAGATTTCACTTTCTTAAGCAGAGTAGGAGTTATATCATAATAATAGAAATAATAAGTGTGAATTAAAGGAGTTACTTTTTATTATTTTTTCAGTTTGTTGTGTAAAAATGAATTTTGACAGCTTTGATAATCTGGAGGTAACCTTAAGCCATCCAAGCATTTTATGGGGATTCAAAAACCATCCAGGGCACCTGGGTGGCTCAGTGGGTTAAGCCATTGCCTTCAACTCAGGTCATGATCTCAGGGTCCTGGGCTCGAGGCCCGCATAGGGCTTTCTACTCATCAGGGAGCCTGCTTCCCCCTCTCTCTCTGCCTGCCTCTCTGCCTACTTGTGATCTCTCTCTCTCTCTCTCTGTCAAATAAAACAAACATACAAACAAACAAAAAACATCCACAGGTGCCCCAGGACATGGAATAAATGACATCTATATGATAAAGTTCTTCAAAATAACTGTGAGATTATAGGCTACATGGTCTAAAGTATGTTTATCAATATATTGCATATCATCTGATTTAAAACTGTTACAAATATTTATAATAATGGAATATATTGTTTAACATGATGAAGCCTGAAAAGGCTCATTAACTCTAGATTTGATTTAGTATCTCCATTTCTTTTCATTTGCAGACTCATGATTCCACAGTTCTGTAACATTAGCTTAATTATATGAGCAGTGAACCATCCCTAAATCTAGATTCATGTTTAGTTTAGTGCAAAATAAATATTAATGTTGGGATTCTTGTTTCTGAAATGCTTCTCTTAACAAGTTCATTCATCTCCTGTATTTTTCTTCTTGGGATTTTAGAACTACAGCATGAACTGGAAATTGTAGAATCACACAGCTTTAGGAAGTAAGGACCCTTGAAGTCATGGAGATTATGAAGTGACTCAGATGATAAGCTAAATAGTTCTCGTAGAGGTATAGAACTATAATTATCTTTCCACATGTCGAAAGGAAATAAATAGCAAATGTTGCAACAAAACAAAGGTTAGACCTGAAAGGCAAAAAATGAGTAGAATATCAAATAAGGAGTTAAATATAGTAACTGAAAGTTGATGCAAATGTGAATAGATCACTCAAAAGGAAGATGAAAATATTGCTGAGTGTAGGGGGAAATTTACCCCAAAAGTGCTTGCTCTCGCCTTGTCATGAATCCCAAGCCAGGCTCACTCCTTTAGTATGCGGACTCTAAAAAACACAAAACAAATGAACATATGATACAAAACAGAAAAAGACACAGATACAGGAAACCAGCTGTCAGCTGCTGCCTCTTGATCCCCTTCACCTGTTCTGCCCAGCCCCCACTGCCTCCTCTCTGGCAACCCACAGAGGAGGCACCAGGGGCTGGCCGAACAGGTGAAGGGGATCAAGAGGCACAAACTTCCAGTTAGAAAAGTCACGGGGTGCAAGGTACAGCTTAGGGAATAGAGTCAATGATCTTCCAATAACCATGTATGGTGACAGATGGTAACTAGACATATTGAGGGGTCTCTTCTCATTGTGTATAAAAATACAGAATTATTATGATGTACACCTGAAACTAATAGGATGCCATATGTCAATTATACTTCGATACAATAAATAAATAAAATATAAATAAATAAATAAATAAATAAATAAATAATATTTAAATAAAATAAAATTGGAAGACCTGAAAAAAGAGAAAACAGCCTGTCAAAGACCTTGAAATGCAGACAGGGGAAAAAAATGTCTTTAAACATTAACCTTTTTAGGGGCACCTGGGTGGCTCAGTGGGTTAAAGCCTCTGCCTTCAGCTCAGGTCATGATCTCAGGGTCCTGGGATTGAGACCCACATCGCGCTCTCTGCTCAGCCGGAAGCCTGCTTTCTCCTCTCTCTCTGCCTGACTCTCTAACTACTTGTGATCTCTGTCTGTCAAATAAATAAATAAAATCTTAAATAAATAAATAAACATTAACCTTTTTATTGTGATTCTTGGATCTTTTCCTGCTACCTATCTTGAGAGGGCTTTGTTTCTCCTTCCTAAATGAATTACTCTGATTCCTTACCAAGTTATTACCATTTAAAAAGTGCCAAAGAAATATGTGTTGAGAAGTTAATTTTCTTTTCTGCTTTTTCAGGAGGTGATAAATTTTTAGACTATTTGTAAAGTTTTACCATTATTCTTATTTTTCTTTGCAAAGACATCTTACACAAAGTTATATACCTTTGGACTTATACAATCATATGATACTTGGAATAAGATCCATCAGAATACCCACCATCATCTCCCCTAAAATGTGTATTTCTAATTCCTTGTCATTTCTTTCCAGCAGGCTTCCTTTTGATTCCTAATCTTTAACAGTTGTTTTTGCCTTAGCCAAATGATCCGTGCTAGCTTTCAGATTCTCCTCCTCTTCTCGTATATTCTGTTTAGTGTCTCTCAAACAGTGGCTTTTTTCAAAATTTAGCCTATGTCAGGATAACCTGGAGGGTTTATGAAAACACAGACCGCTGGACCAGCACCACAGGTTGGAGAGACCTGACAATTTGCATGGTCACCAAAAAAGGTGCCAGCCGACGCTGATATTACTGATCTAGAACCCAGCTTCCAGAATCATAGCTAAAGAACATTTAGAAACAGGGAAGCTACTTATCCAAAGATTGTTGCAATATTTTCTCAAATGCTACAGATGGTAACAGATGAAAGTAGTTGGGGAGTTAAAAACCAATGCTTGTTGTTTGTGTCTGAAATGTCAAGTAAATGAATTAGAAGTAAGAGTTGGAATAAATTTCAAAGGCGAAAGACTCCCTGACACTGTCATCAAAGCCACCCCCATAAAGTCCGCCACCCGGATACCCCCAAAGATAGGAGCTCTACTTCCTACTCACTTTTTAAAGTTATCTTGACCTGCTTTGACCAGACATGTCTACAAATGCCTTCTAGAAGGTCATGTTCTTTTACTATACTTGTTTTTCTGTTAATTTCCAAGGCATAGTTCAAGAAACTAAAACTGTTCCTGGGATTAATGTTATTTTCCCCAATGTGTTACAGCTTTACTGGAGTAATCTGTGATCAAATCCTTTCCTGTCTTTCTGCCGGTACATTTTTCTTCCCTACTCAAAGCCTCTGGAGTAGATAAATGAGTAGAAGGACGGAGTCTAGATAATTGTGTCTTTCCTACTCTCCTTTAGTGCCAATGCCCAGATCATTATTAGTTACTTTCTTAGGAAGCAGAGGGCAGAATGTCATCTGTCCTGAAATAGAGACAAAATCATAGCTTCTCTTGAATTATGTATAGTTACCTCAATTGTCCCCATATATGTCCTGGATTATTTCTTTAAGGAAGCAATATATCTAAAAAGAGATCCAAGAATACAACTCATGGATTACCACATTGTTTACAACATTAGAAACAGAAAACAAACAGGGATATCTGGGTGGCTCAGTCAGTTAAGCTTCTGCCTTCAGCTCAAGTCATGATCTCAGGGTCCTGGGATGGAGTCCCATGCTGGGCTCCCTGTTCTTGGGGAGCCTGCTTCTCTCTCTCCTTCTGCCCCTCCCCCAGCTTGTGTGCTCTCTCACTCTCTCTCATTAACTCACTCTCTCTCAAATAAATAAACAAAATCTTTAAGAAAATATCTCAAGTAAGCAAGCAGGCTGATAATTTTTTTTTTTAAAAATGCACAAGCATTAACTACCGCTCTTTTCCAAATTGTGTTCTTATAGCCCCTTCAGTCTTAATAAATGCCACATGAAAAATGAAAAAGTAAGGAGAGAAGACTTGTGGTCTAAAGCAGGGGTCAGCAAACTTGGCTCATCGGCCAAGTCTGGCACACATCACAATCTCTGTACAAAATGCATGCAGCTGCAAGTTTTTAGATTTTTAAATGGTAGGGGAGAAAAATCAATGTGTCAGTAATATTTCATAACCTGTAAAAATTACATGATCTAATGTCGATATCTATAAAGAAAGTTGTATCCAAGCACAGCCACAGCCGTTCATCTATCTGTACGCCGCCCGCGGCCTCTGCCACCGTCATGGCAACTTTGAGAAGTTCCAACAGAGACCCAGGATGACCCACAGAGACTAAAGCATTTCCTTATCTGGTCCTTTACAGAAGTTTGCTGACCTCAGCTCAAAAACAAACAAACAAACAAAAAATTGGAAACGTTGTAAAAGCAATACAGATTATTTCTTTGCCTCTGAATTTCTCTTCATTTCACTTGCTAATGAGTTTCTGCAGCTGCAAAAGGGGACTCTGTTATGCTGTATTTCCTCATCTGACTTGACTGAAGAACCCTCCTTTTTGTGGCACGTCGCACTCTTACAAATTTTGAAGAACTGCGATTTTGGAAATGCCTTTCTGGAGCACAGGCCCTCAAAGCAGGAATGCAAACTGAGGAAGCAGGCCTGGAGAGTTAATAATGAAGCCAGATTATCTGTGCACGAATTGTAAGGATGGCCCCGGGGGTGAAAAGAGATTTGAGTTCTAAATGTTCAAATGTTACCCAGGGGAAATAGAAATGGCCCTTCCCTGGGAATATAACAAAGGCGGTGGGGGGAACCAACTTTGAGGATGGAAAAAATATTTTTTTTCTATGAACAAAATCACTGTCTTTACCTTGTTAAAAAAAAGAAACGGTAATTACAACGTAGAGGAAATGCCACAGAAAAAAATTAGCTATGGCAGTGAGCAGAATGTTTGGGAAATGTTAAAACTAAATACGCCAAGCTTTCTATTCCAAAAGCCTTGGGAAGTCAGGCAATATTATGTAACAACCACCATTATCATTTCACTTGGCATTTTAAAACTGGAGCAGGCTGTTCTTTCTGACAGAGGAACGAATTCTCCTTTTGTGAAATAGTAGCGACCTCCAGTGGCAGTCTTGTTATAGTGCTTTATATTTTTTCAAACTCCAAAAACAAATTACTTAAATGATGTGCACACTTTTCCAGATTTTTTAAAAAAGTAGATTCCAGGCCCTGCGTGGAGCCCAACACAGGGCCTGAACTCAAGACCTGAGCTGAGATCAAGAGTTGAGGCTTAACCGACTGAGCCACCCAGGCATCTCAACACTTTTCCAAATTTTAAATGTGAATCCATTTATGTAAACAAATGTGTGCTGAATGTTTATTCTATTGTCACACTGTTCTCTGCACTGGAGGGAGGCACTGGGCAAGGAGTCAGAAGACCTGGGCCGGAGAGCAAATGCTACAAACTAAAAGCTGTTTTGACTCTGGACAAGACACCCGAGATTTACCTGAGCTTTGGTCTTTTTGCTACACTGTTGTGAGTAACCGTGAGACTACAGGCAGCCCTCTTTAGACTACAATGTGCACGGCAAATAGGAGGCGGTCATATGTTATTATAGTGCATGGTTCCTTCCTTAGAGTTTTTTTAATACATGCCAATAAAATTGAGAGACATGGGATCAATACAGGAAGAGCAGCAGAGAAATTCAGGCCTAGGAATAGAAATGGATTGCCTTGTGAAGGTTAAACCATGAAGTCAACTCCAAATGGACTGGAAGAAAGAAACGTGATGTCCTGTTGGATGGTTAGGAATTCAGAGGCCACTTCCTTGCCAAGTCTCCCTTCCTGATAGAGCTCTAATTTCATTCTGGAGCTCACCCTCCTATGTACTATGAGTCCCTAGGGGCTAAGTCAGCCATGCTTCTGCTCTTCTTCTCGGTGGCTGCATTTTGCCATTGGTTATATGACCCAAGCCAAGTCTTCTTGGGGCCAATGGCATGCATGGCCATGCAAGGGAAGATTTTTCTTGCTGTTTATCAGAAGTACCCACCCCCATTTTTGAGGGGATGTTGTTGTATTTGCGTGTGACACCTGAAATTTCTGCAGCTGTCTGTGACTGTGAACGGAGACATGGTACCCCTTGAAGTTGGCAGAGCAGAAAGACAGAAAGCACCCGAGTCCTTGATAACAGTGTTGCACTGAGGACTTGGCCAACCTTGAAACTCCACCTCTGGGTGCCATCGTTTTGAAGCCATTTTCAGGTGGGAATTATATTACTGGCAGCTGAAGGCATCCCTACACATTCCACAAAGTATTGCCACTTGGGGGTCCCCGAGGCTTGGAAATGCCTGGACCTTGATGGGTTTCTTTCTTTTTCTTTCTTTCTTTTTTTTTTTAAAGATTTTATTTTTTGTTTATTTGAAAGAAACAGAGCCTGCACGCATGAGCAGTGGGGAGGTGCAGAGCGAGAAAGATAAGCAGGCTCCCCACTGAGCAGGGATTCCCCGATACCGGGTTCGATCCCTGGACCCTGGGATTAATGACCCGAGCCAAAGGCAGACGCTTAACCAACTGAGCCACTCACGTGCCCCAGGTTCCTTTCTTTCAATCACCCATACGGGATGCTCAGAGAATTACAGGTACATATACTGTATACCTTAATTCTCATATTAGTGGAACAATAGGAGTTCAGACAAGACAAAAAACCTTTATGAAGGAGGTTGGTCACGTATCTGAGTAGGACAAAGGATGACATACTCAGCATTTATTTCTGTGAACAGGCATGCAGTTCTGGTCTCCTGTCACTTCGTGCCAAGCATGGAAGCAGGGACCTCTACCTACCTTTAGGCTTATTAAGGGGATCAAATGAGATATTGTGCTGAAACATGGGTTCTCATTGAATAATGTTTTTTTTTCTCTTCCTTGTCTTTACCAATTTATATTCTTTCACCCATCAAACCTTACCAAGAGCTCACTTTCTAAAACAAGCTTTCCCAAAATTAAATTAATCTGTTAATTCATGTCCCCTTTGAACTCAAGTCTGTGGTCTGCATTTTAAGTACCACCGCTTGAGTTTTCTGGTGCACGTGGGTATAGTCTATCTCCCTACATATACCAGGATTGCAAGGAGGTCAAGCAAGGCAGAGATCTTGGCTTTTTCTTATCTGTAAGTATGTGCTTTCTCTGACTCCTCTCAACCCCTCCCCTGTTCCCCCAGTATTTAGCTTTCTGATCTGAACAATCGTTGCCAGTAAGTGGGGAGAACTGCTTGCCTTAGCAACCCTACTAACTAGACAGTGCTGATCTAGAGGCAGGCTGAGGAAGGGCAGAATGACCTTGCTCTTTATATTTTAGTTCGCAAATTTCCTTTTTACCTTCCTAAAAGCCAATTCCTCTCCCAGAGTGGGGAGGATGCAGCTGCTTACTGAGAAAGGCAAAGGTTGGAATTCGACCAAAGAACTGATACCAGGAGACCCCAGAATCCTGCTAGTCACCGACCAGGAAAGTAGAGCTCGGTCACACACTATCTGGACGTTCTTGGGATGATTAAGTTAATAGCATAGGCTTCCTGGGTGCCTTTTCTATGCCCGGAACCATTCTAGGTGCTTTCCACATGTCTATACTCATTTACTACAGCAAACTGATGAGGGAGGTGTACTGAGGATCTCTATTTTACTCACAAGGAAACAGGGGCATAGAGAGATAAGGAAACTTGCCTAAAAGCAAGTGGTAGATCTGAGATTCAACCTCGGGCACTCTGGCTCCAGGGCCCGCTCTCTTAACCCTGCAGTACCACACACCTACACGCAGGGTGTCATTATTACTGCTGCACACCTCCCCCAGTTAGCTACTGATCTATTCATTAGGGATGTAGACGCACCCACTGTTGTGCAGAGGGCAGGGAGTTCAAAGGCAAATGAGACAACCTCTCTGCTCTAAGCAACACCACAATCCAATTGGGAAATAAATAGAAAATTAGGTAATGGGAATGCAACGTCCCTCAGGACTGTTCCTCATCTACTATCCCACTGTCTTTTTTTTAACTTGGATAAGTCAATCCTCAACTGAAGAGGTGTTCCCTTCATTGCTTTATTACGCATTCCTTTGTGAAAGCTGCCAGAGCAAAGTAGCGGAGACTGGGAGGCTTTCAACAATGGAAGTTACTGTCTCACAGTTCCGGAATATCGAAGCCCAAGATCAAGGTGTCAGCAGTGGTGGTTTCCTCTGAGGACTCCTTGGCTTATGGACAATCATCTTCTTCCTGGGTCCTCACACAGTCTTCCTTCTGTACCTGTCTGCATCCAAATTTCCTCTTCTTATGAGGACACCAGTCAGTTGGATTAGGACCCACCCTAATAACCTCATTTTAACTGAATTACCTCTTTAAAGACCCATCCTCTAGGGGCGACTGGGTGGCTCCATCGGTTAAACATCTGACTCTTGATTTCACCTCAGATCATGATGTCAGCGTCGCGGGATGGAGCCGGATGATGGACTCCACACTCAAGTGTGAAGCCTGCTTGAGATTTTCTCTCTCTCCTTCTGCCCCTCCCGCGCCACCCCTCTACCCCCCACTTCTCTCTCTAAAGGGAAAAAAAGAAGAAAAAAGACCCTTTCTCTGACCACAGTCACATTCTTAGATACCAGAAGTTAAGACTCCAATATATGAATGGGGTGTGTGGGGGGAGGGGACACAACTCAGCCCGTAACACTGCATTAACTTCCCGTCCCCACCAACCCACCAACTTCTCCAGACAGTGCTCTGACGCTTTTAATGACAGTACACCCCAGCACTTGTAAGATTTAAAAACCTTTCTCAGCTTAAGGCAGGGGTGGAAAGGAATATAATTATGTAAGCAGAGTGCATGATTAAGATGCTGTGAATGATTCCTGGGGACATGCTTTCGGTTCTTCAAAAACACAGCCTAGGACCGTTTTCACAGGTTAATTTGAAGGGCTTCTCATGACAAGATGTTACACATACCAACTGCATGAAGTGAAGTTTATCCTAACAATAAAAATATTGGTTGAACTTGTCTCTTTTATCCCCCAGAAGTGGTTAGCGTGTCTCAAACAACTCATGGGGCACAATGAAATTGAGAGTTGGTCCTAGAAATGAGGATAAAGCAAATACAAGTGTTGGGAAGACCTTATTATATAATTCAGAATGAGTTCCATTATCTACTTCAGCAAAATAGAGGGCAGTGCTTCCTGTGAATAAATTTTACCTTCTTTTTGTACAAATAAATAACAAAATAAATAGAAAAAAAACCACAAATAAATGGATGGCACTCTGTGATTTGCACTGTGTTATGTGAGAGTAACAAACTCATGTCGCAGACTAAAATAATACTCAGATGTTCCATATTCATTTTTTCAAGAGGGCAGACAATTCTCTCATAAGCTAATTATTTAGCTCTGTTCATTTTAAAACTTAATAACTTTGGGAAAAAATCCTCATGTTTTCTTTTCATAGACCTAGACAAAATTTCACAGTGTGGATGTTTAATTCACCCTCCAGTGACATAGGCAATAGAACTGAATTCCTAAGTGAATTTCATCCTGGCATCGTGTTACCCACCGAAAAGTCCCTGTGGCATAATAGAATTCTCTAGTAAAACTTTGCAGTTCAAACCTTCATGATTCATAGCAACACTTCCCAAATTGCTTGAGAGGGATTAATAGATTGCGTAAAAGCCATTGTTAAAATTGGGTAAATGACAATTTTATCACTGTTACTAAACTACATATTTCTTTGGACATAAATGAAAGATTCACAAAAGAAAACATGCCTGGCTGACATCATGCTTTTTTCCAAGAATTAAATAGTTCCCGACAATATCTGGTAAATCCATTAGAATAGCTTTTCATTTCTGAATGAAACACGAAGCTGGAAATTTTCTGTGAAGAATTTTATTTTATCACTGCAACACATTGGCTTCCTCGGGGAATTTCAAATTATTTGTAAATACAAATGTGATAAAGATTAAAAAAATCATTTTCCTGCCCATAAAATCCTGAAAACTTGTCCGACAGGGAGCCTTAGAAAAATTTAACACGCAAAAGCACCCCATAATGCTGGAATTTATCTATTTTTAAGGTAAAATATGAGATTAGATAATGTTTAAGTTTCTTCCTAATCCAAATATTACTGCAACTCTGATTCTTCCAGACTGTTGTCAACTTAGTTGGAATAGTGTATTTCAAAGAGTGTTGACTTACGTTACTTTTATAATAACATTGCTTAAATAAGTTAAAATGTAAAACTGTGTTTATTCTGAATTATTCTTACAATTCTTTAACAACCGTAAAGAACAACAAATTAATTTAATATAACTGATTCACTCATTCATTCCAGAATTGTTTAGTGAGGGTACATTATATCTGAGGAATATATCTGAGGAATATATCTGAGGAATCCTAGTCCTAGAGTTACAGCGGTAAAGAATGTAGATGAAAATCCCTGCCCTCTTAACATTTAAATTCCAGTGGGACAAGAGGGAAAAGAGAAAGAGAAAAACAATAAAAAATTATCAAAATAAACAAAACCAACCGTATACTATGTTAAATGGAGATCCGTTGTGGGAATGGGGAGAAGCAGGAAAGGAACTGGGTCTATTTTTAACAAAGCGGTAAGGCAAGCAAAGATTTGAATGAGGTTTGGAGAAAGTGAGGCAGTGAGCCACATGGATACCTCGGAGAACATCTTTCCAGAGGGAACAGGAAGTGAGGAGACCCTGAGGTATGAGGCACCC
Organism: Mustela nigripes; assembly: GCF_022355385.1. Taxonomy (NCBI): domain Eukaryota; kingdom Metazoa; phylum Chordata; class Mammalia; order Carnivora; family Mustelidae; genus Mustela; species Mustela nigripes. Next base: position 200,267,956 of record NC_081557.1, on the reverse strand, counting down.
ACAGAGAACAGCAAGGAGACCAGACTGGCTGCAGCAGAGAGAGCCAAGAGCATGTTAATGTAGAGTGGGGCCCAGATGTAGGGGTTTTGGTGGGAGCAGCCAGCTCCTGGAGGGTCACACAGGCCATTCCAAAACCGCCCCCCACCCCCGATTGGGATGGACAACCACTGGACGCTTTTGAGCAAAGGATTAGCAACATCTGTCTTCTGTTTTAACAGCATTACTCAGGCAACTGTGTCGGGGAGGCCAGGGTAGAATAAAACAAAAGCTATTTCAGGACGCCTGGGTGGCTCAGTTGGTTAAGTGCCTGCCTTCGACTAGGGTCATGATCCTGGGGTCCTGGGAGGGAGTCCTGCCTCTGGGTCCTTGCTGGATGGGGGGTCTGCTTCTCCCTCTGCCTGTTGCTCCCCCTGCTTGTGCACACTCTCTCTCTCGCTGACAAATAAATAAAATTTAAAAAGACTAAAGACTATTTCCAAAGGGCAGGACTTTCCTGGACTAGCATTCCTGGATTCTCTCTCCCCCCTTTTTAGGACCTATGAGATGGGAAGAAAAAAATAGTAGCATTCAATCAAGCTTTTCCTCCCCACTCTCTGGAATCTGCCTACTGAGAGGGTAAGCTCTGAGCCTCTCTGTCAGCCATGCTATGAGCCTCAGTGAGGCAGTGGTTACCCAGCAGGGATGTTCTGTTGTTCTTCAGGTATGAGTCTCCTTAATTCCAGGAGGAAATCTTAGCAGGCGCACTTGCCCGAGATCTTGTTATGTTGGCCAAGACTGCTATGTTTTCACCAGAATCCATTTCCTCTACCTTTTGAGGTAGACTAAATTCCTAATGTTCCCAGTCCTCCTTAGGGTTAGGTCAGGCCACGTGACTAATGCAACCGAATGTGACCCGAACTGATGTGTGCCCCTTCCACGACTGACTCATAAAAACCTCTCCTGTGGGGCGCCTGGGTGGTTCAGTGGCTTAGCCTCTGCCTTTGGCTCAGGTTATGATCCCAAGAACCTGGGATCGAGCCCTGCATCAGCTCTCTGCTCAGCAGGGAGCCTGCTTCCCCACCACACACACGCCTGCCTCTCTGCTTATTTGTGATCTCTCTTCCTCTGTCAAATAATAAAATAAAATCTTTAAAAACCAAAGCAAACAAACAAAAAAACCTCCCATGTAATCTTTCACATTCCCTTCCCAGTCTATTGGCTAGATACAGCATCCTCATAAAAATCCTCCAAAACCCCAGGAGATGCTGGATGCACGTGACGGAAGATCACCAAATGCCCACATTTGGAAGGACACCCATCAGATAGGACCATCCTTACCAGATTTCACATGAGCAAGAAACAAACTCTGGTTGTATTAAGCTACTAAGATTTTAAGGTTGGTTTGTTGATGAACCAGCCTTACTTATCCTTACAAATACAGCCACATTCTCCAAAGAGTTTCTACCAGTAATAAAGCTAATATATTGCCTCCCCCATCCGAATCCTAATCTATCTCTCAATTTGTTCTAATCTTGGGAGTAGGAAGAGGGTATTATTTATTGATTCCTTGAACCCCCAACAGATTGTATAGTTCTCTTGGTGCAGAGAAGACATTTTCCTGGGGTGAGATACAGACCTACAGGCTGGATGCCAGCAGGGCGATTTGGTAAGCATCATATCTAAGAGTGCTCCAAATTTTGGCTAATGTTCAGAGGCAACTTTGTGTAGGGAGCTGTGTATAGTCTCATCCCAAATGTTGGCATTTTTACCCTTGAATTACATCCTCAACCAGTTTTTCTGTGAACCATATCCCTAGTAATTACAGTAGTTGTATATCATTCCTAGAGACCCCCCCAGGAGGCTGGTCCTCATTCAGGAATGGAAAGATGGCCTAAGCTATACTTTAAGGGTAGTTCATTTGTTTTTCTACAATTGTACTCACATACTGACCCTTTTTCCTAAACAACGAAATTCAAATTTTCTGAATGACACAGTGAACATTTTCAAATTAAGCAATTATTTTTTTCATGATCATATAATAATAGAGGTGGGAATAAAAAGTGTTGAAGAAGTGGGGCGCCTGGGTGGCTCAGTGGGTTAAAGCCTCTGTCTTCAGCTCAGGTCATGATCTCCGGGTCCTGGGATCAAGCCCTGCATCAGGCTCTCTGCTCAGTGGGGAGCCTGCTTTCTCCTCTCTCCCTGCCTGCCTCTCGGTCTACTTGTGATCTGTCTGTCAAATAAATAAGTTGTTTTTTTTTTTTTTTAAAGTGTTGAAGAAGGTTTCAGCCTCTACAAGGAAGGTTTCCCCTCCAGATGTTCTCCCTCCCCAAGAAAACCGGGCCAAAGTCTCTATCATTGAGATCCATGGTATGATGGAAATTGAAAAATTACTTTTACTCCATCAAGTGGGCCAACTCTGTTTGTGACTCATTAAATGTGAATCCCTAAGTAATACAGCGTAGTAAATCTAATTGTTGCTTAGACTGTGTCCTCTTCCTGAGTCCTAGAAAGATTTAACCAGTGAAGTGAAGTTCTTCTTTCTGATATATCAGGAAAACAGACCAGCAAGAGGTTAGTTTTGTCCCAGTGAGCTGTGGGTGGGAGCCAGCTGGACGCTGAAAATGTCTGAACCTCAGGCTCACACCCAGGCAGCTAATGGTGACTGCTGCACTTGTCCTGACACCGTGATACCGGGAGACACAGCTTGACTCCTCAGAATCTCCACAAGATATGAATGTTGGGAAATTGAACCGTGGTAGAACCTAAGCATTGGATCTTCCATAATATACAGTTATCCAAATAGGCCTTGACCCATGACAGACTTTGTTTTGGGTGAATAGGTGATATGATTCGTCCTTCATTTTTCTATCTATATACCAGATGACGAGATTTCCTTTTTCTTTCATAATACCCAGTTTTAAAGATTATTCAATTTAGTGTAGCCATATCAAATACAGCCAAGAGATGAAATTGGCTGTAAATCATTAGCCAGTTCACAGAAGTTATTCTGTGATACATGGTCAACTATACTATTCACATGAACACACACACACACACACACACACTCATTAATTGGAAATGATTCATGTATATTTTAACCATATAGTCTGTTGAGTTTCTTGATTTTAAAATTGACTTTGTAATAGCTTTATGTTTCTTTATTGCCTGCCTCATATTAAGGTAGGCTTCATAATATTCTACACTTTGCATTTTTTTATTAGTTTCACCTTATCCATTTTATTTTTTTTTTAAGATTTTATTTATTTGACAGAGAGAGGGAACACAAGCAGGGGGAGTGGAAGAGAGAGAAGCAGACTCCCCGCTGAGCAGGGAGCCCATGCAGGGCTCCATCTCAGGACTTTGGGATCATGACCTGAGCTGAAGGCAGATGCTTAATGGAGTGAGCCACCCAGGTGCCCCTCACCTTATTCATTTTAAATGAAAATATTTCTAACTCAATTTGTACTTATTGCTTTATAGGCTAGTGTTTATTCTCTTTTTGTCACCTTAATAGTGTTCTGTAAACTAAATTCTATATAGTTTTATTTGCCATTTAAAAACTGATCTAACACACCTAATTTAGGTAAAGTTTAGGAAATTATTTAGCTAATTATGAATACTGACTAGTGTGGGAGTTGAGGTATAACAGTTATTATCCATTATTATTTTTTAAAATCCTCACTTTTCTTTCTTTCTTTTTTTTTTTTTTTTTTTTTTTAAATTATCCAAATTATCCATGGTCTTCATTCTGGGTTCTTTTTAAAATTACTATCATCAGAGCCCCACCTCCGGTCAACTGAATCCAGATCTCAGTAGCTATGATATAAAAACAAAAACAAAACAAAAAAACCTTCCTAGGTGATTCCAGTGTGTAGCCAGGGTTGAGAATATTGATTTACCCCAGAGGTTGAGATCTGGACCTAAATGAGGTCATTTGTATGTCCTCTTTTCTGCAACTATCATCACCAATAAATATGAGGATGTGAACTGAGAATTAAAAATTAAAGGTAAAGTCAGTCAAAATCTAAAAATCTGAAAATTTTATACTCTTATTAAGTATGATCAAATTTCTATATCTGAATTTAAATTTTTTTTAAATCACCAAGATCACTCTTACAGTTGGCGAGAAAGTTAGAAATGCACCAAAACAAACACATACACTTATATGTGTATAAGTCTGTTTTTTTTTTAATTTTCCATCTAGTGGTGGGTCCTTGCCAACTCTTCGTTTTAATAGCACAGAAATAATTCTCATTCTAGTTCACTACACCCTTAGGATCCTCACTTAATGCCTCATAAGCAGAAGTAATAGCAGAAGTAATGATAAGTTATAACAGTAACAGTTAATATTTACTTTGTGTCTAAAGACAAATTGTCGTAATTTTTTTAATCCAATAAACAAACAACTACTTAATCCAATGTTTCCTTTTATGTCCTATTAGGAAATTTTGACTCAACTTAACACCCAAGAGCAGTAATTAAGCCAGTGCCTAGTCCAGAAAAACAATGGGTATAGACTTATGAAATCAAATATAACAGAAAACAGGCCAATTAAAGCTAAAACAATTAAAAGGAGGAGAAAGAGAAGTGTAACCAACACAAGAATATTTTAATTACTGCTCTTGAGTGCTAAGTTTAGTGAGATCCCTGATAGTACTAGATACGAGTGGGGATTCTCTTTGACCCCTGTCACTCCAGTGCTCTCCACAGTGTAGCGGAATGAACTGGCTGAACATGCTGGCGTCCGCTTCCTCAAAGGTTCATTCCCATCCAAAGACAGGAGGTCTGTTCTTCTGTCAAGAGTACTGAGTAGCTAGAAATTCCAAGTAAGTTCTTGTGATCCATTTGGAGACCTCAGCGAAGCCCACAGCAACAATAACAGGAAAGGAAATACACGGTTCTATGTGGATAAGAGAATCATGAAACTCACAGCAGGTGAGTAGAAATCATCAGTTCTCACACCCTCATTTTACAGAAGACAAAAGAGACTCGAATGGGGCTGTCTCAGCTCCCATGTTAGTCACTGGCAGCACTGTGGCAAGAATTCAGCCTGGGTGACTTAGATCACAACTCACAGAGGGCCTGGCTTATGGGGGAAAATACACAAATGTTATCGTCTATCCCTTGTCAGTCAGTGACCTTACCATGAGATGAGAGAATCAGTCAGTGGAAATACATTAATGCTGGAGTCTTGGGACGGGTCCGTGTGATCACAGCTCAATGGATGTTTAGGAATTCGTATCAAAACAAAAGTATGCCCAAATGAATGATTAGTTGTCATGCAGTCTTGACCTACGTAGCAAATGAGGCATGGAGCTGGGATTAAGATGCTGACATCTGTACACTTCAGGCCTGAGGTCATCTCCCTCAATTGTGCTGATTGCTGTTCACCCGCTGATGACAATGGGCTTTATCCTAAAAGGGAAACTATAAAAGCATCCTTCCAAATAGCAGCCAAATGGCAAGGGCAGGAAAGGGCCTGAATTCTCTCCCCTTCGATAATTCTGACAAAGTGTAGTTGAAAGCTGCTTGTGTCTAACAGCTGTTATGGTCAGTCAGCATGCAGTCCTCTGAGGGTCTTGGCCTGTAGACACATTCTCTCCCATCCCAGCTTTCTGGTGAAAGAGGGTAAGATAATTTTTAAAAGCACAGAAAAAGAAAAGAAGCCAGTTTTTTAAAATGTCCCCAATGAAACTACCATTACTTAGGGAAAAAAAATGAAAAACCATATGAAAAAATAATATGAAAAAGAAAAAAGAAAGAGATGTATTGTGGTGAAAAAGTTTTCTGTTGGTTTTGGCTCAAGTCCCAAGTGAATTTTTCTAGGCTGACTTTCCATTTCTAGTCACTCATAACATTCCATGACATAAAATTATTTGGAAAGGTTCTGGTTAATGAGAAGGGTAAAGAAGCCCAAATTAAAAATCAAAAAATTGTACCAAAGGCTGAACTAAGAGGAGCTCGTTTGATAATTCAAAGGAGCAAAAAAGAAAAAGGTTATTTTTAGCAGAGTATGCTATTGTTCTGAAATTTGAGAAATTGGTAAGGGAACAAAGAGCAGAGGAAGGAATATCGTTACCTTTCTGCACACTTTCCAAGAATACTTTCTATAACCTCCCATTTCCATCTGAGCTACACCTGCAGCAGAAGTTGGGGCGGGGGTTGGGGGTGGGGAGTGGGGCACTTGGCTGGCTCATTCTGTGGAGCCTCTGACCCTTGATTTGGCTCAGGTGGTGAGATGGAACCCGCAGGCTGGCTCTTGCTCAGTGCAAAGGCTACTTGCCCTCTTCCTCTGCTCCTCCCCCTGCCAGCATGCTCAATCTACCACTCATTCTAAATTAAATACATACATACATACATACATACAAAAAATATTTAAAAAATAAAAAGAAGTCACAGGGATTGGTGGATGCCGCAAATTCTCCCGCTCTGTCTGTGGAGCTAGTAAATGGTCACAGAGAAGCAGGACCGCCCACCACCAGTAGTGTGGTACATGGTCTATGGATGGAGGTAAAAGTGAACCCAGCGCGACTGGAGTGAACAAAGAAGGTAACCAGAGCCAAAAGAAGTGGAGTTGCAAGATGGAGTCAGGTTAGCGGACAAGCTGGCGGAGAGCTCGGACAGAGGGAATACGGCTGTGACCGTACAGCTCCTGAGCCCGGAGCCTGGAGACAGACTTCTGGCGATCAAACCCTCACTCCTGCGGGGGCTAGTTGCACGTCCTCAGTCAGGTTACTCCGCCTCTTTGAGCTGGTTTCCGCACTCCTGTAACGAGACCAATGATACCTGCCTCATAAAGTCGCTGCAAGAATTAAATAAGACCATTTACTAAGTAAAGTAAGTAGAAGAAATTCTCCTTGCATATGTATTAAGTGCTCAAAAGTTGCAACTCTTGGGGCACCTGGGTGGCTCAGTCAGTTAAGCGTCCAACTCTTGATTTCAACTCAGGTCATGATCTCAAGGTTGTGAGATTAAGCCCTGAAGTTGGGCTCTGCTGGGTGTGGAGCCTGCTTAAGATTCTTTTTCTCCTCCTCCCTCTGCCTTACCCTTCCCTGTCTCTTAAAAAAAAAAAAAAAAAAAAAAAAAAGAGTTGAAACTCTTCATTACTATGTATTATTCAACAATGCTCATTTGCTCACTATATGCTCACTCCATCATTAGACATTTTAGCAGATGCTTGGAATGAACAGGAATAGGGCATCCCAGTCCGTGGTAAAGTTACCTCTTCGAAATGTGATACAGAATCAACCTGGTTCAGTCTTCCCTGCATTTGCTCATTTCCATGTAGAATTCTTTTCACTTTCACTGAATTCTTCTTATATATCAGGTTAAAAGCTACCGCATTCTACCTTCACAGTCCCCTGATAAAGTCTGTCCCAATGGATAGGAAATCAATTTAAAAAATAATGCCAACCTTTACACATATGGGCCTGTGAATCCCCTATTATATTTTGAGGATTCTTCCCCCTTCACAGTCATGTTCTGAAGGGTTTCCCTTCTTGTCAGTCATGCGGATAGTTATTAAGAAACTTTCTGAGAAAAAGGACCTATGCCGAAAGAATTGAATGGGCAGAGAATGTCAGTGTCCCATTTCTCCAAATGGCAGCCAATAGGATTTTCCTGATGGTGCACTCAGCCTTGACACGGACTTTTGCCCCTTGCCATTAATGTGTACTCTTTGTTCGAAAGGAATTCAACCATAGACTTAAAAAAAATAATAAAATTTTAAAAATAATCTCTACATTCAACGTGGGGATAAAACCACAACACTGAGACTGAGAGTTGTGTGCTCTACCAACTGAGCCAGCCAGGTGCCCCTCCACTGTAGACTTTGAAAAAATGAATGTAAATATTTGAAAATACAATTCCTCCTATGTGTACATATTTTAATGATTTAATAAAGCTTAAAGTGGAGAAGTTTCAATATACAGGGTTTGATCTATATTGCATTTTTTTAAAGATTTTATTTATTTATTTGACAAAAGAGAGATCAGAAGCAGGCAAAGAGAGAGGAGGAAGCAGGCTCCCTGCTGAGCAGAGAGCCCGATGTGGGGCTCGATCCCAGGACCCTGCGATCATGACCCGAGCTGAAGGCAGCGGCTTAACCCACTGAGCCAACCAGGCGCCCCTATATTGCATTTTTTAATTTTACATTGATTGCAATTTTTAAAAATCGATGCCCATTCAATTTTTTTTTCCAGCATAGGTCAGGAAATGACAACTCCATTCTGTCAGTTGCTTAGGCTCCAAACTGTAGAGTTCTTCTGTAATCCTCTCTTTTTTCATACTGTACTTTAATTAATTGATTGATTAATTTTTTTAATTGATTTTTTAAAAGATTTTATTTATTTGTGTGAGAGAGAGAGAGAAAGAGAGCATAAGCACAAGCAGGGTGAGCAGAGGGCAGAAGAAGCAGGCTCCCCACTGAGCAAGGAACCCGACACAGGGCTCATGCAGGGCAGGACCCTGGGATCAGGGTCCTAAGCCAAAGACAGACACTTAACTGACTGAGCTACCCAGGTGACCCTATTTTTTTTTTTTTTAAGATTTATTTATTTGAGAGAAGGGGGACAGGTGCAGAGGGAAAGAGAAAGAGAGAGAATCCCACCCAGACTCCCCACTGAACATGGAGCCCAATGTGGGGCTCCATCCCATGACCCCAAGATCATAACCTGAGCAGAAATCAAGAGTCAGACACTTAAGCAACTGGTCCCCATCATACTGTGTTTTATTTTAGATTTATTTATTTGAGAGAAAGAGTGAGTGAGAGAGAGCAAGCACAAACAAGAGAAGAGTAAAGGGAGAGGGAGAGGCAGACTCCCCACTGAGCAGGGAGCCAGATGTAGAACTCAGTCCCAGGACCCTGGGATCATGACCTGAGCAAAGACAGATGTTTAACTGACTGAGGCACCTAGGTGCCCCCTCATACTGCATTTTAAATGCACTGGAGAATACTGTTTATTCTATCTTCAAAATATATTGAGGATCCAATCACTTCTCCCCTTGTTCACTGCCACCTTCCTGGCACCAGCCACTATCCATTGCTCCCTGAATTATTATTATAGCGCCTGTTTATTCTCTTTGTTTCCATAATCATGCCAATACAGCCAAAATAAACCTTTTAAAACATGTCAGACTATGCCATTTCCCTGCTTAAAACTCTCCAAAAGATTTTCTTCCCACTCAGAATAAAATCCAAGGTGTTCTCACCTTGGACTCCAAGGCTCCCTATGATGGGCCACCCAGCTCTTTGACCTCTCTTTTTCTCCTCTTTCACTCCTCTCCAACATCAGTGGTTTCTTTGCTCTTCTTCAAGCACAGCAAATACAATCTGGATTTCAGGGCTGTTATATTCATGCTTCCCTCTTCCAGGTTCAACCAGTCCCCCAAATATACATGTAGATCCCCTACGTTGAGGATCCTGTTCAAGGTCAGGACATCAGAGCCACTGACCTTGATGTAAAATAGCACCTTCTATGAAATAGGTCACCCTTTGTCACTCTGCCATGTTCTTCACTAGCACTTATTGTTACCTGATATAATGTAAAACAATATGCTTCTTCCAGCCCAGAATGTAAATTCCACAAGAGCAAAAACCTCACCTGTCTTATCCCCTAGAGTATACCCAGTTCAGTGGGTCAAGTAATGCTTGAGGAAAGGAGGCGAATCATCAGCACAAAGCCAGAAATAGATTTATTAACCACTCCACCACCCCCCAAGTAGACTTTTGACTTTTTATTTTATCATGAATTGGGTTCTAGCTTCTCTGCAATAGCGGCTAGTGGAAACCAAGATCTCACAGACAGATTATCATCACTTTTTCTTTTTTTGAACCACATAAGAGCAAGTTGCAGACAGAATGCCTCATCGCTCCTTGATCTTTCAGAGCCTATCCCCCACAAGAACCCTCTCCTCCTAGCTGTAATATACACATCCAAATCAGGTAATCAGCATCGGGAAGACATAACTGTGCAATCCACAGATTACATTTAATTTTGGTCAACTGTTACATTTTTCCTTTCTGGTCCAGGATCTAGGATCATTGTTACATTGAGTTGTCCTGTCTCTTGAGTCTCCTTCGATTTGGATTGATTAGTTCTTCTGCCTTTCTGTCTCTCACAAGCTTAAGAGTTTTAAAGCATACAAATCTTTCATTTTATAGGCTGCCTCTCACCTTGGGTCTACCAAATGATTCCCTGTGTCCAGATTCAGGCCAGGCGTTCTAGGCAAGAAATGTGACAGAAATGATGCTGTGTTCTTCTCCATGCATCACAGGAGGCACGTGCTGTCACATACTCCACGACTGGTGATGCTCATTTTGTTCCCGCAGCCAGTTTGGTGTCTTCCAGGCTTCTCTACAATACATTCACTCTTTCCCTCCTTGTAATCAATAAGTATTTTTCAGGAGGTACTTCAAGATAAGGCTAATGTCCTGCTGTACATCCAAAATCCACCCACCAGCCTTAGCAAACATGACGACTCCTGACTGTACTAATCAACACTGCTCAACAGTGACTCTCTATTTTCATCAATCCTATTAGTTTGAATTCTGCCATCAGGAATAGCTGTCCCTTCTCCTCCATTTATTTATTCTATCATTCTTTATTTATTCACTTATGTTAGCATGGACACATGGGGTCCTGTTTCATCTAGCGGGTTATGATGAGATACTATCGTTATTTATTTTGACACTCAAACTGTTCCAGATTTAGCCAGTGAGAGCTCCATCCAGCTGGCTCATGTGTCCTCTTGGCATGTTTCCCATCATGCTTTGAGCACTGCCCTCTAAGAAGTTCCAGGCTGATTGGATTTTCCCAGCCCAAGCTCTGGTTTCTTTTATGGGAGGATGGTGCTTAGAAACCAAGATCTTTTGGCCACTTGATGTATTCATTGCTTCTAGTCTCTGAATGAAAGAGTTAAAGTGTATATGCACATGTGATTGCATACCCATTTTTAAACTAATCTAACACTCTGGAGTTCTTCAGAGCTTTCTTTCTTCCCATGTTTGTGAATTTTTGCCAACACTAAGAAATCTGGCTCCCTTTATACTCAATATTTTACTTATTTGACTAATGCCCCTGAATCTAATCAATTTCCCAGCCAGGATGCTGCCTCCTTGACCTTGTCTTTTTTTTTTTTTTTTTTTTTTTTAAGATTTATTTATTTATTTATTTGACAGACAGATCACAAGTAGGCAGAGAGGCAGGCAGAGAGAGAGAAGGAAGCAGGCTCTCTGCAGAGTAGAAAGGAGGAAGCAGGCTCTCTGCAGAGCAGAGGGCAGAGCAGAGAGCCTGATGTGGGGCTGGATCCCAGGACCCTGGGATCATGACCTGAGCAGAAGGCAGAGGCTTTAACCCACTGAGCCACCTATGTGCCCCGACCCTATTATTTCTTTAGCCTCTAAATTTTCTAGGAGAAAGAAAAGATAAGCAGTAGTTATGCATTCTTCTTTTCCCCAAGATTTTATTTATTTGAGAGATAGCACAAATGGAGATGGGGCAGAGGGAGAGGGACAAGCCGACTCTCTGCTGAGCAGGGAGCCCAACATAGGGCTCAATCCCAGGACCCCTGTATCATGACCTGAAGGCAGATGCTTAACAGACTGAGCCACCCGGGCACCCCAGTAGTCACGCATTCTTAATGCCACAGATTCCCCAAGTGCTGCAGCTGGAGAAAAATTACTAAGAGTCAGAGAAGTTTGGGGAACCACCTTGGTTTGCTAAGTCATCTGTACAGAACCTAGCTAAGAGTTTTCAGCCAATGGACTCTTTCCTCCAATTCTGGTGGCTCAGGGACCAGCAGCCAGGCAGTCTCCATGTCTGCTTCCTTGGCATTAGGTACTATAAAAAGCATTGCCCCAGTTGCCTAGAAGCCTATTTTCTAAAATGAGTAAGTTAGGAAAACACACAAAACCAGCACATCGAATACCATAGAGACAAATTCTTCTAAGTACTTCTTCTTGTGCCTGCTTCTAATTTGGGTATAGCGGGGCTCCTTGCTCTCCCCAAACAGCCACCAGCTGCTTGCACTAGTGCTGGAAAAAGAGAGGCTGTGCTGGGGGACTGCCATTAGCAGAAAGCTGCGAATATACTAAGGTCTTAGGAAAGAGGGGGACTTTTGTTTTCATCACTGAGTTCTGGGTTCTTAGAAAGAATGCCAGGTGGGAAGATCAATGTGAGTGATTGAGAACCATCCCTTGAATTATCTTAGAGACTTTATTTGGCAGGTATCTCAAGCTAAGGAAACTGTTGGTGTAACTTATAACAACCATCCAGACATTTTAAATGGAAAGGGCCTGTGCTGTGTCAGTTTTAAGAACACTACTCTAAAGGCGCTGTGCTCTCTGCTGACTAGTTGTGATCTCTATCTCTACCCGGAGAACACACTATAAAGGAGAATCCAAAGAAAACTCCCTTGCCTGTTGAAACTACCAGTCATGACAACCCGAATAAACACCGTGGAGAAATCGCTCTCTCCGTTTCTTTTCTTATATAGAAACACCCATCTGGTAAGAAATTTTGTAAGAAAACGAATGTCACATGCTTGTTTCCAGATGGGAGGAAGGAAACGCAAATCTGCCTCCAACAGAGTGAACCCCAGACCAGTAGCATGGACATCACGCGGGACCTTCTTAGGTAGGTTCTGGAATCCTAACCCAGATGTAGTGAATCAGAAATTCTGTGGCAGGGCCCATCAGTCTGAGCCGGAACGTCCCCCCAGGTGATGCTAATGCACTTAAATTTGATCGGCACTGCCCGAGGTACTCCAGGTGTGGTGTTGGAAGGCCCTCGGTACCACTTTGCCTTAGCCTTTGGCCCTAGGATGGGTAATTAGGGAGCTCGCTGCAGTTCTGCACAGGATTAAGCTGTTTAGGAGAGGCACACACGGTCTGCTATATATAAGGCGTAGGAAGTTGGTCCTGCACGCATAGGTTAAGGGCTCGCTTCCCCTTTTGCCTCCCCACCTGGGCCGAGTCAAAGACTGGCTGAATTTGAGACCCGGCAGAGGTCGCTGCTGCCCACCGAGAAAGACCGAGGGAGCGTGGCAAGCGGAGCCCAGAATCTTTGACATCACACTAAGCTCCTCCTTGCACGCACACAGTACACACACACACACAAACATATACAGACATACACAGACCTCGGACTCTCCTCTGTCGGCTCTCTCCCTCTGCCCCGGAGCCGTCCCCTCCTCCGGCGAGCGCATCCACGGCGCAGCCACCCGGCGAACAGAGGAGCACAGCAGCGTTCGGAGCGCGAGGGAACCGGCGCGGAGCAGGAGCCGCCGCTCGCCGGAGCGCTCGGCGGCGGCAGCAGCGGCCGGGACACCCTCGGCGGCCCCCGGGGCTTGGAGCAGCCGCGCCTGCTCCCGCCGGGGCCGGAGCGCGCGGAGCCGCCGCCCCGCACGCTCCAGCGGCCCCTGCCACCCCTATGAGACAAGCAGAAGCCGGACCAAGGAGCCGGACACTCGGCAGCTGGACTCCTCCGCAAGCCCAAGCGCCTCCTCCGCCCGCGCCCCTCCAGCGCCGGTGAAGCGAAATGCAACCGCCACGCTCCTGCTGAAAGGGGAAGGGGCCGGCGCCATCCCCTCGCTCGGAACTCGGCCCCCGCGGCGGCTGCGCGTCCGGGCCGCGGGCCCGCAGGTCCCCGGAGTGAACGCGAGGAGAAGGAGGAGAAGAAGCTGCCGGCCCGGGGTTGGCCGGGGCCGGGGAGGAGGGACGGGGCGGGGGGAGGGCGCGGGGGGCGGGGAAGGGGCCCCGGCGGATAAAGATGGCAATGTCTCTCATCCAAGCGTGCCGCAGTCTGGCTCTCTCAACATGGCTGCTTTCCTTTTGTTTCGTGCATCTGCTCTGCCTGGACTTCACCGTGGCTGAGAAGGAGGAATGGTACACCGCCTTCGTGAACATCACCTACGCGGAGCCCGCGCCGGACCCCGGGCCCGGAGTGGCGGGCGGCGGCGGCACGGAGCTGCACACCGAGAAGACTGAGTGCGGGCGCTACGGGGAGCACTCGCCCAAGCAGGACGCCCGCGGGGAGGTGGTCATGGCCAGCTCGGCCCACGACCGCCTAGCCTGCGACCCCAGCACCAAGTTCGCCGCCCCGGCCCATGGCAAGAACTGGATAGCCCTCATCCCCAAGGGCAACTGCACGTATAGGGATAAGATTCGGAACGCGTTCCTGCAGAACGCCTCCGCGGTGGTCATCTTCAACGTGGGCTCCAGCACCAACGAGACCATCACCATGTCCCATGCAGGTAAGCGCCCCGGGCGGGTGCGCCGCGGGGAAGGGGGAGCCCCAAGGGATGTGGGCGCTGAGGAGGATCCAGCGCCTGCCTCCCAGCTCCTTTCTGGGAAGTCTGCGCAGAAGGCGCGTGTCTGTTCCCTGGACCTATTAAGTTTTGCTTCGCTTTACTTCGGGGGGTTTACAGAGCAGGACTAATCAGATCCGGGCAAGGGGGGAAACCCGGAGAGTGTGTTCCAATTAGCATAGCACCGCTGCGACGTGGGTTCGCCGGGGTGGGCTAACTTTCCCGAGGAGGATCTGGAACGTGAAGTTTGGGGGGCAGGGCTCGCATATGGTTCTCAGTTACTGACCGGCCCCGCACCTGTTTGGAACCGATAGATCTGATAACTCAGCGCGGCACGACTGTGTGCATCGGGTACACTCCTTGTGCAGGCGTTTCTGTGTCGGGAGGCGGGTAGGGTTACTGGGGCTAGCTGCTCACCACCGCTAACTTGCTCCGTCAAGTCAGGTTTCAACCCTTCCTGGGAGGTTAAGAGGTTCCCCACCCCACCCCCCGCCGGGTTGACGCACGTCGTAAATAATAATAAAAGTCCTGTGCTCTGTCATTCGGAGAAACTGACATGCAGGCACAAAGGTAAATAATCCTCAACCAGCTAAGAAGAGCATGGTGGCCCTAAAGTTATGCCTGCTTTTCCAATATTGCATTATCATTTGCCTGATTGGGAGATTAAATATGCTGAAGGTTTTCTTTCTGGCAAGAATGAGGCGACTTCAGGGTAGAAATAGTAAGATTTTCCTAATGACTGAGGGGTGCCGGAGCTAGAAATACATTACTGCCCTAAACTCGTATATATTTACCCCTGGGCCTGACATAGCACTGCTTCCACCGTAGGAATCAAGGCGGGGGGGGGGGGGGGGGGGGGGGGGGGGGGGGGAGTCCTCTCCAGGCTTGTCAGCATAACTAGCTACTTTTAGCAGACTGGCTTCCTTCAGTTGGGCCCTCCTTCCCCAGAGGGGTTCCTGGGTTGAGGCTGTGGCATCCATTAAGGGGGGGTGGGGGAATAGAAATGACATGCATTTTCTGACAGGAGTTGCCTGTTCAAAGATGTCATTTTCTTTAAAAGCTAGTGCTTTTTAAAAACAGTGCTGCTGGTGAAATGGAACACCAAGCTTTGGCTGTATTGTTTGGGGGGGGGGGTGCTTTCTTGGGGACAAGTTTTCCTTTTGACAGCCGTATCACCTGTAGTCAACACCAGCCGTCTTCAACAAAGAAGCTGTCAACCTTAACATAGGTAAACTAGGGAAAGTTCAATACTTTTAACACATAGGCCAGAAAAGTGCAGTTCCTTAATTAATGAAGAGGACAGGCAGTTCACTTAGAAAAGCTATGATACAGCATTTAGAGGCACTTGATGTTTTTTTCTTGAGTTTTGTAGGGGAAAAGTTGGTACCCCAACATTGAGTCCTAGGAGCATTACTTAAACTTGATGATATTCAAGGATTTGGAAGACTATGGAAGAGCACTTTAGGTCATGTAAAGTATCTTTAAACGTTTAGTATCTAAACTCTGATTTGAGGGGTTGTGAAGGAGGTTTGCTCCTTTTTTTTTTTTTTTTTTTTTTTGTTCTCTAAATTCCAAGAGGATTGTTAGCTAATTTGCAGGATTCCTTAAATGTTTCTGTGTGCATATGCATGAAATGTTAAATGTGGCTTCTTCGAACAGAAAGAGGCATCGTTTATTCCTGTCTAAAAAGGTTCTCCAGAGCTGCCAACACATTGGATCAATTAATGGCTTGCCTGTTCTTAAAGAAAGCAGTAGGCTGATTTTTTTTCCATACAAATGATGCTTAAGACAGAGTGGGAGTAAAGGGTTTGGTTGTAGTTTGAAAGTTCAAGGCTAAAAATGTAAACGAAATTCTTATTCTGTTTCCAAAAATGTGTTAACGCCGCATCTGCTAATGGCCATGAAACTTCCATATTATCATTTGACATATTGCCACATTAGGACTCTGTATTCACTTTGGTCAGAGATTGCATTGATTTCTGCTAAAGTCTCATTATTAAGGAGATACATGACTGGGTAGCTTGGCAGGCCCTTTACTTTTAAATCTTTCTCCTGAATTTCAAACACTGAGATCCCAGCACTGATCTCGCTGTTCATGTCTTACCCTCAGCTCCAGAACTTGAAGGCTCTACTTTTTCTAGTTAAATTTAAGTCCTGTTTCTAAATTCATCTTAGGAAATGGTGTACATTTTACACGGAAATCCCTATCCTTATTTTGTGAACACGGGGTAGAGTATGCCAGAGGATCCTTACATTTGCAAACTTTTTTTAGAGTCTCCAAAAAGCTAATATCAGCCTTTGCCTGTTTTTCTTGTTTGTTTTTAAATCTCACCTCTCCTCTAAATCCTTTATTTTTGGAACTGATAGCTTTTTGGTGAGAAGGTCAGAATTTAGTTATGCAACCCATCGTGTAATATCTATGCATTTGGGGTGATATGACCCCGACACACCTACTACCTTGAAATTCGGTTAAATGGAAATTGGTTCCTCTTCCCCCTTTCATACAGACTCTTTTAGTTTTTTTCCCCCTGCTGAAATTGCTTTGGGTTTCTGCCACTTCTGCGATTATGGTTTCTCATTCACAAAGACACAGATTCTCCTGGAATACACTAGTAGTTTTACTTGGTAACTGGTTTTTAAAGATCTTTTAAAAAACAGGACTGCTTTAGGGAGAGAGAACTCACATTTACAAATTTACAATTCACACATTTAAAGTCTGCAATCTAAGGACTCTTACTATACTGAGACTTGCACAACCCTCAACGCCAATTCCAAAAAGAAACCCTCTGCATTAGCAGTTCCTCCTCATTCCTCCCCAACCCCCTAGCCCTAGGCAATGACTAATACACTTTCTGCATATTGTCCTATTCTGGACATTTCATTTACAGACAGTCCCCGAGTTAGAGTTGTCATGGTTTGACTTTACGGTGGTGTAAAGGTGATACACATAAAGTAGAAACTGTACCCTGAATTTTGATTTTTTTTTATCATTTCCTGGGCTAGCAGTATGCAGTTTGAGCCAGCAGCCAACTAAAGCTCCCAGCCACTCAGTCAGGAGGATAAACAACTGGTCCATTTACAACCATTCTGTACCCATATAACCATTCTGGGTTTTTTTGTTTTGTTTGTTTGTTTTACTTTCAGTGCAGCATTCAATAAATTACATGGTCTCTTCAACACGTTATTATAGGCCTCGTGTTAGATGATTTTGCCCAACTGTAGACTGTGTTCTGAACATGTTTAAGGTAGCCTAGTCTGAGCTGGGATCAGAGGTTAGGTGTATTAAATGCATCTTCAACTTATGATGGGTTTATTGGAATGTAACGCCATTGTAAGTTGAAGATCTATAAGTAGAATAATGTAATACGTGTTTTTTGTGACTGGCTTCTTAGTGTAATGTTTTCATGGTCTTTCAGTGCATTGCCTGTATCTGTCAGTACTATATTCCTTTTTGTTGCAAATATTTTATTGTACAGATATACCGCATTTCATTTATTCATCAATTAATAGTCATCCAGGTAACTTCCACTTTCTGTTTATGCATAATGCTGCTACGAACGTCTATGTCCAAATTTGTGTGTGGCCGTGCCTCTTGGAATTTCTGGGTCCTCTTGCAACCTTTGGAGGGACTGCCTGATTGTTTTCCAAAGCACCTGCCTTCTTTCACACTCCTGCCAGCGCTATATGGGGGTTCCATTTTCTCCATATCCTCATCAATACTTGTTACACTTTTTACTTTGGCCAACCTGCTTGTTGAAGAGTGGTGTCTTCATTGTGGTTTTAAGCTGCATTTCCCTGGGGACTAAGATCACTATTCATTCATATATATATATATATATATATATATATATATATGCTTTTCATTTGGCTCCTTTTCTACTTGCTAGCCATCACTTGTCCTTTCCTGGACTTTGAAATCATACACTTTTTGTCCTACAGAAGAAAAAGATCAATCTACCTCTTCCGATTAAACCCATGGACCACAGATTTCACATGTCCCCTATAAAAGGATGTGGGAAGTGCCTTTTTGGTGCTTCAGAGAGCCTCTGCCCAAGTTTTCCTTGAGTAAAACTATATAGGAATGGAGCTTCTGCCAGTGAGAGTAAATTGAGTGATCTGTAAAGGGAAGTTAAAGGCCCTGAGACCCCACTTATCTCCCTGGAGCTGGTCAGATGCCTGTGAACCCTCTGATACAGTCTGCGTGAGGAAAGTCATATCAGAAATCTATAGTTGCAATTTTGGGAAGTGGTTAACTAGTTAACTTCTAAAGCCAACCACTTGGGTTGGTGTCCTTGCCCTCCTGCTTTTACTGTGTATCTTTTTAAAAATTTTTTAAAGATTTTATTCATATGAGAGAGAGCGCACGTGTGCACAAGTAGGGGAGAGGGAGAAGCAGGTCCCTTGCTGAGCAAGGAGCCAAATGTGGGGCTTGATCCAGAGACCCTAGGGTCATGAATTGAGCCCAAGGCAGATGCTTAATGTACTGAGCCACCCAGGTAACCCTCTTACTATATATCTTTCAGCAAGTGACTCTACCCCTCAGGGCTTCAGTTTCCCTGTTTGTGAAATGAGAGATGACAGTACCTACTTTGCTTAGTAGGGGAATTAAATGGGTTGATGCATGTACAGGGCGTTCCTCTGTAGCTGGTATGTAGCGATCAATAAATGTAACCGTTATAAGCATCGTACATAGTGATACGCAAAGCCGGAGACTGGATCCTCAGACCCATAGGGTGCACTGAGGCCCTGGGAAAGATCACTTTATTTAGCGTCTCGTGCTTTGATGACCGGAGCGGCAGTGCTGATTTCTGTTTATGGCTTCTGTGATGTGAGACCAGGCATTCCTGCCCCTTCTGATGGTCAGTGAACCTCTGAGAATTCTCCTGATGCATACATGCTCTTTCTCTTGGCTGAAATTGCAGTCTCCTCCTAGCAGGGACCTGCGTGATAAACACGGTAGAGCTAGGACTGTATGGAGACAGTGACTGGGTTGCGACATCGAAGGAAGGATACATTTTTTTCCCTTTTTTAAAAGAATGTATTTGCTGTCTTTGTCTTTTGCTAGTGTATAGCGAAAGGGAAATGAGAAGACTAAAGGTCTAGCTGAATGGAAGAACTTTTGAGGGACTTGGTCCCTACTAGTCCTTCGAGATGATAGAAGGGAAGAGATGGTTGACGTAATTGTTTAGAGAATCAGCTCAATGAGGAAGAGCCCAGGATGGAGTAGATCCTTTGTATGCTAGGACTTGTCCAAGACTGGAGGAGAAAACAGGAAGCTTACTGAATCTTTCTTGTTTTGGTGAGTGCTGAGAGTTTGATTTATGGGTTCGTGGTTACATTTGTGGCCATAATTTAAATCTCTAATTTCTAAAGTCTACATCTGCCTTAATCTCTGTCAAGGAACTAGCTGCTATAATTAATTTTTGTCAGGACTCCTAATTTTCTAGGACATGTGGTTTTGTGTGGTTTTGCTTAGTATGTTTGCATTAACTCTCTTCTTGGCGTGCTGAAATTCTTTCTCTGGGAAGTAATCATGTTGACCACGACGTGCTTACTCTGTCAGGCACGCTGTAAGCACCTGATGCGTATTAGCTCATTTAATTTTCCCAGCAACACTCAGGTGGGCACTATGGGCCCTGTTTCATAGACCAAGGCGCTGAAGCCTAGTTGGGAGAGGTGCCCTGCAGGCGGCAAGTGGTGGAGCCAGGCTTGCAGACTGGAGTTGTGTGTCTCCCCAGTCTGGCCTTATAACTTCTGCTTCATATTCTCTCAGCTTGAAAGGACGCTGTTTAAAAACGAGACGGGGACTGTGATGACTTGATACAGGTAGTGAGCTAAAGCGGATTCTTCATTCAGAAATCTTTAACAAGTCTATAGGCTGAAGGCACTATTCACTCACAGTCTGCATTTTTGTGCTGGAAGACATGGGAACTTATGTTTTGGGCTCTCTGCCGCCCCGGCATGCCTCTGATTGGCTTTGGGCCAGTTGCTTTTTCTATTCTGGATCTCTGTTTTCTCTCTCTATAGAAGGTTTGGGTTAGTTGATCTCCCAGAGCTGTTTGAACTCCATAATTTATTCCTTATGCATTCAAAAAAACCAAGACATTGCTACAAAAATTCAGATTCCTGGCTTTCTTCATCACAAAAACTGACCGGGACCTGTGTCCCACACAGCAGCTGCCAGCTGGAACAGAGCAGTGGCTGGCCGTTGACAATGGCAGTGCGCTCTTTAGTTGGCCCTGGTCCCTATCACTTCTGGCCTGTGCCAGAAGTGGATTTGGGGTCCCTGCTTTATGGAATCAAACCAGGGCTGGTGAAGAGAAGTTCTAGAAAACATACTTCCTTAGTAAAGGGAAGTGTTCACAGGGATAGAACTGTATGAGGGGAAGAGGCTTCCTGGGGTAGGTGAAGCTTTCACTTGTGTTCAGATTGAACTTGAACAGGGTTGTGGAAGTGCTGAAGATAGGAGTCATGCCTTGAGGGTCTTCTGAACCCGAGCACCCATGATTCTCTATCATTTGGATATTTCAGAAACATTTAAGAGCCTCCATTTCCACTTCGCTTTTCTGTATGTGTCTTAAGAGGAAAATACTATTCACGCTTGTTCTTAATCTCCCAGGCCAGTCTCTCCCTCCGTTTAATGTTTATATACTTATTTATGTGGCATGAAACTACTTTTTCACCTGTCTCTCTAATGGCAGACAGACCCTCAATAGCCAGGAATTCCAGACTCTGTTACTAAAAGCCATAATTCAGTGTCAGTGTTAGGTAACATTCTTGGCATTGTAACTTAATTTGGCCTGGGCATTTCAAGAAAACGTAAGACTCGCTCACTCAGTTCAGGTCCTAGAAATACGTATCTATCTGGGGGATTTGGAAGGAATCTTACCGTCTGCCTTCCAATCTTTAGTCAGCATTCCGTCCTCCTCTCTCTCGATGGTTCTGTTCTTAAAGATCCCCAGACTTCTCACAAAGGAAGGAATTTTATGACCAGGAAGTCTGGAAAGATTTAGAAAGGACCTGGGACTTCAGAACTCCTTCTAGTTTTTTTAGAAAGAAAATATGTGGTTCTTGATGCAACATTAATTTTGCCTAGAAACCAAGCTCCGTTTTTGAAAAGGAGCGTGACCATTATCCTTGTGTTTCTAGAGATAAAACTTAGTATATAAAGAAATTGATATTTTAATAGCCCCTGAAAGTCTTCAGCTTATCCCTAGAGGAGATGCTCCATCTCACATACACTCTAGAGGCCAACTTCCCCTCCTGCTGAGTGACTGAGGTGATACCAGAGTTCCCTCTATTTGATCACGTGAATTGAGAGATGGTAAATTTGAGTTAAAATGGAACTCAAATCCTTTCAGATTATCTCCGCTCTTGAGGATTTTGTTGGTAATATAAAACCCCGAGAATAAAAAGGCCGCCTTGTGCTGCACGATTGTTCTTTATGAAGCTGCAATTACAGTGGTTTTGTTCCATGGAAACCTTGACTATAGGTATAATGTCATCTTTTATTTTAAACTCTAAAGAATTAATGTTGGCAGTTTAACTTAAGGCAAGTGTGTTTTACAGATTGAAATCAAAATATTAATGATTAGGTTTCTAGTTCTTTTTTCTATGTGAGAGGAAAGGAGAGGGAAATTTCTTTTACTTCAAAAGCATTGGTAATAAATTGATTTCTGTAAGTATCTTAATTTTTTGTGTTTTCCATAAATATAAGTGTAGGAACACTTTTTTCAGTAGAAATAATCATTTGTCATAAAATTTAAGCTTATGCATTAAATTGTTAGCCTTTTCTGTTCATACATTTAATAAAGGTTAAAGATTAGAAACAATTTTATGTTAAATGTATGGCTTATTCATGTCCTTTCCAGGCAAAGATCTATAATTAGTACATGTTTTAGGTAAGATTCAGGAAATGTTTTGTTTTTTAGCCAATTCAGCCTATGTCTCCACCATAAGTAGCTTTTTACATAGTTCACTAAAGCACTATTGAGAAGGCAAAGATATGACATTTTTCTAGGTGCTGACTTGCACAAATCCCTTTTTTCCCCTCAAAGTTTTCTCTTTTTCTGGCCCTCACTTTCCACAGAAGATATTCCTCAGGCCATTCTGTGGCTCTCCGAACTGTCTAAACGTCCATCAGGAATGTGATTGCAGGTGGCCCAAAGAATAGTGGAACAGGAAAGAGGTTTTCCCCTTTATTTACCAGAAAGCTGCTTGAAATGTTCTTCGTCCCAGATACTCACAGGACTGGCTGCCCCTGTCAGGTCCCTTCTCTAAAGTGACCTCACCACTAAGGCACTCCCAGCTCCTCTATTTAAAATAACAGCTTCCCTCCCCCACTCACCAGCCCCAGCACTCCCTACCCTCTTCCTGCTTCATTCTACTTCTCATTAACATGTTCTATTGTCTCTTCCCAGCCTCCCTCAATATAAGAGCCACAAGAAACAGGGCTCTAGATATTTTTTGTTGATCATAAAGTTCCCAAGCCTAGAAGGGTCCCTGGTACATGGAAAATGCTCCAGAAATATGAAGCTCAGTTAAATAACGTGGAGACTAGAAAGATGGGCCATGTTAATATGTGTCTAATGTCATGAAAAAATATTCTATGACACTAAAATTTTTCTTTGCTTTTGACTTACCTAAGTGAAGTCAGGCAGATTCTAATCAGTCTCCTGCTAAAATGTTTATTCCTCCTGTAGAGCGTGGCAGGAAGTTAAGTGCCTGGTTCATGTCCTTGGTCTAGAGAGAAAAAAGGAGAAGGGTATCAAAATCAAGTTGTAACCAAATACAGTTCTGTACATGTGTTTATTGTCCTCCTTTAGGAAAAAAATGTTTTTCTCTTGTTTTAAATGAGAGACATATGCTTTAGAGAAAAACTTGAAAATATGGAAAACTTAAAAAGAGAGAAGATAATCATCTATAACCCAGCCACTCAACTTTTTTTCATTATGTGGATACATATTTACTTAACATATTTACTTTTACCAAATTGGGAATATATTGCATATGTTTTATAGCTTTTTTTAAATTTAAGGGTACATTTTTGAAATTTGTTTCCCACTTTCCCACTACATAAACAGTGCTGCTGTAAACATCCTTATGTACCTAAAAATGGGTGCATATCCAGGATTACTTTCTTCATTCCTGAATATGGGGTTAGTTAGAGGTTTTTCATGGGTTGCTATAGAGCAGGGTTTTTGGTAACCCACTTAGTGAAGTCTTCAGCGGTGAGCCACTCACTAAGATGGTTCCACGGAAGGAGAAAGAACGCCTGTCAGTTATGGGGCTGCTGTGGGGCCCTAGCATAGCATTCCTGCATGACTTTGCTCCGAACTAGACCAGTCCGGCAGCGGGGCCAAGACACACAGAAGGTGGCGAATCAGAAGAAATGAAGCCTGGGAAATAGAATCATCGGGGCCACAATCGGCAGAACCCCCCTCTGTTCCCTTACATTCATCTGAGTCTTGGAGATGGTAAATGCAAATTGAACAGCATGTTAGGAAATTCAGGTTTCAGTTGTGGCTTTGTCTCACCCTGGCTTTACCATTGGCAAGGGACACCCTACCACCCAGGGGTCTCCTTGCCTTCCATTTTGAAAACGAGGGGCAGGAGACTGCTGGAGGGGGATGTGGTTTAAAGCAGTGATTGTCCACTCCGGCTGCACGGTGTAATCACCTGGGGAGTTTAAAAATTATGCCCAGGCTCCCCAGTGCAGAAATTCTGATGTCATTAGCCTGGTGGCCAGACGCCTTTCCAGACGAGTTCAATGTGCAGCCTGGGGAGACCGCCACCACGCTGGGTCAACCAAAAGGCCTCCTCGAGTTCTTACCTTCCATAGGTCATAATAATTTAAAGAAATACTGATTTTTATCTGTGTTCTACGTGAGAACGTTTTAAATTTCAGGATGATCATGATTAAAAGTATGAGGGTGTGTATAATAAGGATTATTTCAAGACAAAGTTAGTGATTCACTAATAACAACCAGATTTGGGAGACCAGCAGGAACACAGATGGTAAACACAGCAAGCCCAGGGAAGCACACAAACTTCTGTAACAAATCAAAAAGTACAGTAATGAGTCAGAAACGATTAGACATTTTAATTAAGTTGGGTGGAATTTCACGGATGGGCTGAATGTTCGTGATCTTGAGTGTAGGCTTCCGGCCGAAGAGGCAGAGATGCCGTGTTGTTCTGACTGAGTAGGAAGTATCCCCCCTTTGGCACATCGTGATTGTCCTTGCCCAGGTCGGGAGGCCGGATACGGTGGTGATGGTGGTGAGAAAGACTGTTCTGGGACACAGCTGGCCTGGGTCTGGACCCTGACAGTCACTTGCCGAGGGAGACCTGAAGCACCATAGGTATGGAGGTAGAATCCGGAAGTCCTCCGGTTGGTGAGTGACGGGGGGATGCTGGGGTGTGTGCACCGTGCAAGAAGAGCTGCTAAGAACTAAGGGCCTCGCTGGGCAGGGAAGGCTGCAAGCAAGTGATGAGTGCAAGTCTTCACCTGTGAATGAGCCTCAGGTGTTATCCGTCAGAACTGTTGGGAACCCAGGCAATGCAGGAGAGGGCAACTGTGAGCGTTTAATGTTTGTTTGTTTGTTTGTTTGTTTTAAAGATTTTATTTATTTATTTGATAGAGATCACAAGCAGTCAGAGAGGCAGGCAGAGAGAGAGGAGGAAGCAGGCTCCCCGCTGAGCAGAGAGCCCAATGCGGGACTCGATCCCAGGACCCTGAGACCATGACCTGAGCCAAAGGCAGAGGCTTTAACCCACTGAGCCACCCAGGCACCCCTGTGAGCATTTAATGTTAACTAGGATTATTGTCAAATATATTGGACTACAGTCTGACCAGCTGATTCCCAGCCATCCTGATCTCTACCTGGATGCTGTCATCTCGGCCGATGTCCAGCTTCTGTCCCTGCCCTCTGCAGTCTGTTCCCCGTGCCGCAGACAGAATGAAGTCTCAAAAATCAAAGGACCTCACTCTCTGGCTCAGATCTTCCGAGGTCTGCGTATCCTACTTGGAACCAAGTCCACATTCTTGCTGCCACCCACAGGGCCTGGCCCAGCGTGGCCCCTGCCTCCTGTCCAAGCCCATCCTCCAGCCATGTTTCCCTCCCGATTTCCCAGCCCCTCTTGCTGCTCCTCAGATAGGCCCAATGCGCTGCCACCTCAGGCCTTTGGGATGCTTTTTCCTCTGCTTCTCTGGTACAATTATTATAAATTTATACAGCAAAGCATCTCTTCATGAAACATCTCTTTATACTTCTGAAATGTGTGAGAAGGATTCCCAAACAGGAATATCTAGTAGACATTTATCTCTTTGCCCCTTATTTAACCAACTGGCTTTGTTCACTCCCGCAGGCTCTTATGTCCCCTGTACATGTAGAGTCATGGGAATGAAGCACCCGGTGGGCAGGGAGAGTTACCCAGTCACCACGCTCAATTTTTTGCAGGTTTTCCCAGAGTTTTGCTTGACTTATTCCTTCATATCAACAGACTGCTCCGCTGACCCCTTTATCAAGAGTTTTCTCTGACCATGTAAAGTTCTGTGGGGCGGGACGCCTGGGTGGCTCAGTTGGTTAAGCGGCTGCCTTAGGCCCAGGTCATGATCCCAGCGTCCTGGGATCGAGTCCCACATCGGGCTCCTTGCTCGGCAGGGAGCCTGCTTCTCCCTCTGCCTCTGCCTGCCTCTCTGTCTGCCTGTGCTTGCTCGCTTTCTCTCCCTCTATCACTGGCAAATAAATAAATTTAAAAAAAAGTTCTGTGGGGCTTTTTTTTTTTTTCTTAATCTGCTACTAGTTCTCTCCTTTACTCTCCCTATGTTTCTTCATAGCGTTTATCACCATTTGAAATTGCTGCATTATTTCACTCATTAAGTTACTTGATTATTGTTTATCTACCTTAGGAGACTATAAGCTCCATAAAGATAAGGTTCTTGTCTTAACTGCTGTGTTCGTGGAGGCTGGCACATTAAAGGCATCCAGGAAATATCTGTAGACAATATGAGTGGGTAAAGGAGGGGTAGAATATGTACCCATCCATGCTTTCCAGGTGCACTGCTCACTTAAGGGACGAAGTAATGACTCCTATTCCATATACATTATTTGCCTTATGTTGAGGGACATTTAATTTGAGTGTTTAAAAATGTTGTTTCTTTTCCTGCCCACAGCAGGGCCTGTGCTAAGGGGATTTGTCTGCTGCCAGACCTGAACTTAACCCTTGATAAGATGCCTCCTTCCTTACAGGGCCCACGGAACGATTCTTTCCCTATTCATTTTTGTCAGCAGATGGAAAGGGCATTTTTCTTTCTTTCTTTCTTTCTTTTTAAGATTTTATTTACTTATTTGAGAGAGAGAGACCGGGAACACAAGCAGGGGAAGTGGGAAAGAGAAGCAGGCGCCTCACTGAGTAAGCAGCCCAATGCGGGGCTCGATCCCAGGACCCTGGGATTGTGACCTGAGCTGAAGGCAGACGCTTAACGACTGAGCCACCCAGGTGCCCCAGACCTTTTTCTTTTGTCTTCCTTTCATGAACGTTGGGAGGTCTGGAGTGGGAAGCCAGTCGTCATTTTCTGAGATCTTCTCCAGTCCTGCCAGTGTGTCTCAGAAGACCTGGATGCCTACTGTCCATTACCTACAAACAAGTGTGTCTCTGATCTGAGGCCCTTTGCTTTGGAGGTGTGTAAGGGGTCTTTTTATAGATAACAGAATAGAAATGTCCTTTGGAGTCAGCTGTTATGAAATACAGCAAGAGATCTGAAAGAAGTAACTGGGCATAGGGCTGCTTGGATGTTTTTACTCGGAATTGGGCATCTGGTAGACTTCATACTCAAGGGGACCTGGAGTGTTACTGCAAGGAAATGTTATAGGTTGATCGTAAACCCTACCTGTATCATTTACAAGTCTCTCTCTGTGTACACACTACTTCATTCCAGAAGAATCTAAAGTTAATGGGGGCAGGAGCAAGGATGTCAGGATTTCTCCAAGTGAAGGAAATAGCAAAGGACAAATGATAGTGAGATATGTCCAATTGTGACCTTTCGGGCAATGAGAGAAATCTCAAGTTTTCTCTTAAATCTGAGTGAGAGGAATTCATTAAAGCAACTGTTGGTTGCAGCATTGAGGCTTGCTCTAGAATGAATGTAATTTCCTATGTATTTGTATGCCTCTACTTTTTAGCTCTTAAGAACTATATGTATAGAGCTTGAAGCAGTTAGGTGATATAATTCCTATCAATTTAAAAGTTTATTTCTATAGAAAACACATATTCTGAATCATTACTTTGTTCTTTCCTTTCATAAATGCATTGATTATATGAAGCAGATTCTATTTTATTGAGATGAATTCTTCGTACTGGACTGTGAGGTGTCTGAGTTAAGGTGCTTTATGCCTCCAGCCCCCTGCCTTGGTAACTAGCACAGGTTTCCTGAATGATTCCCCATCTGTGGCAATATTTACTAATCTGGTGAATTTTGACCCATCTTGATGCCATTCACCTGGTGGCAGGAACCTGGCCTTGATACCAAGCATTTAAAGGAAATTCTCAGCCTCTGATGAAGCTCACCTTGCAAACACTAAGCCTGCATAGGAGAGGTAAGTGTCCCTCTCACAGGGCCATGCTCAGAAACAAACAAACAAACAAACAAACAAACGTGAAATGATGCTTTATTGCATACAAGCCAAGTTCTATCCATTAAAAAGTCTTCAGTATCTTTCATCCTGTTTACCTTTACGAATATCTTGAAAAACCATTTACCTAATTAAAACTTGATTCTTTTAAATGAGAAAGTCTTATTCTCTTTGGTAAAATGAAATGATTCTTATAATTTGGTTTATTGCTGTCTGAAACTCATCAGCTTTCTTCCTTTTTTAGGGAGATACTATATTAAGTATATCTTAGCTTTTTACTCAGGAAGATTTTTGTGTTTTATTCAGTCGTATTGTGAAAAATACGCTGTAGGTAAAAGGGAAAAAAAAGCCATTTTCTTTAGTGAGGCTAATTAGAACCTTTGAAGCATTTTGAACTGTAGCATAACCAAGAGCCTGCTCATTATTTTTATAATTAATCTTTGAAAAGGTGGCATAGAGGAAAACAGCCGCTCAAACTCTAGCCCTTGATTGATAGATTTGCTTACTGAGATGGGGCATCATTTTTCAGAGAAAAATTAGCACTGAAATAGGCCATTACCTTGCTTGGCCTATTTGGTAACCGCTATATTTCTAAAAAAGAGGTGTTGTCACACAGGGGGACTGATTGGTCATGGTGATGGGGGGTGTCACTGTTAGCTCTCCTTCCACTGTCCTGTGCTCCTGGCTGAGTCTCAGCCCCAGATTCCATCCATCTTTTTCAAGGAATGGGAATTTCTGTTGAAGAGGACACGCTTCCTCTCTGTAGCTAACAGGCAATTTGAAGAAGCTGCTATCTTAACCCCGTGGAGCAAGTCTTCCGTAAGTGTATGGTGTTTGCTGTAACTGTACTTGAAGCTGAGGAAAACCTGAGATTCGGGGAACCAGAATCTTCCAAAACTGGTGTTCAGTTGCCAAGGTGACAAGGCAGCAGATTCAAAGGCAAGTAGGTGTGACCTAACCCTCTCTACCTGCCCGTGCCTTGCTGTCTAGCAACTCAGTGATGGACAAAGTCAGACTATGACTCTCTATTCATGAGTTTAAGGCCATTCAACAGGCCAGCACCTGTTCCCCAGGGATTAGGCCTGCAGATCAGGAGCTCTGACAATAAATAAATAAATAAAATGCTTCAGGTAAGATAACCAGATGATAGCTGGGAGCCCCATCAGCAGCTGCTCTGGAGGTGGGGGGGTTGGTATTGTGGCCATTCTGCTCTTTCCATGTGCCCCATCTTCTCTCCCCAGGGAAGACCACTGAGGAAAATTCTCCTTTTCTGAATAAGCCCAGACATCTTTTCAGCAAATCACCTCTTCTGGCTCCTGGCGCATATATATATATGTGCCAGGATATATATAAAAATATATATATATGTACATATGTATGTTTTTTAAGATTTTATTTATTTATTTGACAGAGACATTGAGAGAGGGAGCACAAGCAGGGGCAATGGGGAGAAGCAGGCTTCCCTGCTGAGCAGGGAGCCCGATGTGGGACTTGATCCCAGGACCCCAGGATCATGACCTGAGCCAAAGGCAGACACTTAACAAATGAGGCACCCCACCTAGATTATATATTAAATCTCTCTGTCCCCTTGTTCATTAGAAGAACTCTGCAAATCTTGGTTGGACTGAATAAATATTAGAAGAGAGTGGACACTTGTTGTGAACGCATAAGGCTTTAGACACTGTGTTAGGTGTCTTTCATACTTGACTCCTTTCACAGACCCTGAGAGTTGGAAACTTGCCCAAAGGCACAGATGGACAAAAGCAGGGCTGGTATTTTAATCCAGATCTATGTAAATTTCAAGTATATCGTGAGGCGTGTAGGATTTCTTTGACTTTCTACTGATTTTTGTTTCAGAGTACTTTTTTATAAGGGGAAAAAACTCTTTATGGATAATAAGCTGTATAGAAACAATGTTTCCCGTAAGAATTGGGAAACTTAGTCTGCTATTGTTAAATTTATTGGATATCTGTAGCAAGGTAATTCCTTGGTTACACAAGAAATATTTCTTATTGAAGTATAAGGTATAAATTACTGTGGATTTAATTGTTCCACAAGTCAAACCTTGTCCCCTGTGGATATGGTTATATCTTTGGTATATTATAGTCCTTGTCTATAAATTGTGCCTTAAAGAATAGTTCTAGTTCGAGTGATTTATTCCCATCAGTTAAAAATGACAATGTTCTTAGAGAATTGCATCAGGCTCCTTTCTGTTAATCCTATTAAAGTAAAAGGGCCTCTGTAAATTTCTGCCACTGCATGTTATTTTTAGTTGTAGAAGTAAATCATTCCCTTCAAATTTATCCTACCGTGATTTTTCCTAAGTTTGTAATTACTCTTAACATTTACAAAGCACTGCCAGACCCCATGTACCAGAAAAATATTTCCAGGTCAAAATAAAAGAATGACACTGTTACTGTCATTATGGGAGTTTAAAAATAGGTGTGTGTATACATGTATGTATGTATAGTAGTTTAGAATTTTAATTGGACTTGGATGATGTCTGATTCATGTAATCCCAGAATAGTTTTGCTTGCTCATTAAATTGCTACAGCCTTGATTTTAAATAAGATTTTCTTTAATTGGGTTTGTGGTTCTTCATGCTCAGTAATTCACTTGTCTATTTTTAGTGTTCTTATGTTGCTTATTTTAACATTCCTAGTATATTCTACTTGTAAGATTCTTATTAGAGTACTCCTGAGAATTTTTTTTCTCTACATATGTACATTGTTTTACCTTGTTCACAAATCTCCCTGGGGGCAAGGAGGCTGAAAAGGCCCTTATAGTGCGAGCTTATGTCAGCCTGTCGGTCAGTGGATTTGTAATTTTTTCGTCTATATTATCAAAATTATCCAGGTATTAATTAACCACAAAATAGACTTTTACTGAAAGACTTCAGAGTGCATCAGTTTTGATCATTTTATTTTATTGACAAAAAATATGAATTTTTTTTTAAAGATTTTATTTATTGGCAGTGAAAGAGTTTGCATACACAAGCAGGGGGAGGGGCAGAGAGAGGGAGAAGCAGACTCCCTGCTGAGCAAAGAGCTGACATGGGACTCCATCCCAGGATCCCTCGATCATGACCTGAGTTGAAGGCAGATGCTTAACTGACTCAGCCACCCAGGTGCCCCCCAGATGTTCTTGATATATGATAGGAAAAAAAGGCATGGTTAACAGTATTATATTATTTGTAATAAAAATTGGGCTGGGAGTAAAGAGTAAAGCAGACCTAATTAATTCCCTTTTCCCCTTATTTTATGAAATTATCCCTGCCACTTGTTGGTCACTATGTATCTCTCATTGTGCTATGAGCTTTTATATAGATTATCTCACTTAATCCTTTCAGATACCTTCTGGGGTTAGAGTACTCTGAGCACAGATGAGGTTATTAAGTTTAAGCAACATGCCCCAAATCTCACTCTTCGTTTGGTGGCAGAGTTGGGACCTGAGCACCAGTGAAACTCCAGGGCCTGAGCTGTGGGCACATATGATGGGATGGATTCCCTGTCTCCAGGCTGCAGTGACCTGTTACAAAGAAGATAAATGAGAGTTCCTTCTATTGACATGGAAATACATTTACTTAGCTTGCTATGGAAGTGCAATGCAAATCCTCTAACATGTTGAACCTCCATGTGTTCAACTCTAAAATAGCAATCAATATGGTACTTACTTAGCAAATTTTGTTGAATTTAAAATGCCCCTGATTTTAAGAAGTAAGAATATCTTATGTACAATGAGAAAAAAACTATCACAATTTTAACATGGTATTGATGATAAGCATTCTGATTTCACAGATGTTAAAACATAAAAAACAACAAAAAACTTCATAGACTTGAGTTACCATGTCATCAGTTTGTGAGACTTTTATGAGCACGAGCAGAAAGCATTTAGCGTAAGACCTTTTAAATGATTAAACATAGCACCATAAAATATTGATAATGCACCAGTATGTAATCTAAGAAGAGACACGGGATTTATTTCAAAAGAGCCAGTATTAAACTAGAAAAATATTCTCAAGACGATAATTAAAAGCTTGCTGGTACCAACTAGAGCATGTAAGGGTTAGCCTGGCTGGAAGACATTTGCAGAAGACTGGTATGCCCCAGTGCTTGGAATTAGATGTGCTCCCCAGGTCTGAAGCAGGCATAGGCCACGAGCAGTGTGGGGATGTGGGCCCTGGATTCCCAAGAGTGAGTCCCAAGAGCAAATCTCCACTGCTTGAGATTCTGTTTCACACCATTCCTCCCTGGATGGTGTGCTCAGGAGGTATCTGGAATGACTTGGCTGTGAGGGGAGGAAGAAGGGAAGCCAGTTAATACAGTGTGAACCACCATGCTGACTGTAAATGGAAGGTGTAATTGATGTGTGGGGATGTGTCAAAAGACCACCAGGAGAGCTGAAGGAACAAAAGTGGGGAGGGTGCTCTCTTTGCCTCGGCCCAGGGTAGTGATATTTTCATCTTTCAACAAAAGAACACAAGACATCATATTTGAATGGATGAATTAAAAGCTAGTTAAAATGGTTGGATTTTTTCTAGTTTTCTGGGAAATTCTATCCATGTACAGGGAGGCTGATACAGGATACAGACAAGATCCACTTTCCACAGAGTCCATTGGGCATGGGAAGCTTGTCAGGAGATGACATAGCAGGCCAGCGTCATGACCCTTTGCACGCATCGCTATCACCTGAGCACCATTGTGTTCTAAAAAAAAACCTTTTTTTTTTTTTTAAGATTTTATTTATTTATTTGACAGCAATCACAAGTAGGCAGAGAGGCAGGCAGAGAGAGAGAGAGAGAGGAGGAAGCAGGCTTCCCACTGAGCAGAGAGCCGGACGTGGAACTCGATCCCAGGACTCTGGGATCATGACCTGAGTTGAAGGCAGAGGCTTTAACCCACTGAGCCACCCATGCACCCACCATTGTGTTCTAAAGGAGATTAACGTTTTCAAGGATTTACTGTGGGTCAGGCATTGTGCTGGCCGGTCACAGCATTATTTAGATAGGCTGCCTGGCTTACTGGTTGGAGCCAGGGTAGACCCCGTCTGCACAGACACAGATCCGAGTTCTGCCTTATAATAGCTTTGCTACCTGGTATGCATTAGCCAACCTCCGTGGTTCAGTTTCCTTGAATGTAAAATGGGAATCATAGGGCTATTTCATGGAGTTTTTGTATGAATTAAATGGGTTAATTTATATAAAGCATTTATACATATAATCACTGTAATAGCATTTGCTAGTAAAAAAGTGAAGTTATGTGTGCTGCTAGGATTCACATCTGTGTTTAATAATGTGCTTCTGCATGCTGATACTTGATATCTTAAGGCTGTACTGATCACACTAAATTGTCACCTTTGATTTCTAGGAACACTGAGTGCTAAGAGAGATGAAATACCTCTTCATTGTGTTGATATTCTTCCCCAATTTGGGCATTGGCTGTAGAATCTCTTGACCTTTGATCTACATCAAGTGAATAAATGTTAAACAATTATACCCTTGGATCATACTTAATATATTTGTATTTAATATAATACTTCTATTTGATTTAACTAATTCTTCTGATAATACTTTACATTTGGAAAAGATACTATTTCAGCTTACAGGTAAAGGAATTGAAGGTCACAGAGTTTGAGTTCTAGCGAAACTAGGGCTCAAATTCACATTTTAATTCAAAACCTTTTTTCACTGTGTTGACATATTTACTTAGTTGTTAATTAAGCACCTACTATATGCAGGTGTATTGAATCTTAGCTGTACAAAGAGCATTATACCACTTTTTTGCTGAAGCAGGTTACCAATCTGACAAGAAGGGTAGAGTGGATGTGTGATACTATTAGTGTGAACAGAGTGTTATAGGAACACCCAGGAACAATTACGTGGCCTAGAGATTTGTGGGAGGTCTTATGGAGAAGGTGACATTTTAAAATAAGCAGAACTGGGGGCACCTGAGTGGCCCAGTGGGTTAAAGCCTCTGCCTTTCTGCTCAGGTCATGATCCCAGGGTCCTGGAATCGAGCCCTGAATCGGGCTCTCTGCTTGGCGGGGTGTCTGTTTCCTCCTCTCTCTCTGCGTGCCTCTCTGCCTACTTGTGATGTCTGTCTGTCAAATAAATAAAATCTTTTTAAAAAAGCAGAACTGTGAGCAAAGTAAAGATGGGAGCACTTTTAGCAAAGGAAACCCTTTATTTGATTGTTGAGAGAAGACAAACGGACTAGAGTGACAAGTAGGTGGTCTTATGGTGAGAGGAGGCTAAAAACTAGTTTGAGACAGTGGGATGCTGAGGAAATTGGACATTTTCTTTCCTAGGTAATGAAAATCATTAAAGGCTTTTAAGCAGACATTGTCAGAGCTCTGTTTTAGATAAGAATGGTGCTAGGTGTACCGAAGAGTGTGTATGGGAGACGTCGTTGGTTTTCAGGGATGTTAATTATAAGGCTGATAACAAGGGTTTAGAGATTTCAGAAATAATATCTAGAAATTGGTGTCTGACTATGAGAGTGGACTAACAAATGACACGTCGGACTGGGTGAGTGATGGATGACATGAAAAAGGGAATACAAGAAGAAGGTTCAGAAGGAAAATGTAGATTCAGTGTTGGGCATGTTGCTTTTGAGACTGTTGATGGTGTTGGTATCACTAATACAGTCCTGACCTCTGAAATAACGAAGAGAGATGGGACCAACCCTGGTGGAGGGGTCAGGGGAGGATAAAGCCTGGGGGCAGGGGACAGCATTTGGGGGACTGAGAGTGGAAAGGAACTCTTTAGTTAGAAGGAAGCCAAAATGACTAAAATGATGGGAACCTAGGAATGAGTGAATTTCGGCAGAGCGGTATATAACAATGTCAGATGTGAAGAGGTCAAGAGGCTGAGGGTATTGGATTGGATTTATAATGATGTACTTGTGCTAGATGATATCAAAAGTCCTATCCACCTAATATGCTAGCCCTTAATTTGGGAGGTTTTCTTTTTTCCTACCCAGATTTGCTCAAGGGCAAATAATAATTAGGTAAACAGGCCAGTCTGGAGAATGCTTTAATTTACAAAATCATTACCAGAGGCTTATTTCTGTGTATGGGTGTGCATTTGGTTATTATATTGCTAATCCTGGCATTCAAATCTCAGGAAGAAATGTGTTCATGGTTGGGATGTACGAACTATGTAGAATTCTGGAGACTCTCTCTAACTTAGCCTTGCAAACAATAGGCTCACAGGGTTGGGATTATAAAAATGAGGGCAAAATACCATCAGTATAGTAATATTTGGATGCCAAATCATGGTGGGAGTAAATAAGTTCTAGAATTGCATTGAAGTAGACACGTGAGGGGGGTGTGCGAGAGAGTTATCACCGTGATGGCGCTCGAAGAGCCTGAGTTTCGATTTGGGCCCTCCTAGAATGACTTCGACTGAGATCTCCTTCCCAAACTTGCAAAGATATAAGCATTCAAAGATAATTCATTCTCGGAACGATCATTGTTTCGGCCTTTGCAAGGACTAGCATTGTAGCAAGGATTACTTTTTTTTTTTCCCCCTTATAAAAATACGCTGACAGTTTGGGTTCCTTATGTCTGCAGCCTGTTTGGATTTAGGGTACTGAATGGAAACATCAAGCTGTTATTGATACCATCTAGAGTATCATTTGTTCCCTCCTCGGGGGATGGTAACAATGTTTTGCGTCAGCGTGAACGCATCATTCGTAAGCTATGAGGAAATACAGGTAAAATCTGGTTACTGGAAACTTAAAGTCTTCTAATTAACTCTTTTCCCCTTAAAGAGTGGAAACATTTCAAAAGCTCTTCCACTGAGTTGCTCCTCTGCTCTGACTGCCCTTGGCTTTATTAGAGATGATTCAAAACATATAGAAGACTAAGGTTTGTGCACTGAGAATTTTGCCCAGGGATGACGTCGAAAACAGTTGGGAAGATGGTTCTTGTGGTTATGCTTGGAAGCCACATAATAAGGATGAGCAGATAGTTTTTGGATCTTTACAAGTGACCTCTGACCTGAACTGCAGGAATCTGCTCTCTTGTGCTCTAAGCAGTAGCTGCAGAACACTTTGCCAGGTTCAGGGTTGAACCAGTTAGGTGATGTGCTTAACCCAGGAGAACTTGACCTTTCTTCCTTTACCCCTAGACCTTGTCATCGCTTGCTTCTCTTTACAATTCTGATCAGAGTATAGTTTCCATTATTTCCCTATTGCAGTGTAAACTTGTTCAGTTATTATGGGTTTATTCAGATCTGGAGTAAAAACACTACTTACTGCCCCCTGCAATCTTACTGCCTTGTCATCTAATAAAAGCTAAATAGATGCCCCAGGCCTTTGTGTTTGGAATTCTGTGTAAATGAAACCATCCTGATACCTAAGGGAACAACAGAACTTGACATCCAAAACTTCCACACCCCTATTTCTGAGATTTTTCTATAAATAGGTCAATTTAATTATATTTCCACTTGTGTCATTAACCTTTTATACTGATTTTTTTTTTTCTAACTGCAATTCAAACAAATTTAGAAGCTTCTACAACTCTCCAATGAAACAGAAGCAAGAAATAATTATAATTCATTGCATGTGTACGGGTAGCTATTGTTTTGCAGAGATTTTTAGTACATACCCATGTATGTGTGTGAAAGGTCACCAAGGCTTTCAAAGCTAAGGGCTTAGATAATGTGTCAGTGATTCACCGTACTTTCTTTTCCTCCACTCTCTAAGAACGCATACAGTGCCAAGTACTATGACCCTGTGTATTCACCCCTGTACTGAGTAGTTTGGGCGCAGGTATCCTGCTCCCACCGAGATGTTACTGGTAGACGCTCGCACAGAGGGGCTTCTGGGTAAAGAAGGGTCTTCACAACTCAGGCTAGTCTTTCCCGGACAAAAGGTAGGAAGATCACTTCATATTCTCCCTCAATGTGCTGAGTTGTTTATGGCTTTTATCAGAGGCAGAGGGCTGTGTGTTCACACTGGAGAAGGGTCTCCCGTGATTTTAGCCCTCGTGAACTAGCAGCTGGGATCCAGAATCTCTCTAGCAATGGAGGGCAGTTGGTGGAGGCTGCATAGACCAGGAGAGAAAGGCTCTCTACTTCAATCTCCAGATCCTAGAGGGTGAGGCATTGAAGAGTACACAGTTGGTCTCTTCATTTTGGCGATGTCTGAGAATGGCAGCGAAAGAGTATTTGACCAAGAATGGGGGGGAAAAGCCTGTGGACTGGGACCCCCGGGCCCCCTGGTCTCTCCAGGCTACGCTTTAGTCCTAGCCAGTGAGGAAGTGCTGGAGTGATACAAGAGCCCCGTGCTCCTTCTCTACTTCTTATTCTTACTTCGGTTTTTCAGTTATTTTATAAGACATCATAGCATAGTGAATGGAGAACCGTTCATTCTGGAGTGTCGGATGAATTTGCTCAGTCGTGGCTTTATACCTGGGCACGTAAAAGAGTCCTTCCTCTCGGGTTACCAGCAGACCCTTGAGCCGTGGCAGGCTGCAGTCTGCTAGATAAGGAAAGTGGGACCAGCACAGAGTGGTTTCTGGATAGGGTGATCCCTGTTTGTGAACATCACCGCTTATGTGGCTGGTTTCCCCACTAAGGGTGAACGTGACATTATCTCCTTCTCTTTGTATGGGCATGGCCAACCTCCACTGCTCTCTGGTGGTGTCAGGGCAGGTGGAAGGTGGCTAAAGGGCCAGGTGTTTGTGCTGAAACACAAACTGCACTGATTTTCAAGAGGAAGAAAGGGATCAGGGAACAGCTGTGTCATGGATGGCTTATTGCTCTCCCTTCTTGTTTCTTCCGTTCTGTGTCTTTTGGCCACTGTAATTGTTTTGAGGAGGGTGAACTAAGCAGTAAAATCCCTAATAGATATTAACAGTGTCAATATGGTGTTGATAAACAGTTTGAAGACCTTTTGTAGATATGCTTGAAAGCTTACCCTATATCTCTTTCCCAGCTTGCGTCCTCGTGCCGTACTCTCAATCAGATGACTCCCAGATCAGCTCTCCGTGAAGCTGGTACATGTCAGAAAGGAAGAAGGTGTGGGAAAATCCTGTCCCTGTATGGCCTTTGCATTGTGTAGAGTCAGTTTGCGATAGGACGGTCTGAACGTCCCTGATGCCGTTACGTGGTAGATACATGATACTTGGGCTTACACTTTGGACTCAATGGCAGAAAAGATATTACTCCTTTCCGTCAATGAAAAGATTCTAGAATCCATTCCAGAATTCTCTCCATGTGGACATGAAAATCTCTCACCTTGTTCTTGCAAGAGAGAGTTATTTATTTAATTCCTTATGGAAATTACTGCCTTCCTTAGATTTTGGAAGAACTCTAAGACGTTGTAAATATATAAAGACTGGAACATAATTAGCATACTATAAAGTTATGTAAATGGTATTCGGGTAAAAAAGTAAAATCTAGATATCTGTTGAGGACCTTCCGTTCCTTGAGGTCTACCTTGTATTGATTTGAATCTTCATTCTATGTCCTATAAAAGTTGAACTCTTTCCTGGAGATTTTTTGAGCTGAAATTTTCAGGGAGCTTTTATTTTCATAGTTATGATGAGATTTTTGCTGATGTCTGTTTCACACACACTGATCCATACTTCATCAGGTTTCAGTCTCTCTCTCTCTCTACCACTCCCCCACCAGAGGAAGACCTCCACTGAAACATAGAACACATGCACACAAAACCTCCATGTTTCAGTGTACCAGATTTTACTGAAAATTCGAGGGATCACATCACATACTGTATAGTTCAGTATTGCATTTTAGATCTTCTTGTTCTTGAAAGTTGTTGATTTCCCCCCCCCCCCCCCCAACTTTGCGGGTAAGTGACACATCCTGTTCTTTGTCAGCACATTGAGTCACTTCCTGGGATAACCCTGTGTTCAAACTGGCAGCGCTGGTCCCTGATTTTTCCATCTGTTCCCCCGAAATAGAGACTACCTCAGAAGTCGAAATAATTCTTTCTAGCCCTTCTGGGTGCTCATGTGGTTTCTTAGTAGGCTTCTCTTCCTGTTAGGTGTGAAGACGCAAGGATGGAGTCGGGTTCCCGTGGTGGGTGTGCAGGGTTTTGACGACCGCTCACCGCAAGTTTCTCCGTCCCTGGATCCGCCCTCCTCCCTCTCTTTCTTCAACAGTTGCTCTCTCCAGAACCACCCGTTTCTCTCTTGTGGACCAGCGTCCCCCTCTTCCCTGAAGCTTAGGAGGCCGTGGAGGCTCTGCTCTTGAGTTCTTTCATATCCCGCCCCAGTCAAAGATGTTTCCTGAGTAATTCTGATGCCAGCTCTTTGGACATAATATTGATTCGGCCCTTTTATACCAGCATTGTGATTCTCCTGCAAAATTCTCTGAAAGCTATAAGTAATAAAGTCTTAGGATTATTTCTCACTCCAACTATAGGAGGGGGCAAAAATAATGAGATATAGGGACCCTAGGAAGGAGAAGAATCCCCCAGAGACTGCATTTCAGAAACAAAACTTCTGGTTAGACTTAAGTATTTACAGAATAGATTTTTATTTTTTTTAATTTTTTTTTAAAGAGTTTATTTATTTGACAGAGAGAGATCACAGTAGGAAAGAGGAAGGGAAGAGATCACAGAGAGAGAGGAAGGGAAGCAGGCCCCCTGCTGAGCAGAGAGCCCGATGTGGGACTCGATCCCAGGACCCTGAGATCATGACCTGAGCTGAAGGCAGCGGCTTAACCCACTGAGCCACACAGGCGCCCCCAGAATAGATTTTTAAAGGAAGAGCTGAAAGAACCCTGTCTCTGACTGGTAAAAACAACTGGAAAAATAATTCAACATGCTTTTAAAGCCAGTCTGTGCTGGCGGAGGTGAGTGGGTCAGAAGTCTAATAAAACTTTCTGAGATTTCTAACCTTGACTTTCAAGTCAACCCAGTCCTTCTGAAATGAGGAAGGGAAACACAGATCAAACTGCTCTCTCTGAATGCAAGAAAGGCAGTATAGCAGAACACTGGAGAAGAGCACCTTTGGAGAATACATTATAATTAATGCATACATTATTCAATAATTTGAATACATTATTATTATTATTATTTTATTATTGGGGTAGCAAGTGAGGCGAGTTGATTAGGTATGTACCATGGGTCAGAATGTGGGGGTTGGAAAGACCCTGGAGATCCCGTATTCCACCTGCTCCTATCCTGAAGATAAGCAAACCGAGACCTAGCCAGGTAAGATTATTTCTCCAAGGTCACATCTCTGGCTAGAGGCAAAGCTGAAGTGTGGACGCATGACCCCTGACTTGGGGTCCAGGGTAGCGGCCACCATGCCCACAGTCAGGCTGTGCTTGGAGATGGTAGAGGCTGGTGGTGGTCTCAGGAGGCCTGTGTGCTGACAAGGCCGGAGGCAGAAAGCTGGAGGGTTCCGAGTGGCCGTCAGAAGCTACTTCTCATCAAACCATCTTTGTACAGCCTCTGCTGATCACATTGTTATCACTGAGCAGCTGTGAAGTCCCCAAAATGAATGCTGGTCTGGAAAAACCTCTCATGTCATTCTTTGAGGGGAAAATGTGACCAATGACAGGAATTGGATGCAGGTCTCTAGTGTCTTATAATTTTCAGTGTATGCTGATGCTAACTGGAGTTATTTCCAGCTGTGTGCCATATATATGTATGTGGTTTCCTCCTGTCTATGGGGAATTTTCATGAGGGAGGTGTCTGAAGAAGACTGATAGAGGTTAATCAAATCTGAAATTGGCTGGCATCACTCATAGTTGAATGGGTCTCTGAATTGTGTGTGTGGGGGGAAAACAACAACAAAAAAAACAAAAAACCACCAAAAAACCCCCACCATTAAGGAAGTTAAAGTGGTAGATAACTGAAAAAAATGTTTCCATAGCGTAGGTGACACAAAGGTTTAATAGTCTTTATAAAGAACGGTCCAAAAAGTAATCAGAGGGACACCTGGGTGGCTCATTTGGTTAAGTGACCTACTCTTTTGGCTCAGGTCCTGATCTCAGGGTCCTGAGATCCAGCCCTGTGGTAGGCTCTGTGCTCAGCAGGGAGTCTGCTTAAGGATGCTCTCTCTTTCTCTCTCTCTCTCCTTTCCTCCCTCTCTCCCACTCTCCCCCTTCCCTGTGCACACATGCATGGGCTTTCTCTCTAAAAAACTATAATCAGAAATAATAAACATCTCAGTAGAAAAATGTGCAAAAAATATAAAGGCAGGCAATTTACAAAGGGACTATAAATGGTTAAAATGAGGGAGAAAGGCCTATCATATTAAAGACATACACCTTGGGGCACCTTGGGTGGCTCAGTTGGCTAAGTGTCCGACTCTTGATTTCAGCTCAGGTTTTGATCTCAGGGTCGTGAGATTGAGGCCTGGGTTGGGCTCTGCGCTCATCACGCAGTCTGGTTGGGATTCTCTGTCTCTATCCCCCTCTCCCCACAACTTGTACTATCTCTCTCTAAAATAAAATCTTTGAGACAAAAAAAAAAGATAAACACATTAAAAAATTGGGTCATTTTAATATAAAATTGGCAAAGATTAAGGAAAAGCACAATACCTAGTACTAGATAGAACTGAGGATACTGAATTTCTTTTGGTGGAATTTAAGTTGTCAGTGTTAAAGCAGGGACTTCACAGGTACTCATTATGTCATGTATTGTAAGAATTTTTAAAAATGCCATCAAGTAAGCTCTGGTACAATGTTATCTTATTTAGAATTTTGTTTTATAATTATTGTAAGGTAGGTGTGCCTGGTGGCTCAGTCGGTTAAACATCTGCCTTCAGCCCATGTCATGAACCCAGGGTTCTGGGATTGAGCCCCACGCTGGGCTACTTGCTCTCTGGGGAGCCTGCTTCTCCCTCTGCCCTTCATCTTCTGCTTATGCTCTCTCTTTCTCAAATAAATCTTAAAATAATTATCATAAAATATTCTTTTACTTATTTAGATACAGGTTTGAACCGTAAGTCACTCCTTTGCTTACATAAGGAGAAAATATAAGCAAAATGGTTTAGCTGTTATTTTCTAGAACTGTTCACAGTGAGTGCAACACTTCTGAATCTCTTTTCAGCTTAGAGCATGAACGGCCATGTCTTCCACTCTGTGTTATCTGTGCTATCGGGAGCTTTGAGCATGGGTCATTTCATAAAAGAGGGCTCTGCTTGGATTTTTTTTTTTCTATGCCACAGACACTCAGTCTGTAAGATTCAGCGTCTCCAGTTTCTTAAAGAGGTTTCAAAATGTTTTCAGATGGTAGTCCACGCTGCTAGCTCTTTCTGAAATGGTCTCGAAGTAGTTTTCTGGCTGAGGCGTTGCCCCAGTGGTCTCAGGCAGTGTTAGCCATGTCCCAGCAGCCCACTGACTGAGAGCAGTGATTGTGATGGGCCTACAGTGTCTGAACTGTAAGACACATTCTGATTTCAGACATGTTGCAAGGTGAAAACAATGGATCCGTGAGATGTGGCGTTTGCTAGCGTAGAAACACACACTGTGGAGCGCCTGGGTGGCTCAGTGGGTTAAGCCGCTGCCTTCGGCTCAGGTCATGATCTCAGGGTCCTGGGATCGAGTCCCACATTGGGCTCTCTGCTCAGCGGGGAGACTGCTTCCTCCTCTCTCTCTCTGTCTGCCTCTCTGCCTACTTGTGATCTCTCTCTCTGTCAAATAAAAATAAATAAAATCTTAAAAAAAAAAAAAAAAAAAGAAACACACACTGTTGCAGGCTTCACACTTGACAAGATGTCTCCTAAACAGTCCTTTGTAGTGTGTATACTCTTGACCTGGAAAAGAAACCTCTGGGAATTTACTTTTCCATCACTGCTGTGAGTGACAATCTTTTATAAAGATGTTCATCGTTTTTAAAAGTAAAAATTTTGTAGTAGTGCAGATGTTCCTAGACGAGGAGTTGGTTAGGTGAGGTAAGATCCATTCTGTTAGCATGCCGCCATGATGCCCAGCTACCATTCCAGAATTGTGAGGAACTTCAGTGAGAACTGCATTTGCAGACATGAAAAGATGAAGATTTGGTGTTATTGGAGTAAAGATCAAGTTTTAAGACTAAGTATATGGTAAATTATTGGTAACTTTTACTTTTCTTTGTGTTGAATTTTTTCCTTTTGTTTCAATTTTTTTAATATTACATTTATCATTAGGATGAAAGAACAGTGTTGTTTTCTTTTTAATGTGTCCAAGCCATCAGTAGAGCGTGTTTCAGGTTTATTGACCTCACATTTAGAGTAGGTTCCCCCAGATGATACAGTATGTGTTACGCTAAATAAAAGGACAGATCAAAGAGTACCTTGAAACACAGGAAGGGGCCATGTGGAGCAGGTCAAGGAACAGAGTGTTCAATGTTTATTTGCTTAAGGATTTTGAATACCTAATAAATCCAGAGCACTGTGATAGGTGGTGTGAGTTGAAGATTTTTTCACATTTTAACACCATGCCTAGAACTAAGGAAAGTAAAGGAGATACATAAACAAAAACTCTGGCAGTTCCAAGGAGGGAAAAACTTACTCAAGTTTAGTAGAGATTTTCTGCAGGAAGTGGCATTTGAGATAGAACAAGATTAGGAAAGCTTTGAGA
The DNA here is from genome assembly GCF_022355385.1 of Mustela nigripes. Taxonomy (NCBI): domain Eukaryota; kingdom Metazoa; phylum Chordata; class Mammalia; order Carnivora; family Mustelidae; genus Mustela; species Mustela nigripes. The sequence goes on along the minus strand of NC_081557.1, from coordinate 200,224,492 downwards.
ATGTGTTGAACTGCACATGATAGTAAAGAGAAACCCACTTCAAGCCATACTCTTTTAAAAACTGTACTTTTAATTTTTATTTATTATTTTAAATCTATTTTTAAATTAACATATAATGTACTATTCACCCCAGGTGTACAGGTCTGTGAATCATTAGGCTTACACCTTTCACAGCACTTACCATACATAGCACATACACTCCCCAATGTCCATAACTCAACCACCTTCTCCCTACCCACCCCCACCCCCCAGCAAACCTCACTTTGTTTGGTGAGATTAAGAGTCTCTTATGGTTTGTCTTTTTCCTGATCCCATCTTGTTTCACTTTTTTCCCTCCCTATCCCCCACGACCCCTGCCCTGCCTCTCAAATTCCTCATATCAGAGAGATCAGAGGATATTTGTCTTTCTCTGATTGGATTATTTCGCTTAGCATATCCTCTAGTTCCATCCACTTCGTTGCAAATGGCAAGCACTCATTTCTTTTGATGGCTGCGTAGTATTCCATTGTATATATACCCCACATCTTTATCCATTCATGTGTTCATGGACATCTAGGTTCTTTCCATAGTTTGGCTATTGTGGACATGACTGTTCTAAACATTTGGGTGCATATGCCCCTTCGGATCACTACGTTTGTATCTTTAAGGTAAATACCTAGTAGTGTGATTGCTGGGTCGTAAGGTAGCTCTATTTTCAAATTTTTGAGGAACCTCCATACTGTTTTCCAGAGTGGCTGCGCCAGCTTGCATTCCCATCAACAGTGTAGGAGGGTTCCCCTTTCTCTGCATCCTCCCCAACATCTGTCCTTGACTGACTGGTTAATTTTAGCCATTCTGACTGGTATAAGATGGTATCTCATTGTGGTTTTGATTTGTATTTCCCTGATGCCGAGCACTTTTTCATATGTCCGTTGGCCATTTAGATGTCTTCTTTGCAGAAATGTCTGTTCATTTCTTCTGCCCATTTCTTTTTTTTTTTTTTAAGAATTTTTTTATTTATTTGACAGAGAGAGATCACAAGTAGGCAGAGAGAGAGAGAGAGAGAGGAGGAAGCAGGCTCCCCGTGGAGCAGAGAGCCCGATGCGGGACTCGATCCCAGGACCCTGAGATCATGACCTGAGCTGAAGGCAGCGGCTTAACCCACTGAGCCACCCAGGCGCCCCTCTTCTGCCCATTTCTTGATTGGATTATTTGTTCTTTGAGTGTCGAGTTTGATAAGTTCTTTATAGATTTTGGATATTAGCCCTTTATCTGATATGTCATTTGTGAGTATCTTCTCCCATTCAGTTGTCTTTTGGTTTTGTTAACTGTAAAAACTATTCTTTGTAATAGTGGACTACTTTAAATATATACACACAAAGTATAAGTACATACTTATTAAAGTAGAACATACATAAAAGTATAAGTACATACTTATTAAAGTAGGACATATAAAAAGTGCCCAAATCCTAAGTGTACTGCTTGCTTGCTTTTCAAGAAAGGATCATTACCTAAATTAAGAAACAAAATCCTGGGGTGCCTGGGTGGTTCAGTCATTAAGCATCTGTCTTCTGTTCAGGTCATGATCCCAGAGTCCTGGGATCGAGCCCCACCTCGGGCTCTCTGCTCAGTGGGAAGCCTGCTTCTCCCTCTCTCACTCCCCCTACTTGTGTTTCCTCTCTCACTGTGTCTCTCTCTGTCAAATAAATAAATAAAATCTTAATTAAAAAAAAAAGAAAAGAAAGTCCTAATATCATGCCCCTTGTGGCCCCTTCTTTCTAGGCACTGATCTTCTCAGGGGTGACTACTTCAAACTCCATAGATTCATTTTGCCTGTTTTTGAACTCTATATAAGCGACTCATACAGAGCGTACCCTTTTTTCTCTAGCATCTTTCACTAGACATTGTGACTTTTACCCACATTGTCGCTGGTGTATGTAATTCCAAACTGTGCTGTAACCCCCTGAAGGCATAAAAGTGTATCAGTCATATTTATAATTTCAGTATCTATTATGTTGGCTCAGAGTTGGCACAGAAGAAAGGTTTGCAAAATATATCGTTGGATGGCTAAAGGAAATTAATGTTCTGAGCTGTAAAGCAAGCAAACACACCCAGCAACCCATTATCAGTACCTGGAGTGTTCCTGGCGCTGAACTAGGCTCTGGCAATACTGACATGTACACAACCAGGTCCCTAGTTCTGCGGAGGTCACATTCTGTTTAGGGAGAAGTAAAAGTTTCCCAAACAACACAGTTCTACAGATTAGGGTCTGCTTTGGCAAGCGATACTTTTATATTCAGGCAGCGGTCTCCGATAAAGCCACATGAAGAGAATAACTGCATCACATTTTCCATTTGTTGAGGACATAGCTGCATTTAAATGAAGCCCAAAAGATTTCTAGACCCAGGAAGAACAGTTGAGAGCTCTAAGTCCTACATAAAGTTCTTCTCACTCTGGTTATTGGTTATTGTTCTTCAAACAAAGGGATTTTGAAGTCACTTAGGGATAAAAGAAATATAACACTGCTGATTCTTAAAGTTTCTTGGAATTTCAGCCAAGCATTCAGAGTGCTTTCTGCACTTGGCTAATCAGGACTTGGAAATCTCTTGTCTGCATAAAGGAGTAAGCAGTCTTGTAAATCACTGCGCTACCTTGTCTGGAATAAAAATAAAAGGATTATTCAATCCCAGTAAACTTAAATGCCACTTTAACTGAAGCGAACAAATATGGCAAAGAAGACTCAGGAATATTATTAAATATGGTGTCTTTGTTTTTAAACTTACTACTACAAGGCTTTTTGCAGCTTAGAAAAATGAAAGCTGTACAAACCTCATGCTCATCCTTTCGAGGTATTTTTACTATGTAGCAGAAAAGAACCTTCCTAAAATGAGTAGTAGTCATTGTTTCAGAAGCCAAAAATTATCTTTAATGTTTTTTTTTTCCTTTGAGAATCGCCAAGTATGAATACACACTACTCCTTGTGTTATCAAAACTCCAGAAACAAATCCAGAAACAGAAGCACATTGAGCAAGAAGGAAACGTGGCCATTAATCCTCTCCACCACCCCCCTCATCACAGGCAACTGCTGTTAACTCTTCTATGCATATCTGCACAGAACTTTTAATTACAAAGTAGATCATACATGCATAAGAATGTATGTATATGTATGTAACATATGCAGAAAGTTAAAGAAAGATAACTACAAATAAAACATCCTCCCGGCCCTCGGTATACTAACTAGATTCTTCATAATCAGTGCTTTAGAAGCCCCTGCGTGCCCCTCCAGGATTGCATGCCTCTCTCCTTCCTAACCAGAGAGGCAGCCACCAGCCTGAAGTTCCCAAATCATTCCTTTTCTTTGTTCAATCTTCACACATGCAGCCCTAAAAATAATACATATTTTTGTTTTACTTGTCTTGGACACTGTATAAAAATGTGTGCACGTATATATCAACGTGAAACTTATATACAAATCTTACACGGCTTTGTCAAACAAGCTAATTTTACATAAACGGAATCTTTCTGAATCTGATTTTTTCCTTAGAATTATGTTTTGGAGATTCATCCATTTTTAAGTATGTAGGATATTGCACTACATGAATATGCCCCATTTTATCAATTTTAGCCATTCTTTTGTTGACAGACACAGACATTGGGGTTGTTTCTGTCTTTTTCTTACTTAAGGCTTTTGGTTTGTATGAAAAGAGGGTCTGGGTGAGAAGTGGATTCTGTGGGGTTTTTTTTGTTTTTTTTTTAAGGGAGAAACCTCTGATCCCTTCCTCTGAGCCTGTACTGAGGAGGGGCCATCACAGCCTCCTCCCTAGAGAGAGCTCGCCGGAGGCTCATGGACAAGAACTTATTACTGACTGCAAACCCTCTGAGTTTGGAGCCCCACATTTTCCAGACCAACATGTCAGCCCACACTTGGTCTCCAGCAATTCCTTAAAATGATAGCTGAGGTCAAAGTACCTTCCCATGGTGGGTGCCTCTGACAGGTGAACACACCTGCCTGCTCTCTGTCTGGGGTCTGGGGACTGTCCCTCATTGGAACCCATTCTCCCCGAGTACCCTGTGCCCTCAGCTCTCTGACAGGGTCAAGAAAAGTTAAAAGTTCTGCCGTTCCTTCTGTTCTTTTTTTCACTGTTAAGTGGGAGCAGCACCCTTTCCAACTTTCTAAGTCTTATGCAGAAGCCCATTTTCCAGTGTTTTAGTTGTGTAGACTTTTACAGCACGTTCTGTATATAGTGAGGAACCTATCCAATGTTTATCTGGATTTTCATGGGTGTTTACCAATGCTCGAATCATTTCGTCTTGCATCTCTGACATTTTGGGGTCATTTTGCATTTTCCTTGAAGACTTCCTTTTCAAGTCTTCTCACTGAGAGCGTGTGGGTAATGTCTGTGTTTCCTTTCCACAGATAATTTTGTTGCCTCTTCCAGGGGCCAGCAAACTGCAGCCTCTTGAGCCAAATCTGGTGGGAGGCCCTTCCTTGTTCAGCCTCAGGCCAGACAGGGCTTCTGCATTTTTACAGTGTCAATTAAAAATAGAAGAATATGGGACAAAGACCTGGGCCTGCAAAAGCCTAAAATACTTGCTATTCAGCCCTTTATAGAAAGTTTGCCAGCTTCTGGTCATATTCTGTATTGACAGGAACTTTCTCCTAGCATTTTTTAAAAAAGATTTTATTTATTCATTTGACAGAGACAGAGACAGCGAGAGAGGGAGCACAAGCAGGGGACGTGGGAGAGGGAGAAGCAGGCTTCCCGCTGAGCAGGGAGCCCCATGCGGGGCTTGATCCCAGGACCCAGGGATCATGACCTGAGCTGAAGGCAGATGCTTAACCACTGAGCCACCCAAAATGCCCCTTTCCTAGCATTTTAAAGATAATATCCCATTGTCGTCTTTTACTTGCTCTTAGGGAATTGGCTAATAGTTCTTGGTCACATTTTATAGTATTATGTCTTTTCTCTCTGGCTGTTTTCGGTATTTTCACTGTGTGTTGGGTGTTCCTCGGTTTTACTGTGAGATGTACGGGCACGACTCTCATGTAGGAAAGCCTTAGTTACGGTTATAAAACACTGCCTCTCTACACATCTACGGGATTCTGACACTCATGCATGTTGAATGTTTTTATTTTATCTTGTGTCTCTGAACCTCTTTTTACATTTTCTCTTCTCTGCATTCTGTGTGATCTTTCAGCTTCGTCTCCTCGCTCACCCATGGTCTGTCTCTTCCTCTGGGTCTGTCACCGTCTGCCGCTCCTGAGCATGGAATTTCTGTTACATTTTTTATGTTGGAGACTGTGCTTTCTGTTCTTGTTCCGATCTGCTCAGTTTTTACAGTCTCTCGATCTTCCATATTTTCGGTCTTTTATTCCCTTAAAAATAATAAACCCAATTTATACTCTCTTAACACCTGCAGGCTTTGCATGCCTGCTTTCTGCTTCACTCATGGAGGCTCATGTTTTTATTTGTGTGCTGAATTTGATATGAGCTCCATGGAGCTTTGTCCCTGAGAATTTTTTTTGAGGCCTGTGTTTATAGAGATCTTCTGTGAGACTCTGGATTTGCTTCGTGCCAAGAGCCTCAGTGCACTAACCCAAGGCCACTTTAAAATAATTTGGAGGGTGAAGTGGTGTTAGAGGTCACCTAGGAGGGTGAATTCAGATCCTACATGTGTAGGGTGTGTTTAAGGGGGAGAATTATCCAAGGGAAACATATATTTTTAAAGATCTTCATTTCTTTTGAGAAAGAGAGAATAGAATGCCTGTTGTGGGTGGGGAGGGGGTTGTGGTGGAGAGGGAGAGGAGCAGACTCTCACTGAGCATGGAGCCCGACTTAGGGCTCAGGCTCAGGACCCTGAGATCATGACCTGAACCAAAATCAAGAGTCAGATGCTTGGGGTGCCTGGGTGGCTCAGTGGGTTAAAGCCTCTGCCTTTGGCTCAGGTCATGGTCCCAGGGTCTTGGGATCGAGCCCGGCATCGGGCTCTCTGCTCAGCAGGGAGCCTGCTTCTCCCTCTCTCCCTGCCTGCCTCTCTGCCTACTTGTGATTTCTGTCAAATAAATAAATGAAATCTTAAAAAAAAAAATTAAAAAACGAGTGTGATGCTTAAGCAACTGAGCCATCCTGGCACCCTGGGAAATATTTTTCCTTATCACACTGAGATCCAAGGCCCAGAGAGAAGACCATCCTTCAGGGAAGGTTGGTTGTTTGTTTCTAGTTCATCCATATCAGGGCTGCCCTTCAGGGGTTCAGCTTTTCTTGAGTCTTCTTTTTGTTCCCTCATGCTCCTAAGCCCTGGTATTTGTCGTCTTTTTCCCACCGGTGTGGTTTATAAAGTCTAGCTTCAGGCCCCCAGGAGCAGTAGATGGCCCTCAGCACGTGGAATCAAGCCTTTTTTATTTCTGGCCTTTTTCTCCAACTCATTTTTTTATAAAAGCTATTTTAAATATGTTATCCAATATGTTGAGGTGTTTTGTTCTAGAATGAATTTCTTTCCCATGTAGTACAGGAATGGATACACCAACCCTTTTTTATTATCTGTGCACAATATGTATACTTCTCAAAGTGGGGGAAAAAAGCCATTTGACCCATTAAAAATACAATCTGACACAATGGGAAGAAGATGGGATTTGGAACCGGAGGACCCTGCGCTGTCACCTACTTACTTTATAACCAGCCAGGGCCCAATTTTCTTATCTGAAAAATGGAAATGTAATCTCTGCTTGACCTGCCTCATGATGTATTATAAGAAAAAGAATAAAATAATGTGTCTCTTTGCAGGTAACCCTAAATCACTGAGTACTCCAGAAATGGATGGCATTCTTTTTAATAATACTAAGAATAAACATTTCAGGTACCTGATTCGAGGGCTCTAAAAAAAAAGTGATGTGCACCAATAACCTTAAGAGGTCACATGTATTTCCCTTTTTTCAATGCCAACCAAAAAAAAAAAAAAAATCAGATCTGTGAAGTTTTACCATCACACTAGCCTTGACTTATGTCCCTCTCCCTACTGTAATGACACTTGGGAATCTTGGCCATGAATACTGTAGTGTGTGTGTATATCTGTGTGTTGACACAGTCAGCAGAATGTTTGGCGGGGATTCTTTGGAGCATATCTGAATTACTGGCTTGTCCTTGTAGTCCCTTTGTGTGCTGGTAGCAAGTTCATATGAGTTAGTGGTCTGTCTTAAAGGACATCTGAGGAATTGAATGTATTTGCTTCTGTGCAAGAGCGTCACAGAAGCGACAGGCTTGGAGGACCTGAAGGTCATCTCATTTATCTGATTCCTACACCCACTCTAGTTCCATACTTGAGCCACCCGCTGCTATATCTACCCTATGGTTAATTTAGGTTTATTTAATTATTAGCCCAACTAATTATTATTAGTTGTATTTGGAAACAGCAAATTCTACTTTTGTTTCTTTTCCCGGATCCAAAAATGTTTCCATTTCCCTTCACTGGTGGTTTCTTTTCACTCATGTCCTGGGACCTCATCAATAAGGTAGGCTAAGCCGCCCCCACATATTCACACATTTTGAGACCAATATGTTGCCATTTGATCTTTTTCTAATCTGAGGGAAAATCTCAAGTTTCTACAGCTCTCTCAAAAACGTATTTTCAAGGTTTCTCACTTTCTGTGTAGTTTAAAAGGCATCACCCATGGCCTTTGCTCTTTGAACATGTTAATGCTTTTAATCCTCATGTGGGTCCTAGTGGGGGGTTAAGGTTAGGATTATCCCCCATGTTACAGATGGGGAAGCTGGACCTGCAGGGGCCGAGGGAGTTGCCCCAGGCCACGTTCCTAGGAAGGAGTGGAGCTGGGATTCTGAACCCTGTCTCGCTGGCTCTAGAAGCCAGACCTCTAATACCCCCACTGATTTACCTCTATTCCTTCTCCCTGTTTCTACTTAATGTTAGTGCCCAGCAAAACACAGTGTTCCAGGGATGGACTCCCCTAAGTTGGGTACATCATCCAAGATGTTGCTAGAAAACAGAGCAGCCAGAATGCCTCCCATGGCTTTGGGGCATGTGTAGTTTCATCTTAAAACTTTAAAGTAATAACCAATGTTGAGGGGAAAATGGAGATGCCGCATAGCTATCCACATTTCTAACTTCTCTGGGAAAAAAATTCAAAATCTGGTAACCCCAGGCCCTTCTAAAAAACAATCATCACTGGGAGCCAATCAGGGACTCTGTCTAAAGACAGTGCCCAAGTTTGCCAGTTCATTGTCTTCCTGCCATGCTTCCTTCACTTATAGACTCTGTTGTCATCTGAGGTCATGCACTCAGCATCAGAGTGTTAGGTTTTTATGTATGTAACTCAAGGACATTTTGCCTCTTTGGGCTGAATAGAGACCGTTGTTGTCTTCTACCGGGGTCATGAGCCTTTAAAATTGCTCTCTAGGAATGCCACTAAGACCTGCTTCCTTATCTTAACTTTATATGATTGGTGTTCTGCATCTATAAATGTAGAAATAATTTTTTTCCATTTATCCCGTTCAATTCTATCAAATTTGATCAGCACCCCCCCCCCCTTTTTTCTTTTTGGCTAGTTAAAATGTGAAGCCCTTTTATTATCCTGATGGAGTTATCCGTCAGGTGAGTGATTACTCTTTTTAAGAATAGATGCAGCTGCAAATAACAGAAAATTAAAAATCATGTGGCTTCAACCAGGGAGAAGCTTCCCCCTCATGGAAATGAAGTGTGGCTTCGTACTATCCGGGCTTATCCCAGCACCTTTGTCATCCTTACGGCGCTAAGCTTCTCTTAGTATTGTAGCTTCACCAGTTGGAACGCATGTTCTGGGACTGTCCTGGCTGCCCCTGGGGACGCGTTGGAAGTCACATGTTAACACTCTCACTTAGCTCGGTGTCCGCCTTTGAAGGAGGCTGGGATATTCTGAGCTTATTCACAGTGGCCATGTGCCCAGCGAAAGATCCGTGTCTGTTATAGGAAGATAATAAGGGACAATCAGCGACCTTGTCTCCTAGCTGTTCGTCATCTATAAATTTGATTACGGTGGCATCCATGTACCTATAAGCAGTATAGATTACTGCTTAAAACACTAAGGGCAGAGAACAGAACTCTGTGATCTGGTGCTGTACATACCTTCAGGTATATACACAAGTACATGTAGCAAATACCTCAAGATGAGGAAAGAGCAAAAGAGGTTCTATCTCCTGCTGGGGGAAGGGCACACTCTGTGGTCCTCTGCTCCTTCATCCATGATTACAGGATACCCCTATCATGCATTTGGGGCAGGGGGGAACATCTCCCCAGTAGGCCTGGTACTGGTAAAATTAGGTCAGAGATGCCCGGGAGCTATTAGAAAGTTAGACGGTCCCCCCTGATCACTTTTGTTTTCCTGCCATAAACTGTAAGTTGTCAGCCAGTTTCCTTTTCCTCTTAGAGCTGGTTCTTCCCACTTTCTTACTCACATCTCTGCCTCCAGTTAGCTGAGAATCCAAGATCCCCCTTTGATGCCCTCTCAGCAGCATGAGCCCAGGCCCTTAGCTAAGGTTCAAGACTCTCACAGCCATACTTCCTGGGTCTGTGGGTTTTGCCTCTTTTAGGTTGGTATGGTAACTGTAATCCTGCTGGAACAGCTTTTCTAATTTTATGTCTAACACCTCCCCAGACATGGCCTTTCTAGGGAACAGTCTACAGAGAGGCCAGAGCAGCAAGAGAATTCAGCGGACTGCATCACAGAGACTGCTGGCCATAATGTAAAATACTAGGATCTGAGATCTGAGTTTCTTCCTTTTATCTCAGGTGGTTATGGAACATGCTGTTTGAAGAGGGTTTTTTTTTCCCCCCCCCGGATGGTGAAAAAACTGATTCTGGACACATAAATATGTTTTACTGGTGACCGGTGTAAAAGCATAGTAAGGATGTGTCTAGTCATGTTCTCTTTATCTCCCCTTGTTCTTGGTCTCCCTCTCTTCCTCCTCTGTCCCCTCCTCTCTGCCTGCGTGTGTGTGTGTGTGTGTGTGTGTGTGTGTGTGTGTGTGTAAAAGATAAGCAAGGTGTTTCTGCACCTTGTGTTCCCGAGGTGATGAGATAGCAATTCTTGACCCCCTTAGAGCTGCCAGAACTCACAGGTAACCAATATGGAACAAAAACAGGATGTTGTTGAATTTCCCATTTGATTGCTTTGGATTTTTTTTTTAACTTGTTTTATGCAGCTTCTCCTAAGCAAATGTCTCAAGTTTTATCAGTAATTATAAAGCAAGAAAGAGTAGTCGTTTAAGATGTCAGACTAACATTCTAATATTAACGATATAAGTAGTTCATTCTTTCAAGCCAAACTTCTCTTTCAAGTTGGCTTTAAATCTTCTTAAATTGTGATCATTCTGATAACCTGATGCTTTTGTCTGAGCCTCCCTTTTCTTCTTATGGAAGGAAAAGTGGAAACCAGGAGGATGGATTGCTCAGGTGTGAAACTTTCAGGGCACAGTCTGTATGCCAGTGGGACAGATAACTACATGTCAGCCACTTTGGACATTGGGTAACATATTTGATCCTTACAATCCACTGAAAAGTGGTTCTTGATATCCCAGGGCATCTGAAAGTAAATGGAGCCTCAGAAAGTTTAAATCCTTTGCCCACAGTTACCAATGAGTAAGGGGCAGAGTTGATCTGCAGACCTGCTCCAGTGGGCTCTGGGGCCCAGACTCCTCTCTCTGAACCGCAGTACTCCCCAGGGAAGGGGCACTGTCTGCCACTGCTGGGATCTGCTGGGATTCGCTGGAGGAAGTCCTGGGTGACCAGCCTGAGGAATTCAGAATTAATCCAGGAAATATCTACTTTCTCCTATTGATAAAAACTATCTGTGAAGCAATTGTCATAAAAGATTTAACTGTCTAGGGACATCCGGGTGGCTCAGTCAGTTAAGCATCTGCCTTTGGCTCAGCTCATGATCCCCTGGTCCTGGGATGGAGTCCCACATTGGGCTCCTTGCTCGGCAGGGAGCCTGCTTCCTCTGCCTGCCACACCCCCTGCCTGTGTGCTTTCTCTCTCTGACAAATATATAAAATGTTAAAAACAAAAAAAAGATGTAACTACCGTCATCACAGAAACATTCTTGTAGTCCAACTAGTAAGTATTGGAAAAGGAACTTTTTTTCAAGTGAGGGTCACTAACCCACAATAAAAAAATTAAACAAGGGATATATGAAAGAAAAAATGGTACATTTTGCACTTTTAAAAAGAAACATTTAAAAGTGTGGCTGATTTTTTAAATTAAGAGCTGGGGCTATAAAACATCATTTATTAGTCACGATACAACCAATATTTCAAAGCAGAGGTGTTTTCCTAGCATTGAAGTTCAAAGAGTTGGGGGAACAGAGAAAGGGAGATGAAAAGAAGAAACACAGTTTTTAAGGTAGAAATAGATAGTTAGCCTCTAGAATAGGGTGAAGGAAGGAGTAGATAAATAGAGGGAAATGTAGACATAAAAAGAAGAGACAGGGGCACCTGGGTGGCTCAGTGTGTTTAAGCCTCTGCCTTCAGCTCGGGTCATGATCCCAGGGTCCTGGGATCAAGCCCCACATCTGGTTCTCTGCTCAGCAGGGAGCCTGCTTCCTCCTCTCTCTCTGCCTGCCTCTCTGCCTACTTGTGATCTCTGTCTATCAAATAAATAAATAAAATCTTTAAAAAAAAAAAAAAAGAAAGAAGGGACATTAGAAAAAATATGCAGTGTGAAGAGGCACGGGGAGGTTTTCCAAAGTGCGCACTCCTTAGCCATGCCCTATTCCTGTGAGCCATCGACTTCGTTATTGTAACAAGGATGGGTCTGTTTTATTTGAAATATGTAGTAGTAGTTTATTTTTTGCACTCCAGGATGGCTGCCTACTGTAGGGATCTCTCTTCAGGGTCCGCAGGACTTATTCTGTATTTTAGTGGGACATCCACAGCAGCACGTTGATATTCACTAGGTGCTATCAACTGTATGCAACTGATTTGATGGTTTATACAAGTATATCCCTTTACTTACTAAACTGGTCAGTATATTTGTGTATAGTTCGTCAATGGTACTCTTTAATGCCAATACACTTACTGCTTTTGCACACGCACAGACCCTTGCTAAAAGCAAGCTGGCCTTAATGGTAGTCATCATCAAATAGGAATTAAGACAAAAGCATGGCTAGGGATGAAGAAACAGTATTTATTGCTAATAAGAACAATGTACCAAGGAGATATTATAATCCTTAATTTGTGCTCTACCTGCACAATAGATTCTACATAAAACACAGTGGACTCCCTAGGACACCTTTAGAAATACACATTTGTGGATTTTAGCATACCTTCATGAGAAATAATAGGTCAAGCAAAATAATTCAAAGAATGCAGAAAATTTGACATATACTAAGTTTGCAGAGAAGGCATCGACTTCCTGGGGAAAGAACATATTTGAAAAAGTGGAAAGGAGTTGAGGACAAATTGAGGAGACCCAGACTGGCTGGAGTTTGGGGAAGAAAAATATGAGATTTGTGGTGAGCATTTGTGATGACTTAAGGGGCCTTTGGAGAGAAAGGGTCTGTAGTGGTTTCGTAGGGCTACGAGAATGAATGATCACAAGTGGGTGGCCTAAAGAGGAATTCATTGCCTCAGAGATATGGAGGCTGCAAGTCCAAAGTCAAGGTCTCATGAGGACCATGTCCCCTTGGCCGAGGAGAATCCCCTTGGCCCCTTCCAGCTTTTGGCAATTGGAGGCCTTCTTTAGCTCTGTCTTCTCCCTCATGTGCACAAGTCCCCATTTTCTTCTGTCTTTCTCTTAGAGGGACATGTGTCCTCTCAAGACCCTTAATTATATCTGCAAAGGCCCTTTTCCAAATAAAGTCACATTCACAGATTCCAGGGGCTAGGACTTGGACCTGTCTTTTTAGGAGCCCCTATTCAGTCCATTCCAAGGTCAGAAGAGCATTTTTAGAAATTTGGTGGGGTGGGGGGGCTATGGGGGGAGTTACATAGTACAGTTACTTCTTTGCTACCTCTCAAAATGAACTCAGTAAAAAGGTATATTTTTCAAAAATGTTTTTTAAAAAATTTGGAATTATGGTTCTTATTTTTGTTATTTTGCAGGGTTTTTTGGTCACTGTGAAGTCAGGAATAAGTCCTGCTCGCTGTGCTCACTGCATTTTATAATGTCAGTGTTGCCTGCCATTTGGTGGGTTTCACATCACGGTGAATCATAGTTCAGTCTGTGATCTCTTATGCAAACCACCTCGCAAAAATCTGTCACTCAGTGCTTCTTGTGTTTCTGTGGAATGTTGAATGAATGCATGCGTGAATGAATGAAAATCGGGAGAGTCCTGCTGGAAAGGTTTCTCCCTCGCCCTAACTTTAGTGGGGCAGGTAAAAGGTCTTGAGATAGTGTCCCTTAAAGGGCTTCATCTCCAAATGGAGGGGTTTGCATTCAGTGACCTTCCAGCTCTAAGTCCTGTGGTTCTGGTTTATGTCCCTGGGTTTATTGCCCATTTCCAAGCAGGCACTGGTCTGTTGTTTCTCTAAGAGTTACAGTTTTCAGTTTTGTGGCCAGTGCGTGCCTTGCTGAGAGAAGTCAAGATGGCACATACTGCTAGAAGCCAAGCCTCTCCTCAGGAGCCCACGTGCCCAGCGTATATTCCACTGCTCCACTCAGCACAGGCTCCCGTCCACACATCCCCACTTGTACTTCAGGTTTTCTCTATTCTTTACAGATGTATTGCCTCTGCAGCTCTACCCAAATAACATAATAACATAATTCCTTTTGTTGTGTAAACTGAATTTACATAGCTAAATGAAGTTTAAACACAGTTGAAGAACTTACTAAATAAAAAGCATTTTAACAAAAACTGTGGATCGCTTCTTACTGTAAATATTTCCATTGATTATTTAACTTTCTTGGTTATTATGAGGGTATCTCTCTATGATCTTAGCCCTTTTGGGACCATCTTTGGTACGTGGCTTGCACAAACTTGGCTTGGTGGGAGGAGGTTTGTAGGAGGAGGTATGAAAGAAGCATTCAGATCAGGGAGTGTATTAGCTCAGGCTGCTGGAACCCAAACCATTATAACCATAACCTCATAGGCTGGCGGCTTACACAACAGAAATCTATTTCTCGCAGGTCTGGAGGCTGGAAAGTTCAAGATCAAGATGGTGACAAGGTAGGTTTCCCCCTGAATTTCCTCTTGGCTTGTAGACAGTTGCTTTCTGGGGGGGAAAAAAGATTTTATTTATTCGTCAGAGAGAGGAGAAAGAGCAGCAGGCAAAGGGAGAAGCAGACTCCCCGTTAACTTGGGGCTCCATCACTGGACCTGGGGATCATGACCTGAGTCGGAGGCAGATGCTTAACTGACTGAGCCACCCAGGCATCCCTGCCTTTTTTCTTTTTTTTTTAAGATTTTATTTATTATAGAGTGTACAGATGCACACATGGGTTAGGGGGAGGGGTAGTGGGAGGAGGAGAAGTAGACTCCTTGCTGAGCAGGGAGCTGGATGTGGGGCTTGATTCCAGCATCCTGGAATCATGACCTGAGCTGGAGGCGGATGCTTAACTGACGGAGCCATCCCTAGACAGCTGCCTTCTTGCCCTATTCTCACTTAGTAGGGAGAGTGAGAGGGGGAGGATCTGGTGTTTCTTCCTTTATAAAGATATTGCCCAATCCGATTAGGGCCGCATCGTTATAACCTCATTTAACCTTTATCACTTCCTCTTTGGCCCTGTCTCCAAACAGTCCCCCTGGGGGTTAGAGCTTCATGTATGGATTCTCGAGGAATGCAGAGCAGCAGCCTGTTGCGGGGAGGAAATGCAAAGGAGGAAGAGGAACAAGGAGTGTGATAGGCAGAGGATTCTATGATGAAGGAAAGAACCATGCAGGCTGGGAGGCCTGGGAGGCCTGGGGCAGGGGCGGGTGATGGGAAGGGGCAGCTCTAGGAACTGAAGAAAGAGGCAGGTGCAGGCCCTGAGAATGAAAAGGGACACGGTGTAACTAGATTGGTCTTTGATACTTTTTTATGCCCTGCAAAGTTAGATGCCCTGTCAATCTTCAGCATTTGGCCCTCTTTTGTTTCTGTGGTTTCTTTTTCATAGACCACTTCCATTTTGCACTTTAAACTATCCCCTTTATACATAGAATGTATAGATCTTAACCCATCTTTTCACTTAAGTTTTAGCCCTTTATTTCAAGACACCTAGAGAGACTGTCCTCCGTGGGTGCTTTATCATTGCATCAGATCTATGGAGTCTAAATGGAAGCTGTGTTTCTTCTCCCACCACCTGGTGACTGTGCTGTGTGTCCCACAGCCAGTGGTTCCCCGGGAGAAGTGTGTATGGCTCCTTTCTTTTATCTTTCAAACTCCATTAGCATCAAAACATACTCTCCCAACTACGTTTAGTTCCCCTTCTCTTTCATTCTGTCCTATTGCTGTGGCATTAGACCAAGCCAATGTAAGCATTTTTTTAGAGGGTTTTTCTTCTTATTAACTTAACCCCTTTAGTGGCTTAAATTCTTTTTTTTTTTTTTTTTTAATATTTTATTTATTTCAGAGAGCAAGAGGGCACAAGGGGGGACAGGGAGCAGCCGAGGGAGAGAGAGAAACAAGCTCTAAGCTGAGCAGGGAGCCGGACTTGGGACTCAATCCCAGGACCCTGAGATCATGACCTGAACCAAAGGCTGAAGCCCAGCCGACTGAGACCCCACGTGCCCCCAGTGTCTTACATTCTTAGTTACAAAATCACTTTGCTTGAGAATCTCCTGTGATTTTTTCCATTATACCAGTCGGCCTGGTCATATGGGAGTTCTAATACTTGCCTCATGGTAGGTGTCTCTTCTGGTTATAACCAACCACCCCAGAGCTCAAGTGGCGTAAAACCACCATTATACTCACAGATTCTGTGGGTCAGAATTTGGATAGAGCACAGAGGCAGTGTTTTGTCTCTCATCCTCCACGTCTGGGCTCTTAGCTGAGACTTCAGAAGCGACTTGGTGATGGGACAGCCTGGCATCGTCTTCCCTCGTGTCCGGCAGTCGAGGCTGACTCCATGAAGCCCTCCTCTGTGGCGTCCGCCACGGTGCCTATGTATGGCTTCTGCATGGGGCGCATCCACCCGGACTTGTCTGGAATTTCTCTCAGCATGGTGGCAGGCCCCGAGAGCGAGTAGGGCAGGAGAGCGAGGCCTTTTTAGGGTCCAGCTTCAGAAGTTGCAGGGCACCTATCGTGCTCTGTGGGTGGAGGGAGTCTGAAAGGTCTGCCCAGCTAGGTTCACGGTGAGGGGCCCAGGAGCCCCACCTCTCAGTGGGAGCGGCGAGGTCTCATTGTGAGATGAAAGTACTGAGATGGCGTATTTGTAAAATACGGTCTACGACATCGTCCAGCTCCAGCTTTGCCAAAGGTAATCTTCACCTCAGCCAGTTACACATCGCATCTCTCTGTTCTCCAGGCTTATTCCTGGTCCCTGCCACCTCCATTCTACAGTTGTCCCTGACCCTCTTCTCTGCTGATCCGGAGCCTAGCCACCCCTTCGAACCAGCTCAGTCTGCGGGCTGCCAAGAACAGCCTCGGAGGGAAAAGCAAAAGTGCTTCTCTGTTATTTTTATGCCGTGTTGTGTTTCCATAGTTGGCAAATTTAAGAGACTTAGTTATAATTAAAATAGGCACTGGGATTCTATTCAAAATGCTGGATCCCTGGTATTTAGCCTCGTGGTAAATTAATCTATTTGCTCTGCAAATTCTCTCTCTTAAAGGGTAACAGTCCTTATTTGGTTTTGTTTCCTGGAGAAATGTTATACCCTGGATTTTCTTTGTATTTCAGAGATACAGCATGAACAAATATTTCGGAATATATAGCATTACTACAAACCTAGAGGAATGATCAGATAATGCTCTTTTCAGTTTTTTAGGACACGGTAATAGTACTTTCAGGTCCCAGAAACAAGTTACCTGCTAAGCTGAAGTCATTAGAATGGTAAACATTCAGGAGTTGCTGAACTGTCATTTTTTTTTTTTTTTTTTTTTTT
>NC_081557.1:200156723-200202505 GCF_022355385.1 Mustela nigripes | reverse complement strand
GTGTGGAGCTGGGCCTGAGCAGTTAACCTAAATGGCCAAGCTGAAGCATGCTTTTGGGAAGCAAATGGCATTTACTTTCATTGGTACAAACGCATGCTTATGCAGTGGACTAGCGCTGAGAGCAGCGTGACCATAAGTTCTGACAACCCTGGGGCACAAGTAAAACAGTTGACGATTTTGAAAATTAAACAGAATTCTCTGCAGGCAGTAGAAAACGAAAAAGAAAACGCAGGGTGTGTTTATTCCGTTGGTCTCGACAGGGTGCATGCACCAACCCTGGCGCAGGGCTCCTTTCAAGGGCTCTTTGAACGCGCGTGAAAGTTGCCTATCTCAAAGGGAATCATTGGTTCTAGAAAACTGCTAATCTCCTTTCTCTCCCTAAATATAGTTGGATGGATACATTGTCTCACATACATACATACACATCGATAGGAGACAAATTCGTTATTCTAAAAGGTCTTGCACTTTACAGACCTCTTTTATCTTTGCTTATTTTTCTTCATTATGCTTTTAGGTGGTATTCAGGGTTCTTTTTGCCCTGCTTTTGGAAGATAAAAATATAACTTTTACTAGGGAAATTTAATAAATCTGAAGTTGCTAAATGAGCTTCCGGCACATAGAATCCCTCCCATGCTAAGGATTTGGTTGACGATGCTATGGTGTTGTCTCTCTCCTATGGAAGGAGCGGTCTTCAGGTGTTTCCATTTTGGGCAGTGTGGGTTTCCTTTCGTCTCATTTATTTCCTGCTCTTATCAAGAGACCTAAGAAGCCCACCTCTGTATCTCTTTGAGTGAGTTGCTTGGCAGATGAAGGAGCTCAGAGAAAACACTGGAAGAAGATACAAAGAAAATTAACCTAGTTCCAAGTAGCTGCTCATCTAACATTTAGATGCCATTTATTTTCATGATGATTACATTGTTTATAAATTAAAACAGTTTCCAAATGCTGACATGTCCTTAGCCTGGCCTCATCATGAGCGTGCTAGGAAGGCACACACGCAAGTAGTGCCTTTCCACAGTGTCAGCTTTTTTCAGTCATAACGCAAATTAAATCACAATTATAAAGCAGGTTCAGGATTCCAAACTTGAGGTTTCATCATGTGATTAAACTTGGCTTCTGACACAGCACACGGAGCAGGACAGAAGACAAGGCACACAACAGACAAGCTAACAGAATGATGTAGGAAGTTAATGAACCAAAACCAAAGCCAGTCTGTGGGCACGCAGTTGCGGTAAGGCCTCTGGTCCCATCAGCTCTAGGCACTTACTACGTCTGGTGTTCACGCAGGGAAGGATCTGGGTTCTGTTCAGAGATCAATCAGGCAGAGCCTTTAGCGGCAGTTGCCTTTTTCAAGTGGTCAGACCCAGAGGGGTCTGGTCTGGAGAGTCTGACAGTTTGCTGCCAAAAGCTTCCCCTTTTTAAAGGGATTTAATCAGTTTTGCATCTCTGCAGACCTCGGCTGGGTCTGCTCGTTATCGGTTCTGGGGAGTCAGCTGACATTGGTGCCAGTGATAACTGCTAGCTGCGGTCCCTCAACTGCTTGTGTCATTGCTTGACCCAGGCCGCTGCTTGACATGAGAGACTCCATTTTGCTCTCTCCACCTTCCTTTCTGGAATTTGAGCATTTAGAGATGTTTCAGCCAGAAGGGCCGCTTGCATCTGAAGCTGTTTGTTCCTTCAGCACTGACAGTGTCAAAGGAGACAAAGCAGAAAACGATGCAGACAGCTGTGACTTGGTGTGCTGCGAGTCAGGATGGACACTGACCCAAGGGTCAGACTTTAGAAATCCTGCTGTTCTTCAGTGGGCACAGCCGCACTGGACTGGTGCTGCAGCAGGCAGGTCACTGGACCCACAGCCATACAAGCAGATGCCGTTCGGTAGTCAGACTTCTCACACATGGCCCGAGAACCGTTCCCCACTTGTGGCAGTGCCTGCTGGCTTCTGAGGGATTCCCATGGACTTCTTGTCACGGTCACACTGTACCTTTGCCTTCAGTCTGACTTTTCCATGCTGGGCACGGGAAGCCAGGATAGCCTTGTCTCTCCCATCACTGTCAGCCTGTCGGGAGGACTAATGCTACCTCCCTCCCTAGAGCCAAGCTGAGATTGTAACAGCTGTTTTCCCCTTGCCCTCTCTCCCACAAATAGTTTGTTTCAAGACAAAAAGGGGGAGGAAAGAAGATGCAATTTCAGATAAGCCGCTGGCATTTCACAGAAGAGCACTTCTCCTAGGAGATGTTGTGAAAGAGGACATATTTGAGATAAATAAGGAAACAGAATGAAGCTAATTAAGAAATTAGATGACATGTTTTAAGCGGTCACAGTGCCACATTTTGACAATGAGAAAAAAAATGTAAGTTGATCACAGCAGCCAGTACTGGATTGGGTACAGTTAACATTAAGTGGCCAGGCAGGTTCAAATTTGATGGTGAACCAGAGATTTTGTCTAGATTTGTCTTTTGCAGCAAAAACAAGAGTGGTGGATGGGCTGATAGCTTGGTAGTGAGGGAGAAGGGAAAGGACAGATTTCAGAGGTTACTGAAAGGAGAGCCAGTGAGATTTCGGGACAGATTACAGAGGGATTTAGTGGGTGGCTGCAGGGTAATCTTCCTGTTTACAGCGGACTCTTCTGGTTTCCCTGGGGAGAGGAGTTTTTTAAGGGAGAAGTACCTTTTCACTTTTTAATTTAAAATACTTTTTTGAATTAGGAATATTTTTTCCAGTTTCCTGTATGACCTACACTAAGGAGTAGCTTATAATTTCTGACCATGTATACAGAGTCCTGACGATGCTCTCTATGCCTTGTTTCGTATAATCATCACAGCAATGCTGTGAACTCAGAATTCCTTTTGCTGACATTTACTTATAAGGAACAGAACCTCCAGGAGGCTAGAAATGTATCCCAAGCCTCACAGGCTGTCTGGCCCAGACAGAGCCTGCAGTTCTGAGGGCTACTGCATAGGAGCAGGATACTAGCTAAATGCCAGGTGTTATATCTGTATATAAGAGTCATGTTAGGAGGGGCGCCTGGGTGGCTCAGTGGGTTAAAGCCTCTGCCTTCGGCTCAGGTCATGATCTCAGGGTCCTGGGTTGGAGCCCCGCATCGGGCTCTCTGCTCGGCAGGGAGCCTGCTTCCTCCCTCTTCTCTCTCTACCTGCCTCTCTGCCTACTTGTGATCTCTCTCTGTCAAATAAATAAATAAAATCTTAAAAAAAAAAAAAAGTCATGTTAGGAGGCATCATTAGCCCATTTTACTGATGAGGAAATGGAAGACATTAAGCTAATACGTTGTAGGATTTAAAGTCATGTCTCTCTGAGCCCCCCCCGATCTTTCTCTTCCCACTGCTGTACGTGGTACGATGCTTGAGCTAATGACAACAACAGCTAGTAACAACAGTTCACTATACCCTTATATTATTTCTAGGTGGCAGGCACTGTTCTAAGCACTTTACATATATCAACTCTTTTAAGGGAAGGATCTGTGTGATAAGTACTATTATTTACCATCCCAATTTTCAGTTGAGGAAATTGAAGCAGAGAGAAGTTAAGTGTCTAGCATAAGGTCCTGCAGCTGTTAGATGGTAGAACTGGAACTGTGTTTCGGCCCATGCATATCATGCATTCATCAAACAACGCACGTGAAAATTGTTCACCATACACTCTTCAAAGAATGAATATGAAAAGTGAAAATAAGAAAAGGGGGGGGGGGACAACCAAAGCAGCCTTTTGGCTTTCTTAAGAGTTTTAGTGGACTAATGTTTTTCAGAATAAGAAAGCGTTTAACTTGATCATTGAAAACACAATAGGATGTGCTGAGTTCAAATAAGCTGCGGTTTGGGAGAGCAGAAAGCCAACTGTTTAGCCAAGAGTTGCCCTCTCCAAGTATCTCTGCATGAGTAGGGCATCTCTATGGTTCAATACTCCTTATCACTGTTACAATGAATTAGGCACATCTGTTAACAAACTGTCTCTATTAGATGGGGCACTGGGTGGCTCAGTGGGTTAAGCCCCTGCCTTCAGCTCAGGTCATGACCCCTGGGTCCTGGGATTGAGCCCTGCATCAGGCTCTCTGCTCCGTGGGGAGCCTGCTTCCTTCTCTCTCTCTGCCTGCCTCTCTGCCTACTTGTGATCTCTGTCAAATAAATAAATAAAATCTTTTTTTAAAAAAAATTGTCTCTATTAGAAGCTGGCAGACTGATAAAGATGATGAAACTAAGTAACTTTATTAACTGGCATTATCTAACCCTGTACCGTCACTGTGAACTGTGCTGAGGTATTTTGCTTTTGAAATGGAAGAGACTTTTTATGACCCTATCTTTAATCTCAAACTCCTTTTTAAACTATTTATAGACAAAATCTCCACTGCTTTTGAAAGCAAGCCCAGTAATAGTTTAATATGGGATAGGATGAGATTGTTTCCTTTGCAGAGCAACGAAGCTTATAAAATGTAGGCTCTCCCTTCCAAGTACCTTGTCAAGAATCCGGCGGGGTCTTTCGAGATTTTAATTCTGAGATTTCAGGAAGGAGAAATGGTCACCTGTTCCTTTTACTCCTGGGCATCCGTGCTGGCTTTGGGCAACCCTGTCATACGTCACCATTTACCCCACTGACCCTGGGGGTGTGGCGAACAGGTACCTTGCAGTTGCCCAGAGTCTCATCTCAGGATGGAATAAATTCTCGGAGAATCCATGCTTGCCATCTGTACAGCCTTCTCTGTTGCAGAACATGATCACATTTTATGAAAAATTGAAACCAGACTGTTGTGCTTCCCTTGGGATGCTTAAGTTTCAAGAGAAAAAGGGGGGGCGGGTTCATTTTTTTACTGACCAAAATCTGAGTTTGATGCAGGCAACAACTGCTGGTTCTTTGTTTTAAAGCTACTGAAAGTAAACCAGAGCCTATAATTTAGATTAGAGAAACAAGTTAAGCTTGGTGGTTGGAGAATCAGGACAGAGCCCCACTCAGAGCCCATTCCTGGCCAGGTCTGTAGCCACGATGGACTGCTGGTTTGTCTTCCTCAGGGCATAGGGCCAGGACAAGAATTCTACAAGTGCAGAATTCTGACAGGCACTAAGAACACCAGCCTGGAGACAGGAGAACTTAAGAAAAGAAGCCATAATCTCCCCCAAGTTATTAACTAAACAGTAGTGGAATTTCATTTTCATGGACTCTATTCTTGCTTCCACAGCCAGAAGGCTGTCCCCTCTTTTTGTATTTATTAAAGTTTTTTTAAAAGACACTATTCATTTGAGATAGAAAGCAAAAGCGCGCGAGTGAGAGCATGAGCAGGAGGCCAGAGGGAAGAGGAGAAACAGGCTCCCGGCTGAGCAGGGAGCCTGACATGGGGCTGAATCCTAGGACCTCAGGATCATAACCTGAGCCAAAGGCCGACAGTTCACCGACAGAGCCACCTAGATGCCCTTTTTGTGTTTATTTGTAAGAGAAGATTTTGGCATTTATTTTTTAAAAGTTTCCTTCTGACTTCATCGGGCAAGAAGAGACAAAGAAGAGGGATGGAAGCCCATGAGTTATGCCCATTCAAAATGAGAAAGGACCCTAGAGAAATGAAAACACATGTCCACTCAACAGCCTGCTCGTCAATGTTTACAGTAGCCTCACTTACAGTCGCCTCGTACCCCATGTCCTCAGTGGGTAAATGAATACACAATCCGCCACACACCTGTACACAAGAATGCTCGCCAGGAGCAGACTGTGCCTACGTACAGCAGGGATAAATATCAAGTGTGTTATGTTCAGCAGAAGAGGTCAGATGCTAAAGGCTACATACCATATTATCCCATTCGTACAGCATCGAAGGCAAAACCATAGGCACCAACCAACCAACCAACAAAACATAGGCACAGAGAACAAAGCTGTGGTCGTAAGGTCTGGGGAGGATTTGACTACAAAAGGGCAACACGGGAGAATTTGGGGGAGTGACAGAATTGGTCTGTGTCTTGACTGTGGAGATTAACTAGAAGGAAGTGTATAATTAGGACAGTTAAAGAACAGCCTGAGGCACCTGGGTGGCTAAGTTGGTTAAGTGTCTGGCTTTGGCTCGGGTTGTGATCCCGGGGTCCTGGGATGTGGGCTCCCGGCTAAGCATCCTTAGCAACCCTGCTTCTCCATCTGCCCCTCCTCCTGCTTGTGCGCTTTCTTTGTGTGTGTGTGTGTGTGTGTGTGTGTGTGTGTGTGTGTGTATGAAAAAAATAAAATCTTTTTTTTTTTAAGATTTTATTTATTTATTTGACAGAGAGAAATCACAAGTAGATGGAGAGGCAGGCAGAGAGAGAGAGAGAGAGGGAAGCAGGCTCCCCGCTGAGCAGAGAGCCCCATGTGGGACTCGATCCCAGGACTCTGAGATCATGACCTGAGCCGAAGGCAGCGGCTTAACCCACTGAGCCACCCAGGCGCCCGAAAAAAATAAAATCTTAAAAAAAAAAAAAGAAGTACAGCCCTAGACCAGGCAACTTTTCCCGAGGCCCACAGCTGCTGCTTTTCACGCTGTACTTCTGAGACCTGTATTTTGGGTGTTGGAAGCAAAACAGCAATTCCACTGACATCAGGTGGCTGGGATGGTGATAAAATTTGAGCTGTCCTTGTCCAAATGGGATCATTTTGACCAAGGGAAAGAAATTATCTTCACTATCATGAATATCTTAGGTATTTAAATATTAGCAGCACTTAAAAATAATTTTGTTGAGTGTTGCATATCTTCCTGTGAATGATATTTGTGTTTTATGGACAATATGACAATAAAGATGTCAACAGAGCCAGCCATTGCCAGTTGGACAGAAGAAAGGTTTCAAAGTTGGTGGTGTGAAGGGAGGTCAAGGACGGAGAGTCAGGGTCCGTCCACGGTGAAGGTGCTAGAGTTTGTGGGAGGGAGAATAAATGAAGACCAAGAAGTGCAGTTGGAAGCCTTGATAGAAAAGCACATGCTGGGCAGTTGGGGAGACAAGTCCTAAGCGACTGATTAAATCAAAGTCAGATGAGGATTTCTGTTAGAATTCACGGCTGGTCTGATACTCTAGGTCAAGGAAGAGATAGTACGCATCTATTTTAAGAGAAAATGAAAAGAAAATTTGATCACCGATAGTTGTCTATAATTTCAATTAAAAAAAAAAAAGCTGTTTTATTATAGAAATGGGAAGTAGACCTAACAAAAGCCTGGTAGAAAGGAGAAATGAATTTGAAGCAAATGGCAAACAGGAAAAGGCATTAGAATAAAATTCCCAAGGTCTGGGAAGGACTGGAAATGATTTAACTTATGCATGTCAGCTTATTTTGTCCGATTTTAGGAAACTTCAAAAGAGATCTTTAAAGGGTGGTTTGTATTTGAAATTTTAGAAAAGACATATAATCTCTTAATAGATATTACATCCTCATTTTTATGAAAACAACTGACTGGATAGTGCCATCATTTTTTAATCAGATCCAGAAAAATGGATATTTTTTTAAAGATTCTATTTATTCATTTGACAGACAGATCACAAATAAGCAGAGAGGCAGGCAGAGAGAGAGGAGGAAGCAGGCTCCCTGCTGAGCAGAGAACCCGAGGCAGGGCTCGATCCCAGGACCCTGGGATCATGACCTGAGCCAAAGGCAGAGGCTTTAACCCGCTGAGCCACACAGGTGCCCCCAGAAAAATATTTTTTAAAAGAAAATATCTTATGCTACAGATTTTCCCATTAAACTTCACATAAGGCAAAGTAAGAAAGAATGACAGCAGATCTTTCTGAGTGGCGGGAATGAAAATATTTTGAAAAGTCCAATGGAAAATGCTTTGAAGCCCCTATTTTAATTAGATGCAACTAAAATTATATAGAAATGCAGTAAGTCAAAAGTCATTATGGATATAAAATTGCATTAGAGGCAAAATGAAACTAAAAATGTTCTCTAAGTGATTTATAATATAAAGAAGCAGTTTAGGAAAAAATATAGTAAAATTTTAAACCTGATATGGGACTGAGATTAAAGGGTATCATTCCAGATATTAAACAATAACGGACATCAAGCATGCCCTCAAATTGCTTCATTTTGAGAGTTACCTTGAGATGGACTTCCTTTACTTGCTTGGCCTTGGTCTAGACCAGAGGTCGGAAGAACATGGGCCCTGCCCGAGAGCTAGTCTGGCTCACTCCCTGTTTCTGTTGAATGCCTATTGCTTTTGCACCATTGGAAAGTTGAAATTTAAGTCAAACCGCCAGTGAGTCAGGGCCGGTTTGTAGTTGCTATAGATCAAATGGCCCAAGAAGTTTAATATTTACCTTCTGACTCTCCTGCAGAAGTCCGCCAGCCACGACCCTAGAGTCAGCCCTCTGGAACCAGGGCTTCCCTTAGTTGGGCCACTTGGATCCAGCTACTGATTTTCATTCAGGGAGATTGAATGGCACTGACAAAACTCACAGCAGACTATATTTTCAACAGAGAAGCTCCAAATTTACAGTCAGAAATTTAGGGAAATAGAATACCTATTGTGTTGGTTAGTGAAGGAATAGTCCATGTTCGCCAAGACAAATGGTATTTGGAAGATTGTTAAGTGCGCGTGAGGTCAGTGCCTGAAGATAGCCAGCTGGGCAAGTCTCTGTCGTCTGCCAGTCTGCTCTCAAAACCACGCCCTGCCCTTTCTCGGATCCCCGGACACATTCCAGTTTTCCTTGCCAACTGGTTTCTGGGAAGGTGTGACAATGGGAGACACTGAGAGAAGACTGGGAGAGAGGAGGAGCCTGGATGTTTCTCTTTCATTCTGCTTTTGGTGGCTTCTCTGGAGGGACTGTGTCTGTTTCATGGCTCTGCTCCACTGAGCTCTTTCTTTGCTTCCCATCCTTTCTGGTCCTTCCGGTCTTGCCCTGCCCCTCCCCCTTCCTCCCTTTCTTTCTTTCCTCTGTTTCTTTCCTTCCTTTCTTCCTTCCTCCCTCCCGCCTTGCCTCCCTCCCTTTCTTTCTGTCTGTCTGTCTGTCTGTCTGTCTGTCTTTCTTTCTCTCTTTTTAATTTTTCTAGTCCCAGGAGTGGTAGAACTTCTACTGATCCTAAATCTCTAGGTTGCTTCAACTTCCTCTATTTGCTTTTCATCTTTTCCTTGTGAACCAGTTTCCTTTGTTTGACATAGAGTAGTTTCTGTTTTTCAGACCTGACCCTGACTGGTACCAGCATCAAGGCCTCTGCCCAAATTAATCCTGGAGGGTTACCTGTTCACATTCTTACTGTCAGGATTCCCCTTATTTCTGGTTGCTGGACACACCTGCCTTCTCTTATTAACAATCTGTGGTCATGCTACCCAACCTGCTAGGCCGGACTTGCATGCCAGCCATTGTGATTGTGATTTGCATGCTGCCAAACCCAGCTCTCTGCTTGAAGGGTATGGCTTCATATCAACCACTGCCTAATAGATTCTATTCCCTATGTATTATTTTAAAACAATGTATTCTCAAAGGTCACAATCAGTAATTACACTGAATTATACTGTGGTCCCTATGTGTTGGCTATGCCTTCCTTCACCACCTTCAAACTACCAGACTCTTCTGCTGGCCCCAGAAGTCCAGGGTGGGGAGGATCCCAGCAACAGTGCTGCACTTGCGGAATTGTCACCCTGCCATCTTGCTCCCCTGCGTGGTGCGGTAGCTGCCCGAGCTGAACCCTCTGCCAGGCCCCACCAAGCCCCCAGCCCTTGTTCCATACCGTCTTTTAGCCTGACCAGTCCTATTCATCCGCTGTCTCTTTACCATGTTCCCAGCTTTTCTGTTCTAATGTGGAGCTAGGATTGTAGAAATGCCACCAAGCCTAACTGGCCAGACAAAAAGTAATTACATGGAATTTAAATTAAAAAACTAGTGGTGGCTGGTGGCTCAGGCAGGTTGAATGTCCAACTCTTGATTTTGACTCAGATCATGATCTCAGGGTCGTGGGTTTGAGCACTGTGTTGGGCTCCATGCTCAGTGTGGAGGCGGCTTGTCCCTCTCCCTCTGCTGGCTTTCTCTCTCTTTTTCTCTCTCTTTCAAATAAACAAACTCTTTTAAAAAAGGGGGGGGGCGGGGGGAAGCCAGCCTGCCATTTTCCCCAGGTTTTTTCACCAAGCACCGTATTTTAGTTGGCTACATAGATTCACGTAGCAATCCCAGTGATACATTTTACAAACCGTTGTACATCTGTGAGTAGCAATTAATAATGAATAACTTGGACCGGAGTCTTGTCTTTTCACTTCTCATTTTTTTCCGCATTCCCCAGGAACTGCTATGCTATTGCTATGTTATAAAAATGAAGAAACTGGGGGCACCTGGGTGGCTCAGTGGGTTAAAGCCTCTGCCTTCAGCTCAGGTCATGATCCCAGGGTCCTGGGATGGAGCCCCGCATCGGGCTCTCTGCTCAGCAGGGAGCCTGCTTCCTCCTCTCTCTCTCTGCCTGCCTCTCTGCCTACTTGTGATCTCTGTCTGTTGAATAAATAAATAAAATCTTTAAAAAAAAAATGAAGAAACTGAGGCACAACAATTTCAGCAGGTAAGCATTGGTCCCCCAACATTTTACCTCCAGCATGAGGCCTATGTGAGAACTTTGGGTTCAGCTGGAAACAAAGGTTAGGGAGGATGGAAAAAGGGGTGCTGCCCTGTCAGACGTCAGGCTTACCCGTTTGTCGTCTTGTCTCTGGGTGGTCACTGCTGCTTTCCGTGACCCTGCCAAGGAAGCTGACAGAGACTGGCTGTGGCCGTCGAGGGGCCTTTTCTCTCGCTTTCCAAAGCCATCTCTGCTTGATGGTTGCTGTTGCTTTTCCCTCTTACTGGTACCATGCCCCGCTTAGCTCTGTCACAGTAGCTGTGATGAATGTCACCACTGGGCGGACAGCAATACCACGACCCACACGATGCCTGGATTCCTAAGGAGTCGTAGGTAATGGATCCTGTATGGTATGGTCCTCTGTGATGACGTCATCCACCTTGCTTGAATCCGAAATATTTGGTTTTATTTATTTATTTATTTATTTATTTTTAAAGATTTTATTTATTTACTTCACAGACAGTGCAAGTAGGCAGAGAAGCAGGCAGAGAGAGAGAGAGAGAGGAGGAAGCAGGCTCCCCAAGGAGCAGAGAGCCCGATGTGGTCCTCGATCCCAGGACCCTGGGATCATGACCTGAGCCGAAGGCAGAGGCTTTAACCCACTGAGCCACCCAGGTGCCCCATAATTGGTTTTAAATATTGAAGCTTTCTTGTTTCTCAGGCTGTGATTCCCGGACGTGATTTAGCTACCACTAGCTGATGGTATATGGTGCTCATCTTGCTTGTAGGTTATAGAGGTGCACTGAGTGAAAATGAGACTGGAAACTGGTAACAGCTTTGGATAGGGATGGTAAACTAAATGTGTGCTTTTCATACCTATTTTATAATTTAGTTTTCAAATGTTTCTGCAAAAGCTGTTCTCAAATGTAATTACATTTGTGATTGCCTTTTTTGTACACTACTTGAAGTACTGATGTCCTGTCACTTGATACTAGACAGAATGTTTGAGGAGGGCAACTTAGCAACAATAAACTTTACTTTTTATCAGTTAATTAATTAATTTCTAAGTAGGCTCCATGCTGGGCGGGAAGCCCAACGCAGAGCTTGAACTCACGACCTCAACATGAAGACCTAAGTTGAGATCCAGAGTCAGAAGCTTAACTGAGCCCCCCAGGTGCTCCCAAAGATACACTATAAATACACACGGTGCATCTTCCTTTCCTTTTTGTCCCACTGAAAACACACATGCCCGAACCACAACATGCCAGACACAGACATTAGAGTTTTCATCATTGTGCACATAGTCTGTCTCTGTTAAGCTACTGTAATGACTCTGCAGAGACCTTCAGCCCAAATGAGGTTCGTTAAACTCAGTTTATCACAAGTTGTCAGTGGGTAGCGAGGAATGTCATCCTTTCATAATGTACAGCACCTTTACCAGTCTCTTTCAAAATGTAAAAAACTTGACCTATTGCAGCAACTCCTGTTGCAAGGCTGTGGTGGAAAAAGTCTCCTAGCGCCACAACGTCTTTCTGCTTTTACTGTGTTAAGCAGCAGCAGGTGCCGCTTCGTGGTCATGCACTATCTCAGGCCCCCAACCTACTGAATCAGAATCTGGATCCTAACAAGATGCCCAGGCGGTTGGAACACACACTTGAAGTTTGAATAGTGGTGCCCTCGACATTGCTGGAAATGATGGCAGAATCTTTCATTTGTATTTGATTTTTTTTTTTTAACCTCTTAGAAGAAAAAACGTGATTGTTGCCAGAACTCAACAGTGGAAGCTCTGACAGAATAACTTTCCAGGGGTACCTGGATGGCTCAGTGGATTAAGCCTCTGCCTTCGGCTCAGGTCATGATCTCAGGGTCCTGGGACTGAGCCCCGCATCGGCCTCTCCGCCCAGCGGGGAGCCTGCGTCTCCCTCTCTCTCTCTGCCTGCTTCTCTGCCTACTTGTGCTCTCTGTCAAATAAATAAATAAAATCTTTAAAAAAAATAAAAATAACTTTCCATCTTTGGGACTGTGCAGTATTGTCAACCGCAGCGTTGTCGAGATTTTAGTAGTGGTGAATGGCCTTTACTCTGGAAGAACAAGCGCTCCCACCGTGATTGCTTTCGATTCGATGGAAGCATCTCCATTGCCCAATACTGTGTAGGTCGTTCATGGTAACCCATGAAAGGACCCCCATCTCTGAACACATGTCTTTTCAAGAACCATAGGATGTTGTGTTTTTGTAGAAGAATGTTACCACACTTAAAAATTCCACATTTAGATGTGTTCTCTATTTTAAATTAATTTAAGGGGAGCCTGGGCGGCTCAGTGAGTGAAGCATCTGCCTCCCAGTCAGGTCATGACCCAGGATCCCGGGATAGAGCCTCGTCTCTGGCTTCCTCCTCAGCAGGGAGTCTGCTTCTCCCTCTCCTTCGGCCCCGTGCTCATGTTCTCTCTCTCACACTCTATGTCAAATAAATAAATACACTTTTAAAAAGTTAATTAGTAAATTAATTCAACTTGAGACCAAAAATATACTGCTTTCTCTAGCAATATATTTCCTTCCTAACCTCTCTTCCTTCCTCTCACATTGCCTTCTGCCTTCCTTTATATTTTTCCTTTTTTTTTGGTCTATAATGTGAAAGTGTGTGAGGTCTCCAGCTTTTTAGAATTACACGGAAAATGCTACCCTATTTTAAAATTTCTTTAAAAGACAAAATGTAGCGGTAATAACCTGGGAGACATTTGTTTCTGTTTGCTCAACCTCAGTGTTTAAACTTGCCATATCATTTGAGTGACAGAAGCCAGTTTCGTTCATTAAGAAGAGTCTTGACTCTACCCTAGAGATAGAAAAATATATTTTTCGTATGTGAATTTTTCCAGAGATCTTTGATTTTTACCTATATCCTTGGATGACTGAAAAACTTTTTATTGGCATTTTCTCTGGGCTTCTTGAGACTTTTCCATTTTAGCATAAAAATCCTTTGAGAAGTTATCCTCTCTGAACATGGAAATGGAAATCAAAGGTGAAAGCTCTAAAATGTTACCTTTTATTAAGTTATAGTTCAGTCATTTGCAAAATAACCAAATCATTAACACAGTGATATTGACCGATCAAGAAAACCCATCTAGGTCAATAAGACCAAGGACTTTTTTTCCTCAGTAGTAGGGAGATGATATGCCCTGAATTTAATCAAAGTGCCCTGTGTCTGGTTTTGATCACATCAAGACAGTCCCTAAATACTTAGCCTAGAACTTCTGGTTCTTGCGTGGTAGTCAGACTGTTTTCACCATATGGACATACCCAGCCACAGACTTTTGACTTGAAGAATCCAAGAAACCAGAGCTCTTGCCGTGAGTTGCCAGGTTACGGTAAAGCTGATCTATCTGGAATTTACTGGAGCTGCAGTAAAGCTCATCTACTCAATGGTGTTTCTGTAGGGCTGACCTGTTTTCTGAATGAAAAAATTTTGACTTAGAGTGCTAAGAGTTTAAGGATGATTTCGCGTTTTTGCCAAAGAGTAAATTTTTTAGACAACCTCGGTCAATTTGTATTCATCCTTTTACAAATAAGAAGCAAATAATATTCTAATGGCTATTACTTCTTATTAAAGCAATTCTACATAAAAATGGAATTAGGCAAGCCTTCACTTCCTTGCATGTAATTAGTCTGAAGTTATTTAAAAGCATATGTTGTAGGTCCTCAGTGGTAAAAGTTCAGACTTGATACTAATTTACCTGAGTAGTCAACCAAGTATTTTACATTATTTCTGTTTTGTGGCTTCTATGTCTTTAGTGTTTAGGGGCTAATCTTTGCAAAAAAAATATGTAAAAATCTATTAGAGATCTAATATTACAAAGATCTTATAGTTTCAGAAATTGTCACAGCAGGATGCTTTCTAAGGTGCTGTAACTGCTTAGAAAAATTTAGAACATGAACACTTGATTTAAAATATAAGTTTATCACGAGTTTTTTTGTTTATTATGAATTCTTGATATGGCTAACTGCTTTAGTATTAAGCCATGTTTGTATTTGTGTCTATGAAGTATTTGGGAAGTGTACACTAAAAAATAGTTACATAAAGGAGACATTGGTATCCTGTTTTTGCATTAGGCTTCGGTATCTGAATTGCCGTTTGCTCATTTATTGATAGTGCAATAATCCCTTTTGAGAGCTTCCCTCTGGAAAGGAAACATTACTATTTCTGCAAAGCATGAACGGACCTTACATGTGATAGAGCTATATTCTTCTGGAATTTAAAGTATAACTTGGTATAGTGCTAAAATTGCTGAGGAACAAACTGCTTTTTTTACATATATACCGCACAAATGATAGCTTTTAACAGTTGCACCTTGCTCTACTGTTCCTGCATCCAGAGGAGAAGGGTCATAAGGAAGAATAACTTAACAGCAGGAGGAGGAAGTTCATGCTGATTCATCCCTTCCCAAATTGAACACACTTGGATCAGATGAATCAAATAACACTGAAAAGGGTTGGAAGATAATCCCAATGAAAAGATTGGGGAGAGGAAACTACCCATGCAGAGAAAATGCCTGCAGAGTGTTATTTTAGCAAGAACAGCTTCAGGGGAAAAAAAGGCTTTTCAGAGGTGACTGTAGAAAGATAGAGGATTCCAGCCAATTTCAACATCAAAATAAAGATGGATGTGCCGGGTGTACATTGTCTCTACTTGGGGGATCATAATCAAGATGTAT
Organism: Mustela nigripes; assembly: GCF_022355385.1. Classification (NCBI taxonomy): domain Eukaryota; kingdom Metazoa; phylum Chordata; class Mammalia; order Carnivora; family Mustelidae; genus Mustela; species Mustela nigripes. The sequence continues at coordinate 200,187,307 of NC_081557.1, read as the reverse complement.
GGCTTTGTGTGGTTAGGTGGAGGACTACAAGTCAAAGGAGTTGGGAGTCTGATAGACAAAGAGAAATGACCATTGATCTCTTACCCTACTTGTCTTGAGGATGTCAAGGCCAGTTTTTCCAACGTTTGACCTCATAAGTAGAAAACTTATTATTAAACTGCTGAGTCCAGTTTATCTTTGAAGAATAAATTATAATGACTTTCTTCTTAAAGCATTCTGCCTAATTCATTGCCTTTTAAATTTTGCCTTGTTAAGCAGTTAGAAGCTGGAATAGGAAAGTTGAAATATATTACAGATGAGGGTTTTCTGTACGTAATTCTAGGAACTGTTTGTTTCAAATATTTTTTTCTTCTTCCTTTTTTTAATTGAGGTATAATTGACATATATATTTTTAAGATTTTTAAAAATCTCTTTATTTGACAGAGAACACAAGCAGGGGGAGCAGCCAAAAGCGAGAGAAAAGTAGGCTCTCCTGAGCAGGGAGCCGGATGTGGAGCATGATCCCAGGACGCTGGGATCATGACCTGAGCCAAAGGCAGGCAGATGCTTAACCAACTGAGCCACCCAGGCGCCCTTCTAATTGACATACTATGTTAGTTTCAGGTATACAACATAACAATTTGATATTTTAATATATTGCAAAATAATCACCACAATAAGTCTAATTACCATCTGTCACCAAACATAGTCAACAAATTTCTTGTGTGTGCTGAGAATTTTTAAGATCTCCTCTCTTAGCAAACATTAAAAAAACAAAAACAAAAACAAAACAAAACACTTAAATTCAATTAACATATAGTGTATTATTAGTTTCAGCGGTAGAATTTGGAGATTCCTCAGTCTCATATAACACTCAGTGTCCATCACATCATGTGCCCTCCTTAACGTCTGTCATCCAGTTACCCCTCCCCTCCCCACCTCCCCTCCGACAACCCTGTTTGTTTCCTATGATTAATAATCTCTTAGGGTTTGTCTTCCCCTCTGATTTCATCTTGTATTATTTTTCCCTTCCTTCTACTATGCTCCTCTGTTTTGCTTCTTAAATTCCACACGAGTGAAATCATATGATAATTGTCTTTCTCTGATTGACTTACTGTTTCAAATATTTTTGAATGGTTTTTTTCCTGTTTTGAGAGGAGTCCAAAACATTCAGATGTCAGTCTCAGGGAATTTCTTTATGTTTATTTCTGTCACTTTCCCTCCTGCCTCTACCTCTGCAATTACAGAGCCCAGAGCTGTGGCTGCCCAACACCTTAGCTTGCAGTAACCCAGGATGTTCAGGTTCCTGGCTGAAATGAGAGAAACAAGTTGATCTGGAGACATTGAGCCTTGTGGTATACGTAGAATTTATTTAAGAATTGCCAGGCTGTTAAACTGTGTTTTATAAAGCCATAGTTTGCCTTTTGTTACTGGTTTTTTAAATACGACAGTAACAGAAATGTAACTAATTAGGTTTTTTTAGTGGAGGGAAGCCATGTACAAACTTTCGAGTTCTTACCTTTGACCTCCTAGTATTCACAACCTATAGGCCAAAATACAGACTTAGATAGCCAATAATGAGTAAGATTTTCAAAAGCCTATTTATATAGTAAGTGGAAGAGTGGATATTTTCTTAACCTAGTTCACAAAGGTTCAGATCCCACTTCTGCCACTAGCTAGGTGCCCTTGCTTTCTCAGATGTTAAATGAGGGATTGAATATTTCTTAACTCTTAGGGTTGTTACCAGCATCATATTAGCTAAGATAAGCTCAGTATTTAGCATCTCATATACAGCAAATATTCAACATGCTTTATGGTTATTAAGTAGAACTTAAAAAATAAAAAGAAGTGTTCAACTTGATTGGTTCAGTCAGGGGAGTCTGTTTTTTAACTTAGATTAAATCAGTTTATGGAGCCACCGGTCGGCTGACATTTTGTTTTATAGTTCAAAGAACAGGAAAGGCTAAGACCAAAACCTCAAGCTAAAATAAATGGTGTATGACTGTTGATTACTCAATTTTGGAATTACAAACCCCCCAACCATCAGAGACAGATCTGCATGCACACACACGGACACACATATACATATAGGCACACACATTCTAAGTTGTGAGTGTAAAATCTACAAAGAGAACAATGCTGCATTTTTCTGCCTTTAGAATCTAGCATGATAACCTGTACATAGTGTGTTCTAAGTAGTCAGGTTTTTTTGTTTTGTTTTGTTTTGTTTTGTTTTGTTTTTCTCACAGACTCCTCTTTGAGTCGGCTCCTCTGTGCCGGCTCCTCTTGAAGAACTAAAAACAGTGTCAGCCTAAAAACAAACAAATAAATAAATAATAAAAACAGTTTCAGCCTCAGACCAGACTTTTACCTGTGACTCCTAGAAATATAAGGTAGCACAATCTTTCAGAAAAGCAATTTGCTTGTTTTTATTAAGAACTTTAAAAATCCAACTGTCCTCCAATTTAACTTTTGAGACCCTATAATAAGGAAATAACTTGGCTTTACACACAGAGGTGTTTGTCTGCATTTACTTATGAGAAAATAAAAACTTAAGACACAACCTACACGTAAGGACAAAGAGGAAGATGATGAAGTAAGCCTTGCATGCTTCAGTAGAATTCAAAATCCATGTCCTTTGGGCAGGCAATTCCTTCAGCTTTGAAATTGGGTTTATATCAGTTGAGGTAAGTAGCTTCTACAAAATTAGATTTTTGGTGAGTAGGTAGGACAGGCTAGAAATAAATTAATTTGTTAATGATTCATTTAATGAAATAGTTCTATGCACAAATTTATTAATATGAATCATTAAAATTATCTTTGCCATCATTAAAAGAAGCCAACAAATTCAATGTTATCTGGGGGGAAAATGCAGAATACAAAATTTCCCATATAGAGCCTCACTATCTAAAGAATGCACAGGGTGAAGGTCATTTGGCTGGATGCCATGTCTATTGGTGCTGCTTCTAAGCCTACTGTTATGAATGATTTTTCAGTCCAGGTGATTTATACATATGTATACCTTCCAGACTTGCTGCTAGCATATGTGTCTGTGTGTGTGTATTTCTTTTATGTTACAAAGAAACTTAATAGCAATTTTACATAAAAACCCAAATGGAAAACTCCTCATTTTAGGCATTTAAGAAATAAATTTTACTATAGTTTTTCTTTACTTTGGTGTCCTACTTTTCATTGGACATAATGCATTTCATTTTCTTAAAAAAATTTTTTTTTCAATTGTTTTTCTGGGGTGTCAGTGGGTTAAGCCTCTGCCTTCAGCTCAGGTCATGATTCCAGGATCCTGGGACGGAGTCCCGCATCTGGTTCTCCACTCACTGGGGAGCCTGCTACTCCCTCTCTCTCTCTCTGCCTGCCTCTCTGCCTACTTGGGATCTCTGTCTGTCAAATAAATAAATAATATCTTAAAAAAAAAAAAAGATTGTTTTTCTACTCTAGTGGAAAATAAGTCCCAAATCTTCAATTCTTAAGAAATCAAAGGAGAGCCACGAGTTGTTTGAGAAGTATATTTATAACAAATGCAGCTCTTAATTATCTGGTTGGTTTCTTTTGCTCAATTAATTCATTAGATTTTGAAATCTATATACTTGGGAGAGGCATTTCCTTTACTTTTGAAATTGAGTTTATACCAATGGGGGTAGAGCCTGCTTAATTCAGTTCCTTTTGTGAGTAGGTGGAATGTGCTATAATAAATTTGTTAATGACTCATTTAAAGTATGATAAAATACTTTGTTATTGCTTCTATATTATTTCTTAAATTTTTTCATGTGTAGTTGTCCCTATGCTCTTTAGGCAGAGTGAGCCTAAATTTGCCAGGTTCCTTTGAAGTGATGCTAATTTATTAACATTTTTCTTTGATATGCTGTAACTGATTTTCTCTGAGTCCTCATTTTTGACATTGAGTTCAGTGACATTTTCTCACTAATGTGTGCTATGTTCATTTCATCTTTTAGAAAAGCCATATTACATTTTGTTTATTGTGGATCATACTGGGCTTAAATAGTGCATAGCCCTAGTCTGATGATTTTTCAAGAATTATTTCTTTTGGTGCCATATAAATATTTGGTAACATTTAATATTAGTTAATGAGTCCTTTTCCCAAGCATCCTTTTTATTAAGAATGTATTTTATTTATCCCCAAGGTGTGAACAAAGAGCTCAGTATCTCAAAATTTATTTTTTGAAATGTTATGGAAAAAATATTGGAACCTCCCTGCAGTCATAAAAGATGGAGATTTAGTCCACTGTCTCATGGGATCTTATGTGAATGTATATCCAAGCTGTAGCAGCACAGGAGAGAGGATGCAAAGCACCCTTCCCCCCAACTCTTTGAATTTCTCATATCTTGATGTAATTTACATTGGTCGATGATACAACGTAAGACCAAAACCACCATACCCCTCCTGTTTATATGACTCTTGATATTTGTGTTTAATCTCATATTTGATTGCAATTCATTACATATTTGACAATTACCTGTAGTAATCCTTCTTGCACAGAATCTTCTAAGCTAAAATATATTTTATTTAGTAGTGTTTTATAGCCAGCTTTCTCAGTCATGAAGATGAATGTTTTTTGTAGTAAAACATTGCAGTGTAAGCTATTTAGAAATAATGTGTAAAGGTTTTGAAAGCTTCATTAAAATATTTTTTTATTAAGTCCAGATTCTTTCTTCCTTCCTTCTTTTTTTCTTTCTTTATACTCCAAGGGATCTTTTAAAAAAGATTTTATTTATTTGACAGAAAGCAAGAAAGCACAAGCAGGGGGAGCAGCAAAGTGAGAGGGAGAAGAAATAGTCTCCCTGCTGAGCAGGGACCCTTATGTGGGACTCAATCCCAGGACCCTGGGATCACGGCCTGAGCTAAAGGGAGAGGCTTAACCAACTGAGCCACCCAGGCACCCCAGATTATTTCTTTTTTTATCTTACAATCATATAACTCATTTGGAAAACAGACCTACCGTTTTTGTATACCAAAGTAAATATTCAGTTTTATAATATTAAGTAAAAATCACATTTTGTTGTGAATTCTAATTTTAACCAGATACTTCTCTGAAAACTAAAAGAATTGACTGAGAATATTAGAAACCAGAAACATGAGCACTAAAGACTGTTAAAGTTGCCTTTTTTTTTCTGAGGTGTGAGTGCACAGATAAAAGATGATTTTTTAATTGTGAACTTTTCCAACATAACCAGAGTCTGCAATTAGATGTTTGGGTAAATTATCATAACTTTCTGTTTCACTTTCCATATACAGCTGAAGCTGAAATTTCAGCCAGAATTCTTATTTTTATTTTATTTTTTCTTTATTTTTAAGTAGGCTCCATGCCCAATGTGGAGCCCAGTGTGGGGCTTGCACTGAGGATGCTCTGATCAAGACCCGAATTGAGATCAGGAGTCACATGCTTAACCGACAGAGCCACCCAGGCACCCCTCGATGAGAATTCTTAAAAGCTGATGGCATTCAATAAACACTTTTATAATGTTAGAAAAAAGGTACTGCAAAAAATAAAATTGCAACTGGGTTGAGTTCTAAAGAGAAATGCAGGAAAATTGGACCTCAGGGTAAAACTATTAAACTTCTGGTGAAAGCACATGTTCTGTTAAATTAAAAAACTATCTGACTCTGTGGTTGAAAACAAATCAGCAAGATTAATTTCCATAAGATTGACTGGTCAACAATATTTTTTTTTTTAAAGATTTTATTTATTTATTTGACAGAGAGAGATCACAAGTAGGCAGAGAGGCAGGCAGAGAGAGAGAGGAGGAAGCAGGCTCCCTGCTGAGCAGAGAGCCTGATGCGGGACTCGATCCCAGGACCCTGAGATCATGACCTGAGCCGAAGGCAGCGGCTTAACCCACTGAGCCACCCAGGCGCCCCAACAATATTTTTTTAAACGGGTATATATTTCGACTTTGTGGAAATGATACAGAACCCCAGTCATTGAAATTTGTATCTGGAAGAGATCAAAGGATGGTAGGAGAGAGGTGAGGGGCTAAGGAATTAAAGATCTGGCTAAACGTATGTCACCTGCCCCTCTCCCCAGCTGTGTGGTTGGTGGCCACGAAGATTCCAGGGAGCAGGGGCACCAGTAAGAAGGAACAGGGGCTACAGAACAGGCTGTCCAGTGAGAGGAAGACGATGTGGATTGAGTGTGGAAGAACTAACCACGTGATCCAAGGGTGGACCAGAATGTCTCCTGTTTCTCTCAGAGCTTTGTAGAGAAACCTAATGGGCTCAGACTCACTGGAGCTAGATCATGTTCTCCAGATGTTTAACGACATCCGTTTGTTGCCTAAAACCTCCCTGGTCTCCTGCTAGTTAACACACCAGCCAGCCATTCAGTCATTAACCCTCTTTTCTCATGTGTCCACTCTGACCAGCTCTGGGACCACAAAGGCCATAAAGACACAGTTTGCCTTCAGGAAGCTTCCACAGTCTAGCTGTGCAGGTGACTGTGGCAGCTGGGAAGACCTACCAGTCAGTCAATGGTAATTAACTATGTTACAGACACGGTGCTACATAAGTTGTCTACAGTATTGTGTTTAACCTTCACAACAATCCTTTGCACTGTAGTTGTTTTTTCCCCCACGTTAAGGATGAGGGCATTGAGGCATAGGACCATTTAGTGACATTACTAGTAAGCTGTGGAGGCTGGACAGAGATACAGGACAATCTGACTCCAGACTCTTGCCCTTGAGCCCGCTGCATGGAACTGCCCAGCAGGATGCCGGCGATTACGTATTGAGTAAAGTATGTTTGCAATGTATTTTGTGGGAAAGGGCAGATGAAAAATCAGAGGGTATATGCTCAATTTGGAAAAGCCACCAAAATAGTCCCAGCATTGTCCCTGAATGGTGAGATTTAAGGGTAGGGGTCTCCTCCCCTTACCTCCTGCGCTTCCTCCAGTTCTCCCTTTCGTCGTCCTCGGTGTATTTCCCTAACCTTTACAATAAATGTGTAGTAATTTTATAATAAGAAGCCTGTAATTAAAGGTTTCCTTTGGGAATACGTCTCCTGTATATGGAGAAAAATGAAAGGTATTCAGTCATCTTAATTGGAATACAGCTATGGAGAACATCAGGATCAGAATACAAGTTGTGCCTACAGTTTATTGATAATATATACTCTGTTTTGTGCACGGATTTGTTTTAGTAGCTCATGGGATCACAGCCGGAGTGACATCCTATTGCTTATTTCTGTTTTATTAAAGGGTAAGTGTTGCTTTTAATTACAAGAAAATCATATGGAGTTGTTATGTCCTATGGGGAGAAGTTTAGACTCCACCCCCCCCCCAACTTGCAGAGCAAAAGGGTCTTGGTTCTATGGGTGGCACAGGTTGCCAAGAGCAGAGGGTTGGGCTCTTGCCCGGGTTTGCCTGGCATGAAGCAGAGGAGGGAAGACACCAGCAGACAGGGGCTCTGGTAAAGGGACCGCTGATGCGCTAGAGGTAAGCAGTCTTTAGGACCCAGGGAAGTCACAGGGAGGCCAGTGAGGCAGGTGGGCAGGAAAGAATGTGTCTGAAGGGCTGAGGTGGGAGGCTGCTGCAGCTCTCACCAGCTCTCCAGCAGGACTTGTGTGTCAAGTACTGTGTTTTAAAGGACCAGAGACATATTAATCAACAGACCATTTTGGGTTCTTTTCTGATGATCAAAGTTCCTCCACAGAAAGCAAATAAAGCGTGATGTTCTTAATTACCTTGACGTGAATTACTTGCTTAATGATTTTAAAAGAAGAAATTGAATACTCACCAACTTCCTTCAGTTTCTCCGTATATGGCTAAGCTGCTTGTTCCCAGAATTATGAAAATAAATTTGCCAAACAAATCACAACTTCATTCTAAAACTGGAAAGAGGGGCACCTTGGTGCCTCCGTCAGTTAAGCCTCTGCGTTTGGCTCAGGTCATGAACCGAATCCTGGGATCAAGCCCCATATTGGGCTCCTTGCTCAGTGGGGAGTCTGCTTCTCCCTCTGCCCCTTCCCCCCAGCCCCCTTTCTCTCTCTCTCACACTCTCTCAAATCTTTAAAACCGGAAAGATTGATTCTTTGGTGATTTCCAGTTTTCAATCATCTGTCCCATTGTTACTCTTGATTAGCAACTCTAATTAGTTGCTTCTGCACCATTGTCATGTATGAATGGCTAGAAACACCCAGCTGGGGAATCAGAATGGGAGATAGTTAATCTTCTGTTTTCAAATTAACCCACTTTAGCTCTCAGAGCATCTAACTGGATGTATTCCCTCCATCCCTTGCTTAATTTTGACAACTACATCAGTGGTTGTGATGTGTCGGATTCTTGCATGTGTATAATTAAACTACAGAGGTGCCTGGGTGTCTTAGTCAGTTAAGCTTCTGCTCAGGTTGTAATCCCAGGGTCCTGGGATCCCGCCCTGCATTGGGCTCCCTGCTCAGCTTGGAGTCTTCTTCTCCCTCTCCCTCTACCCTGCCACCCCCCCACCCCGCCTTCTGCAGTGGCATACACACTCTATTTCAGATAAATAAAATGTTTAAGGAAAAAACCCTGTAAATTTCACATTGCCACACAATATACTTTTTTGAAATGTTAATGTTCTGATAATCTAACTATAACACCATTGGATGCATTGAAAGTCAAGGAATATAGTTATATTTATTACCTTTTCTTTAGAAAAGAAGGATTCTGGAAACTTGCGTTGATATGAGCAAACACATGTTAACCAAAGAAATTATATTGTCTTTTAGTGATAATAGTGTTTTTCAAGAGGATTACTTTTCATTAACTCAAAAAGTTAAATATGTTTATAAAAGTTAAATAAGCTTAGTCACATAAAGATAAAAATTTTTCTCAGCATATTTATAGTTAGGGAAGACTAAAATGATTGTTTTAATTATTTATGGTTTTTAATGTTTTTCTTTTTATAAGTATATTGGTAATACATATTAATTGCAGACAAATAAAATCCATTTAGATAAATAATGGGAGAAAGGAATCAAGCCTAAACCCCTCGCTCAGAAATAACCACTGTGAACCTTTTCAGTTCTATCCTTCTAGATTTTAATTATTTGAAAATTATAATATATAATTATACAGATAAGTTTACATAAAATATTTAAATACAGCTTATAATTATATAAATACATCTTAAAAATAACATTTAAAAAATAGCATTTGATTGCCTACCATATGTAGGCACTAAGTATTGTTTCAAAATGAATCTCAAAAGCTAAAATTGGACACAGTGGACCCTAAGGGTGTATCCCTTACACCTCACAAAACCCCTGTGAGATAGGTGCTATTTTTATTCTCATTTTAAAGATAAGGGAACAGAAACACAGGTTAAATAACTGGCCCGAGAGCACACAGCTCAAATTTGAATAATCAAGACTGAGCTCAACCCTTCATTTTGAAGCAATTACACTCTAGTGAATCATGCCTAATTCTTTACAAATCCAGCTATGGATTTTATGTGGGTAGATTTTCTTCTTCCCTGAAATCTTGGGCCCTGTGTAATACCATCATCAAAGGCATGCAGGGGTATGTGAGGAGTAAGGGGAAGGCAGGCCAAGAAGCCCTAAGAAGCCCTGGTTCTCCACCCTTATCCTGAGTCCTGGGATCTCTGAGGAAAATGGCGGAGACTGAGCAGAATGAGAGGCTTTTTTCTCCTCCCTCACATCTCTGGCTCCTCAGGAAAGAGTTGTGGATTCCTTAGAGGAGAAAAGGAATGCAAATTTATTGGTTCCCCATTCTGCTGCATGTTTTTAAAATGTGCCACAACACCTCGGAGAACAGGAAGGAGGAGCAACGTAAGACACTTTGAGGTATAAAAAGACCTTGGAAGATCTGGCAAAGATTGTCAGTGCTCACTGCTCAGCCATCTCCCTCTTGCCAGCCCACACCCTTCTATTTTAAGGACCTGGGCAGGTGTTTAGGTATTATTTTGAGGTCTATGTTAGCAACAATTACAAAAATAGCTACTTTCACAGATAGTTTTTTAAATCTTGTTTCTAGAAAATGTATGTGAGAAATTATAGTTCCTGAATATTTGTTTTATAGAGTTCCCTCTTATCAAGAGCTCTGTAATAGGATATTTCAAAATAGCAATATATACTACACTAAAATAGGATGCAATAAAAATAATTTATTCAGAATTTCCGGTCAACAATTGCATAAAGAGAGGCACACCTTAACTGTCAGGCACCGCTGTGGTAAATTAGTGCCGGACCAGTTCCTGACACTTAGACTTTCAGTAACTGCTGACCTAAGATGCATAATGTTTTCTTCAAAATGTGCATCTGTGCAGAAAATGCATGATTACAGCAGTCTTTGAAGTGTGAATTCTTGAGTCATTTAATAAAGAGGACTTCCTGTATTTGTTTTTCTTAATCAGTTATAGAAAAGCCTCAGACTTCGAACTGTTGCATCTCTTAATCTAGTTTTTCCTTTTTTTTAATTAATTTTTTTTTTTTTTTTTTTTTTTTTTTTTGGGAGAGCATGAGTTAGGGTTGGGGGGCAGAAGGAGAGGAAGAGAGAGACTCTTAAGCAGGCTCCAAGCCCAGCATGGAGCCTGATGTGGGGATCCATTTCACAACCTTAAGAGCATGACCTGAGCTTGAAATCAAGAGTTTGTTGCTTAACCAACTGAGCCACCCAGGTGCTTGCTCATTAAAAAAATATATATATATTTTACTTTAATAGAAATATAGTGAACATAATATATTACATTAGTTTCAGGTGTACAACATAGTGATTGACAATTTAGTTTCTCCTTTGAGACTCTCCTTATATATTAGACCATCTCATTCTCTCCTTCACATCTCTGTGCCTCTTTTGCATATTGCTCTCTCCAAGTCTGTGTGCTGCACTGTGGATAATTTCTTCTGATTCATCATTCTATTTCCTAATTCTGTCTTCAGCTCTGTTTATATGGTTACTTCATCCTCCATGCCCTTTGTACCAAACTTTAGTATTTGGGTTTCTTCTGTGGGCAGTTTTAACTATTTTTAAGAATTGATACCTCGCGACTCATTATTTTTAAGAGGTCTTTTGAAAACCAAAGAAAATTTACTGATGTTTAATGGTATAAAATTTTTTGCTCTGTTGGGGCGCTTGGGTGGCTCAGTGGGTTGGGCCGCTGCCTTCGGCTCAGGTCATGATCTCAGGGTCCTGGGATCGAGTCCCGCATCGGGCTCTCTGCTCGGCAGGGAGCCTGCTTCCTCCTCTCTCTCTCTCTGCCTGCCTCTCTGCCTGCTTGTGATCTCTCTCTGTCGAATAAATAAAATCTTTAAAAAAAAATTTTATTTGCTCTGAAACTATCATATGAGTGTATTAAATACTGTTATCCCTTTTCTATATTTACTAAAATAGCTTTAAAATGCAAACAATGAAAGCATATGTTGGACCCAGATTATAAATCATGATGAGTATTTTTCCTAGGATAACCTGGATTAAACCATGAACAGAATATTTTTATTTCTGTAGTTATCTTTTTTCCCAAAGTTTCCATTTTTCAGACTCCTAATCATTTTTATTACTTCCTATTGCTTATTTTTGTGATGTAATTTTTTAAATGTTCTTAAGTCTTCCATAGCTATGTTTTATCCCAGTATATGAGGTCCTTGTTGTCTCAGTTGTCTGTTGTTTCTGCTGACTGTTGCTGTGATGGAGTTCAGATTTAGTTAATGTTAAACTGAAAAACTAGAAGGTCTAAGTTAAGGTACTTTTCTCCAAAGACTGTTAGCACTTGTCATCAGACTTGTTGACTTAGGACCACCCTAGTAGCCCCTGCTCCACATCTTGGGCTCATCAGGACTCTCTGGCTCACCTCCGTCACCTTGGTGCTACCTAATATCCCAGACTCCTACCATAGCACTGACAACAGCATTTGCTCTCAGGAAAACACTAGTTTTTCAGGCCCTTGAGTATCTTTTGTTTATTTTCACGTTGGGAATTTCTCTTAATAGCTATGAGTTCAGAGCTGCAATAAAACATTTAAATGCCAGTTGTCCTGTATTTGAGAAGACCCTTCAGTGCATCTAATCCACCATTCTCCTGGAAGTGGAATTCTATAACATTATATAACCTTTGACTACAACTTCCCTTGAAAGTAGTTAGAGATAAAACTGAGAAACCAGTGTCCCAAACCACAACTGATTGTTAAACCTGAGTATTTTATTATCCCGGGTGGTCAAATGAGTATTGACAAGTTCCCGGAATTGGTTCTTTTATCCTGATGAGATTAACCAGAAAACGAACCAATCTTCATTTCACACTGCCTGCATGAAGCTAGGTTTAGTAATTACTCCTAAGGCCCTTCATCTTTATTACAGCACACCACTACTCCTTCCATACCACTTAATCCCAATTGCTCAACTAAACGCCAGGACCAAAGTTGTTTCATATTAATTGTGCTCTTCAATAATAGTATCATGGACCTTTCTTTTCCACCTGTATTTTAAAATAATAGTGTTTTATAAAATGGCACAGGTTTTTTAACCTTGACTTTATTCTTTATTATCACATTTGCTTTAATAGTTTTTCTAGTGCTCTGTATGATTTATGGTTTCAATTCAATCTATGTACTCACTGCCCTCATCCCTTTATGATATTAGTGCCTAATGTAGTTCAGAGCTGTGCCTTACTCATATTTCTCAGTATTGGATAATTCTTGTTTATTTGATTTGGAGGCTTACAGATTCACTGTCACATCTCTCTTGGGCGATTTATCCGAAGAGAACAAGGTGACTGCTTATGCCTTTACTATCAGCACATTAACTTTGCAGGGGGTGTTAGAAGGGAAATATGTCTTGACATTCAGTTGTACTCTATTAAACAAGCAGTTTCTAGTGTGTTCAGACCTTTACAAGGTCATGGAGCATCTTTAGACCTGAAATGTAAGGAAGTATAAATCACACACCAGGCTAAATGTCTTTGGTTATGCAACCATAGCTCACGATTCCTTATCATATTGTTGTTGATCCATCATGCTTATCTTCATATATGTAGATTAAAGGGAAATAAAAATGTGCATACCTTTTGGCCCAGTCATTCTACTCTTTTGAATTTATCCTGAGGAAATTGTCCAACAGCATTAAAAGCAAAAAAAGAAAAAAGAAACTTGTGTGTAAAATGATGCATATTGTTGCGTTTCCTGTGATAGAAAATAATGGACATGGCTTAAATGCCTGATATTTTATTAAATTAGAGGGCATCAACTTGATGAACTATGATGCAGACATTTCAGTCATTATGACTGTAGAAACCTGGGGGACGATTGGTAAGGGTTCATGGTAAGTTAACACAATAGGTAATGGGATTGAATATATAGTGATGGTTAATTGACAAATCGGCAGATTTATGGACACAAATTAGGCAAGAAGATATAAAAATGAAAAACATTGTGTGAGCCGTGGGAATTAGAAGTAATTTTGTTCATTTGAAATATTTCTCTTAAACTCCATTATGTGGTTTTTATAGCAAATGTGTGATTTTTGAAAGGAGAAAAGAAAAAAAGTATAGATAAATATAGGACATCTCAGTTGGCTCATAGACCGAGTGCTCACAGCTTTTATACTCTTTGGTGAGAGTAGGCTTTCAGTGTGATGTTAAAGGGACATTTTTTGTTTTTAAAGAATTTATATGAGAGAGAGACAGTAAGCACCAGCAAGCGGGAGGGGCAGAGGGAGAACAGACTCCCTGCTGAGCGAGGAGCCAGAGGGAGGGCTCCATTCCAGGACCCCGAGATCATAACCTGAGCTGAAGGCAGGTGGTTAACTGAGTGAGCCACTGAGACACCCCTAAAGGGATATTTTAAACAGATCATCCTTTAGAGGCGGAGAGCATCTTGAAGAGGCAGTGTTAGCAGAGGAAATGAGGCTGTATTATTTATCTCATTTTCTTTTTCATTTTTATCACCATTGACAGATTTAATCTCTTCTTGTGACTACCCCTCATAACCAAATGCCCCAGGCCCTTATTCCTTTTCCTGAGCTCTACTCCAGCCAAGGAAAATGTATCTAACATGTGGGCTTCACACATTTGGATGACTTCCATGATATCTTTCTAAACCTCCTAATCAATTTTCTTTCCCATAGAGTCACCAATTTAAATATCCTCTCGTGTCCTGTTTTGAAACCTGCCTGAATGCTCATTTTCCTGAGGAAACTATTCAGTGCAGCCTCATCCCATATCCTGCCCTGCCTTGTTTTGTTTTGCTTTATTTTAATTCCAGTATAGTTACACCCTGCCCTGCCTTAGAATCCATCACCTCACATAGGCCCCTTGCCTTCAGGTTCTCAGTTTTACCTAGGATTTTGCTAATACCCATTTGCTCATAATTTTATGATTTGGGGTGTCTGTCCTTAAGTTGACTTCTACGCTGCATATTAACCCTGGTTCCTCATTTTACTTTTACTGACAAGGGCGGAAGCCCTGCTTCTTTTTCCTTGTCTATTTGCATATTTGCAAAGACATTTTCAGAATCATGATCTGCATTGAGCGCCAGTCAGGAAACAGTAGACTCAGAAACTTCAGTAGTTTTAAGTGGAAGAATCTAAGTGTTTATTTTCCGTGGAAAAATGATCCTGAGAATAGTAACCTTTTCTGAGCACTTGGTACATGACATGCACTAGGTCATGACATGTCTACCTATAACCTTATTAGCTAGATATTATTATCTGATTTTTAAGTTAAGGAAACTGAGGCAGGCATAGAGAGTCTAAGAAGCTAGTAAGTAACTGGCTGATTGGGTAGCCTAAACTTCAAAACCATCATGTGGTGAAAATTGGCACAGCTGGAGTTGAATGCAATTGTGGGAAGATTTGATTTCATTTCAATATTTCAGAACTTGGAAGATACCATACAAACATTCAAATTTTGGCTTTTCTTAAAAAAATAGAAAAGTCTGGAAACAGTTTGCTGGAGTTGAGTGGACTCTGTTCCTTTAGAAAGGAAATAGACCCCCTCTCAGCATGGTCACAGGTGGGCTCATGTCACTATCATTTTATGGTGCTGCTTAATATTTAAAGGTTTTCCTGTTAAGCAAAATCTTGCTTCATTTGGGGCTCCCTGGTTACTCAAATTCGTATTTGCAATTTTGAGCTTTATGGGGAAAAGTTAACGTGAAATCCTGAGTGGTTCAAGAGTTGTAGTTAATTGGTCCCTTTGAAGTAGACTTATTGAACATAATCACTGAAGTGTAACGTAGTCACAGAGTCATAAGTAGAACTAGAAGCAATTTGGCCAAGAAAAGTTTAGGTTTGCTTAAAATCTCTAGGAAAATATAATCAGTCTCTCTATCATGCCACAGTTGGATATTTCCTATGCTTTGTTTGAAAGGAGAATCACTATACCAAAGTAATCATTTTGTATCATGTCGCTACTTAACAGCTCCTGCCGGCTCCTCCTCACCTTCCAGCTTTGGTTGGCTCACCAGGGCTCCCATGATCTGGCCTGTGCTTTCTCCTCAAGCCTCATCTCCTCCCATTAA
This sequence comes from Mustela nigripes, assembly GCF_022355385.1. Lineage (NCBI taxonomy): Eukaryota > Metazoa > Chordata > Mammalia > Carnivora > Mustelidae > Mustela > Mustela nigripes. The sequence goes on along the minus strand of NC_081557.1, from coordinate 200,171,848 downwards.
AATGCTATATTAAACCAGGAGCACTGCAGATGTCATCAAAATCAATGTTATGTAAGCAAACCAGTCCAGAAAAGTTTCAATTTTAAATAGACGAGCTGGGTCAGACTTCAACAAGGAAGTGACTTTGGGTGATGGAAAGGAGCCATCCAGGTGCATATTTGGGAAACAGCATTCCAGGAAAAAGAAAAAAGTACAAAGACCCTGAGGCAGCAGCATTCCTGATTTGTTTGAACCAGAGAGGGGAGAGCAGTGTGGCTGGAGTAGTAGCATGAAGGAAAGGAGAGAGCTCTGACAGATGAGGTCAGAGAGATTATAAGGGCCTGGGTCATAGGGAGCCTTTGGGTCGTAATAAGCATACCTAAGTGACCTGGAAGCCATTGGAGATTTTCCAGTAAGGAAATGACATGATCTGACTTATGTTTAATGAGATCATCCTGGCTCTGGTGCTGTTATAAATTGAAAAGAGCCAAGAGTCAGAAAGATGGGTTAAGAGGCTTTTACAGTAATCCACCTAAGAGGTGATGGTGGTTCATACCAGAGTAGTGAGAAGTGATAAGATTCCAGGTACAGTTTGAAGGATGAATTAACACATTTTGCTAACAGACCAGATGTGGGGCGTGAGGGAACGAGGAGCGTCAAAGATGAGATTAGGGTATTTGGTCACCAACTGGAAAAATGAATATTTACTGAGCTAGAGAGAATTTAGGGGGGCATGTTTGGGGGAGTGGGGTGTGGTGAGCAAGGAGTTTGTCCAAGACAAGTTAAATTTGGGATGCCTGTATGACATCTCCCTTGGATGTTCAACAGGTGATTGGTTAAATGAGTCTGAGCCCAGGAAAGAAGTTCCAGACTGAAGACAGGAATGTGGGAGTCATCAACATAGAGGTGTTCTTGAGAGCTGTGATTCTAGCTGAGAAACCCCAAGGGATGGAGCCCAGGAGCATTCTAGCCATCCTTAGAGGTCAGGGAGATGAGAAGGATATTGAGGAGGAACAGCCAGAAAAACAGAAGGAAAATTAAGCATTCTTTTTTTAATGTTCTGGTACTTAAAGGGGAAAAAGGTGAATGACTCAAAGAAGAGTGAATTACTGTGATGAAAACTCAAAAATGAGAGGAATTCTGACCCATTCTGACCAGGGATCATTAGATTTAGCCAGGAGAGGTCATAGGCACCTGGAGAAGAGTGGGCAAGGTCCCTGCTATTGGAACTTACATGCTAGGGAAGAGTAATGACAATAAAAAGTTTGTAATCTGTGATCAGGTAATAAATGCTACAGGCCAAAAAAAAGAAAAAAAAAAGTGAGATAATGACAGACATGCTATTTTAGATAAGGCTGTCAGAGAATACCTCCTTGAAGAGGTGACATCTGAGTGCAGATCTGAAGGAAGTGTGGGCACCAAGTCTGCAGACACATGTACAGTCTTATGAATTCTAAATCCAGTGTCCTTCAGTGACATGGTCACATGTCAGGACTAATTGTTTGCTTCTCCAAAATGTCCCAGTTGTTGAATATTTTGCACATAACCTCTGGTTGAGCCTACGAATGTATGGGAAAATAGTGTTCCAGTTGGAAAAAGCAGCAAGGTCAAAGATCCTGAGGCAAAGTGTGTTCAGATGGTCAAGAAACCAACCCATACGTAGTCAGTGTGGCTAGAGTATAGAGAGGGACGAGCTTGGGGCTCTTACTGCTCTTAGGAAAGCTCTCCCTAAGACATGCTGTTATCTACCAATACTTACGTAACTTAAAAGACGGTTACTCTCTGAACGTGTGTATGGTTGAATAGTTTGTGTGTATGTATAGTATGCATATCTACTTATCTATGTAATTATGTATTTTACCCACGTAATTTTGCTCATTGCCAGTCAGAAGAAATGTCTCCTTGCATGGATATTACTTCTGCATACCACCAGTGAGTGCTACACTCAGCAATTTGGGGCTCCGTATTTGTAAAGAGAAAGGAAAATTCTAAGGACTAAGTTTTTTTCTTGAAGATCTTCTCAAGGAGAGGGATTCTTCTACAAATCAAATATCAGCAACCTTTAAGAAAATTATAAACTCAACTACTTCCCTCTCTGAGAAATCTGGGTCTGTAAACTCATAATTTCTTTTGGGTTTCTTGTAATCTAGAATATGTCAATGGAAAATACCTTTCTCCAGGTTTTAGGAGTAGTTTCTGTTCAAATCTACTTTATAAAATTAGGGAAAAAATTAAAAAGAAAATAATTATAATTAGAAAAATATTCCCCCATAATAAAAATCTTAAACACCTCAAAATCCAGTTTCATTTTTGTGCTCCCTTCTGAATTTTGTTTCATGCTGGAACATATTTATATCATTAGAATAAATATATGTATGTGTGTATCTTTCTACTTTCCTCAGAATTTTATATATGCTTCTCCATATTTACCTTTTTAATGGTACTACAATATTCAGTGTTCATAATTAAAAGTAATTTTATATACTTCTGTATATGTATTCGTATGTATGTATATATATTTACATATTTAGTTCTACTTTCCTCTTAATGATTTTAAGAGAATAGACATTTCTGTATCATATTTATCTTTTTATTGATGGCATATTATTCAATTATATCAATATACTACAATAAGCTTGGCTCCCCCATTAGGGGGCATTTAAATTGTTTATAGTTGGTTTTTATTGTAAGCATTATCCACATTTAAAAAATTATATCCCTAGATAAATTACAACTGTGGAATCACCAAACATATGCGCTGTTTTTTCTCATTGGTAAACCACTCTCCAGATATGTGCTATTTTTTTTTTAAGACTTTGTTTATTTATTTGACAGAGATCACAAGTAGGCAAGAGGCGGGGGGGGGGGGGGGGGGGAAGCATCCAGGACCTTGGGATCATAACCTGAGCTGAAGGCAGAGGCTTTAACCCACTGAGCCACCCAGGTACCCTCAATATGTGCTATTTTAATGTCAGTAATGAATGAATTATTTTTCCCAGTCCAAATCCCAGGATTTTTATTGTTTAAAAAAAAAAAGTTTTTCTGGAATATATGCTGATGTTATTCCTTTCATTTGTATTTCTTTAATTATTAACAATGTTTCTGTGTCTGGGGGTTTTTTGGTTGTTGGTGGTTTTTGATTTTTACTTTCTATATTTCCTCTTTAATTAAATTTCTGAATCTCTCATCCATTTATTCATTGGGGTTTTGATGGTGGCCTTGCTTAAAAACACTTTAAATGTCTTAATTAAAAAAAAAAACATTTTTAAACATTTTTTAAATTTAGTAGAAATTAACCCTTGTTAAAGCTCTTGTAAATTCTTTTCCTCTTCCATTAAGCTTTTTATTCTTAATTTTATCATCTTTATAGCTCTTATTTTTACCATTTTCCTTTTGGGTATACCACTTCTTTTTTTCTTTCTAGATCCTATTATCTTAAGACTTAAAAAAAAAAAACACCCTTATCTTTGAGATGGCTACATTTTTCAACTGTTGCCACAATTACTATTTACTAATAGACTATTTTTAATTCCTTCCTCACTGTTAGCAAAATATAAACCTTTGAAATACTTGCTTCCTTATTTTTACCTTTGCTGCATTTTCTAAGGTGTGTTTCATCCCTTTGTTGAGGCACAATTGATGTTAATAATATTTCCTAGTATCTGTCACACAGCAAATGTACAGCCCAGTCTGTGGCTGAGTACTGGGCCAACTGCTGCTCTTATTTTGAAAGTTGATTACTGCTAACCCTTGTTCTTAATTATCAGGAAGGGGGTGAGAAATAAGAATTCTGTTGGCTTCAGTCATCTTGGTATATCTCCGTAGCTTCCACAAAGCCATATATAACAAAAGAAGCAGTTAGGAGAGATTCCTTCTTCTTCTTCTCCTCCCCATCCCTCTCACCTTAGTTGCAACATCCCATTCTTTCTTACTCCCATGCGTTTCTGACCCATTCCAGATGCTGCTGGCCAAGGGTGGTCTTTGTTGGCTTTGTTCCCCAGCAGTTCTTGGATGGGCGACACCATATTGGTAACATTCTTTCAGAACATAGCTTAATGGAGACTTTGAGCCTCATTGTACTTACAGCAGTTAGCTTACTATGTAGCAGTTCTGCTGTGAATTACTCCATACTTAGCCCAATGGTGGTATGTTACAGAACAGTATTTCACTGGTTTCATTCAAGACTTTATTTTCCATGGAATATAAAATATGGCTTTATATGACGTGATGAAATTGTTCATGAACGTGAAGGTAGGTGCAGAGTAGATCTCGTTCTTTAAGGAGGCTAATAAAAGTGGGGCACTTGCTTTGGTTTTTTTCCTGATACCCTCCTCGCTACCTTGGTGGCGTACTCATAGATGTGTTTCTCAGGTACCACACTTTCATTTTTGTATTCTCTTCTGGTTAATTGCTATATCAGTGGTTGGGACTTTGATCACCTCAAGGGAAAAATGACATCCTGTAGAAATACATGCAACATTAAATTCTTCGATGAAAGACAATAAAAAAATTTAACAGAAGGAAAATACTTTCACCAAACAAGCATCGAGGAGACCTTTTACACCCTGTGCCTTTGTTGTTTCTGAGCTATTATCCCAGGAAAACCACCCTGTGCATACAATTCAAGAACAGAGTCACCTGCATGAAGAAGTTTCTATTATCCATGTTAACTTTAACTTGACGGGATTTTTTGTGTGTTTGGGGCAATTAAAAAGATCTTTGGCCCCCATTTTCTGTTTTTCAGGGTTACATTTAACCCTGAAATAAGGTGAAATAAGCAATGATCTGTAACCATATACGCTGATATATTCCTTGAATTTTATTTTTGATAAAAATGTATCCTGTGAGTCACTATATGTGTGTACGTGTCTGATTTTGATGAGTTTTGGGAACATGCTTGGAGTTACACAGCTCACATCCTTAATCTAGACCAGCCTCTGCCCTTCTGGGCTACGAATGGAAATCCTGTTGACAGTAGAGAACTGGGGTGGGGGTGGGGTAGGGGTTGTTCCGTGTGGGGTCAAGGTTAATGGCACTTGGCACATGCAGAATACTGGCACAGCATTTTCACATAGGTAACAACTAGCAAAATTTACAAGTCAGTTCCTCACACCTGGTTCTTGAGCTTTTTTTTTTTGTAGACGTAGGCCAGCTGTGAAATAGGAAAGCAGGCAGCATACACGTGCACACACACATAAGCGCAGGCACACACACGGTGTTCCCATGAGCGAGGGAGGTCTGGATTGGACTTCAAAACTGAGTTTGAGGGCTGTTCCTTTCAGTGGGGATGGGAAGAGGTCATTTTGTTTTATTGGTGTCTAGGGTAAATGTGAAGATTTAAAAGGCCAAGAAAATGAAGTGATCCAAAAATGTACTGCAGCCAAGGTGAAATAAGCAAGATCTTGCCTTTTATCCTGACGTCTGTTTCTAAGGAATGACGGACATATCTCCTCTTACCTAGTGGTTGTGGGGCCACATGGCCTATCTGGCAGTACTTCCCTCCCCAATGGAAGAAACGTGGAGAAAACCGAGCATGATGAATCGCCTTTTGATTTGAATTAATCTTCAGCTGGCAAAAAAACAAAAAGATGGTCATGGGAACAGAGCAACACAGATGTTCAGAAGCTGAGGAAGCAATCAGCAGTTTGAAAGGAATTCTTCATACACCATGCTTCCAAAGATATGGAACCAATGACTCATGAAGTGTGAACTTCAATTTTGGCCCTGGTGGGTGTCAGTAAATAGCAGTTGTGTGAAAGCAAAGTCTGCTCTGAAGCTTCCTCCCAGGATTGTGGTTGTGTATTTCCTAGAATGCTCCAATAACAAGTTTATATAACTTGTCTCAAGCTTTGGCAACCAGAGAATGTACTCTAGTCCAGTCACGAATGTGAGTAACAGAAGAATGCATTCTATTTAAAGAGGAGTGTTAGTGTCTTTAGTGTTGGTATATTTAGGTAGGACACAAAATCTGAAAGCTTTGTAGAAATACAATTCCCCTAGTCCCCATCGAAGGTTATAAGAGAGACAAAACTTTATCAACTCTCAGTCAGACCAGATTGATATTTTGACATCCTTTTGCCTGTTGTGCTGAATCCCATCTTTGGGTCATAATTCATTCCAGAATTTCTGTAATTTTAAAATGTTCCCATTTTTACCCATCGCCTATATTTCCCTCTATATAATTAGACCCTTTGGCTTTCCTGTCAAGTCCTTGTTCCTTTACATTTGTAATTTATCACCATTTGACATTTTGTGCAGAGACCTTGATGAACTCATATCCTCTGGCTGAACTTCCATTTCATATAAAATACGTTGCAAATATATTTATACTTTAAGGTGAGAAGAACCCTTTATTGGATTATCTTAAAGTGGCCATAGTACTTGATAAGGATGTGTTTGTAAATAAAAATGGATTAATGAAGTTCATAGGTGACTACGTCAGCACAATTGCTTGAAATCAGGGACGTGACTTATGGAAGTTTATAACCCAGAATCCAACGCAAGGTGCTTTGAATGGAGTAGGACCCTAATCCATGTTCACTGAGTTTATTTCGAGTGAGTTCTATTCATGAGAATGGTTTTGGCCGCACACATCAAATTTTTCTTGACACACATGTGTATAGACTAGAGAGTGAAGAGTGGTGTGACCCTCCACTTAACAAGATGTCTCTGTGAAGTCTCCAGTTTTGATTTAAAATTGTTCTGTATTCTATTCTTGTACATTAATCTGGGAAATTTCAGTAGAGCTTAATGATTCAGAACATGGCTCACCTTCCTAGAGCTAACACCTTTTAGCCAAATGCCTTTGTAAAAGTTTCTAAACCTTTCAAAACTGCCAGTTTTCTTATGTATGAAATGAAAATTCTGTTGGGCTGTACTTGAGAGTTATTATGATAATTAAGAGATAATGCTTGCGAAATACTTATTCACTGCCCTGGTATGTGGTAAATGTTCCATAAACAATAGCTATAAATAGATATATTAATGTATTACTGGGTTTCTCCCATTCCCAAACCAAAACAAATGTCACAAGATGCTCCAGTAAGATGTACAAGGTTTTTCCAAGTTTTGAAGTCTGGTTCAGACCATCCTAGGCTTGTGTGAGCCCAGTGTGTGCTTGTACTTTGCTTCAATGTTCAGAACTTGCCTTTATTTGAAAATATCCCCAAAGCATGTGTGAGGATTGCCTTTTTTTTTTTTTAAGGTTTATTTACCTGAGCATGTGCGCATGTGTGAGCTAGGGGGAGGGGCAGAGGGGGAGAGAGAGAGAAAGAGAGAATCTCAAGCAGACTTCCTGCTCAGAGGGGAGCCTGAGGTCATGACCTGAGCCAGAAATCAAGAGTCAGAAGCTCAACCTCCTGAGCCACCTAGGCACCCCCAGGATTGACTTTTAAATGTTAGTTTTTAGATATGCTGAACTTGAATTAGTTGAGGGAGTCTTTTTATCTGAGTCTAAATGGCTTTAAGATTCCTTTATCCTCTACATCTGGATGCTAAAACAGTATTTTCCATTCCAAGACAATATTTTTTTTCTCTATTTTTTCCAACTGTCAATCCTATTATGCAGCTATTTAGCATAGGACATGAAGAGAATGAGAATGGCCATTGGAATTTTAACAATTTTCTTATGTTAATAGTTGACATTGGTCAATTTCTTCTCCATTACCAGGATTTGGATATAGAGCCAGAGTTCCTTTACAAAGATCAACATTTTGAGATTTTGGTTAGTGCTTATGTATAGTATTTATTTCTAGGAAGTACCACTAAACTCAATTCTGCTTAAGGGCTGCAAAGTAGCAAAGATTGTGATCATACACGTTGCTAGAAGAATACTATTTTATTACAATATTTTTTAAAATTGAAAAGGCATTTGCTAACACATGGATGTATACTCCTTCCTCCTTCCAAAAGACACCCTCTCTAATGTGTTTGATGTATCACTTTGAACATGTGATATATATGTGGTTAATTTGCTTACGTATACTTAATTTACATAAAAGAAGGATGTCTCCTTTTTAAAAAAGATTTTATTTATTTATTTGACAGAGAGAGAGCATAAGCAGAGAGAGTGGGAGGCAGAGGGACAGGAAGAAGCAGGTTCCCGCTGAGCAGGGACCCCGTTGTGGGGCTCCATCCCAGGATCCCAAGATCACGACCTGAGCTGAAGGCAGGCACTTAACCCACTGAGCCCCCAGGCCCCCAGAAGGAAGTCTTGATAAATATCAGTACTACATTCACCTCAACTCTGCTATATACCCTGTGAAGATGTTCTGAGGGTTAAATGTGAAAATACAAAACAACCTAAAGATTTCGTGTTAGTTGCTTTGGATTCTCCCTGGCCCTCCCCAGATAATCTTAACCCTGTTGCATGTGTATTGGGGGCAGGGAGATTATTTTGGAATCTGAAATCAGTTGTCCATGAATCTTTTTGAGCATTATTATTCTTTTTAAGATTTTATTTATTTATAGAGAGAAAATGAGTATGTGTGTGCAAGGGGGGTGGGTGGTGGTGAGGGGCAGAGGGAGAGAGATAAGCAGACTCCATGCTGAGAGCAGGGCGGGACACAGGCTCCATCTCATGACTCTGAGATCTTAACCTGAGCCGAAACCGAGAGTTGGGTGCTGAGCCACCCAGGTGCCCCTATGAGTATTATTTTTATTTCTGAGTATCCTTTCACGGGTAGAGTGACCTCTTTGACCTGCTTCCATTATACAGAAAGGAGTGATTATCAGTCAAACCATTGCTTTCTGTAGTTCAGAAACTGGCTAGTAATGGAGCCCTCCAACCACTGACCTATTCAGCCATCCCTGTTGAAGTGGCTTCCTTTCCCCTTAGACCAACCTCCTCTTTTCCTCCTTCCTAAATGACTTCATTCTCCATATATTCCCGTGGCTGCTCTGATTCACAATTCAAGAGAATAGAAATCCACACTTGACTCAGATGCCAAGAACATATTTATAAGAAGAACGTATTTCTGTATTTTTAGTTTCCCTGAATAGAACTTCTCTAGAAAAGATGTTAAAATTCATGCATCATGTGAAGTTGACAGGGTGTGGCCTAGAATTGTCCCTCTTCTAATACTACTGAGTGTTTTGGAACCAATGCTTTTGCTCAGCCATTTTGTAAGAGTCAGTGTTTTATTTTGGCGTAAAGAAACAGTGACCCATTGCTATGTTAACAGTTAAACTCCTTGCAGAAACTCTTTGCTATGACAGACTGGTGTCTTGCCTTTATCAGACTCAGAGGTCAATTCTCTGCATGGCTTGTCCTCTCCTTCACAAACACACCATGTTCTCTGAAAACCTGCATTCTCCTCTTTGCTAATTACCTACTTATCTCTTGGGAGGATCTGCAGTTTTACTTTCCAAATAAGTTTGTAGACTCACACCCACAGAGACATTTGATTTGAATATTTTCTATGTATTTCTATATACATGATTCTCAGATTCTATTTTCCACCAAAAAATAAGTCAAAATATTGACTTAAATTAAATATTGACTTAAATATCAAATGACTTGATCACTGAAACATATTTTGAATTTGAAAAGAGATTGCCCTACAACTCCACCAAATTTTCCCTGAAATATTTAATTCTTCTCTTGGTTTACCTGGGAAAGTATGCCGAAGACAGGGCTCAAGAACTTCAAAAAATTCCCCAAGGGAATTTTAAGCGTGTGTGCATTTGGTATAGCCATGAGGAAGAAAGGACAGATAACCACCACTACCACTCCCAGCATGGGGGGAGGGGCCAGAGTGAGAAGGAGAATGAATATATGAGTATCAGAAAATGAAGTAGAACATCGATGTAGGAGCTAAGAATCATACCTCCAATAGAAATGACCAGTTAGCTCTGATTTTTAGTGTTCGATTTTTATAGGATGGTATTTATTTTTCTATTTGGTACTGGTGGCAATTGCTAGTATCTTTTATTTTCCTAGCAATTTTAGGTTTTTTCTTCTTGAGGACACAGTGAAAAATTACATGTGCAGTAATGAAGCCAAATTGCATTTTTTTTTTTTTCCAGGCTCACCTCAACTTGCATAGAGCCTCAGGGAAAGAGAACAACTCAAATTAAACTAGTTAAATTTTAGAAAGTACCTACTTTTTCAGATGCCTCAGAACTTTGGAATGGTTTGTTCTTTCATAATAATGTCAGAGGTATTTAATGGCAAAGTAAAGAGATCTGGAGGTGTGGACTTGGGCTTTATTTAATCTTGTTGATTTTAAATTTTGTTTGTCTTCAGCAATCTAATTCTCTAGAGAAAATGAGGCTCACATTTTATGCAATAAGACTGAGTCTCCAAATGCAAAATGTTTCCTTCAACACACTAAGTAAATAGAATCTCTCTGAGTCACTGGAAGTCGAGTTTTATAGATCCCCCTTCCCCTGCTTTGTTCTAGGCAGGTGAGCTGCAGATGTCAATGGGCAGAACATGTTCATTAAATACATGCTTAATTTTTATTGATGATTCCATATTCTTGAATCATTAACTTGTCTTGGAGAAAGTAGGTATCTTTCTAGTTGGCCTCATTGAGACCTACAATTATGATTCTTTAGTAATTAAAATACAGTTTCATGAAGCAGTCTTTGAAAATAAGTTAGATCTCACATTTTCTCATTTCCTCAGATGATTCACATGCTGACTGGTTCTTTAGATCTAGTTCATGGTGGCTCTGCAGATGGTTCAAGGCTTCGTCACATATCTTGCTTACAGTATTCATTTATATAAAAATGTAAAAAAAAAAAAAGAAAATTTTATTCATTTATTTTCTATTTTCTGACCATATCCTTGCTTCAGAGTAAATATCATATTGGCATCTTAACAAAAGTAGTAGTATACTGGGACACCCGGGTGGCTCAGTCAGTTGGGCGTCTGCCTTCGCCTCAGGTCATGATCCTGGAGTCCCAGGATTGAGCCCCACATCAGGCTCCCTGCTCAGCAGGGAATCTGCTTCTCCCTTTCCCTCTGCCCCTTCCCCACTCATGCTCGTTCTCTCTCTCTCGCTCCATCTCTCTCAAATAAATAAATATAATCTCCTAAAAAAGTAGTAGTATACTTTCCATTAATTCTGATGTGTGTGGAGGTTCTTTTCCTCATTTTTATTCCCAGGGACCAGCAAAAGTAATCCATTTTTTAGACCAGATGGCCCATAATATTTGAAAAAGGCTGCCGCTGGTCAAATCTTAGAGTCTTGGCAGCTTGGAACTGTTAGCCAGGTACAGCTCTGTATGAAGTTGAGAGGTCTAATTTTCTTGTAACTTAGGTTGAAGTGAGGATGTTATTTCTGCATGTAGTTCTCTCTGTCATCTTGTGCTTGCATGGTATACTTTGATTTCTCCCCCATCATAAGTGACCTCTTCACTCTTATGCCTTTTTTTTTTTTTAACTGCTCCACATTTGAAGCTTCCACCCACCATGACCTCAGAACACATTGTTCATATTACCAGCATGGCCTTTGCTGTGGTGTGTTGTGATTTACCTGCTTAGATAAGATATCCATAGCACGTGCTTGTACCTGTATTAGAGCACTTATCACAGTAGGTTATAATTATTTGTTTGACTCTCTGTCTCCCTAAGTGAGCTCTGGGCTTCTCAGTGATAGCAACCACATTTAGATTTTTAGCTGTAGGCTCAGCACTACATAGCAAGTGCTCAGTTCATTTTTTTAAAATAAATTATTATTTATAACAATAGCCAACATTTATCAAACAGTTTGGTAAATACGTTGGATAACAGTGACATAAAAAGTAAGTGCCAACCCTTGGAGGAGTTAGAGGTTTTCTCAAGCACATAAGGTGGATGGTATTTTTAGGAGCTGTTGATTGAGAATATATAGAATAATCAAAATTTACCATGAATTTTATAACATTGAAACATCATTGAATTTTATAAACTATGCGTTGTGTTCTGTAGACATTTGAAATTCAGAAATATAAATGTGTATAAAATGTGTCCCTCTACTGACAGTCTTGGTTGGACATTAAGATTTAAGAAGTAAGCCACTGATAGAAGTATTATTTTACACTCATGAGGTCTGCCCTGAAACAGACTCCCCCATTTGCCTGGGACCATCCCAGTGATTGCCTGTTGTTCTGGTAGAATCATTCATTGCCTCCCCTTTTACCTCAGAATTGATTTGGCCAAAAAATTATATAGCCACTCTGCCTTTTACGCAGAGACTTATATTGCATTTGTTTTATCTTGACCCGGAAGAATTCTACATGAATGAGAAAGTTAGAAGCATATTATTATTTCCATCCCCGTAGATTTTAGGAGCTATTTCAGAGAATTTATTTACAATACATTCTTTTGATGGTATACTCTTGCCATAACCTAATCCCCCAAAGTATGCATTTTATTTAAATGAATCTGTGTACTCTGTGTACACTCCACCGCTCCCCTCCCCCTCACCCTGTCTTTTTCTCCTCCTCTCCTCGTACTGTCTCTGCCCCCTGCTGAAGCAAATTGTCCACTAATTTTAACTGGTCTCAAATGATCTCTTACTCCATACCAGTGTCTAAAATGTTATGTTCCATGTTTGAATTTCACTTACTTTTCACCAAAGAGACTGTGAAGATTCCTATGTCTTCCTCCATTACCTATTCCGAACTACAAGAAGAAGTAAGGTGGTTTTTCCCAAGGGCCTCTACTTCGTTTTCTGAAAATATTGCTTCTGCACTTTATTCCCCACCCACCATGTAGACACAGCTTGGGCCTTCAGGGTCATGGGTATGCTTGGGTACCAATTATGGGAGGCCTCAACCTCCTGAACTCTGAATCTGTCATCCACATTAGACCTTTAAGCAACACCGGTGTCCCCCCCACCCCACCCCAAAGCCACCCACCTTCTCCCTGAGGGCCTGGCTGTCCTGGGTAAGGCTATTGACCATGTCTTGCCTCTGGCACTGCGGGAGGGCGGGGGTGGGTCTCATTTGAGGTCCTCAACCTGTAGTGAGTAGAAGCGATCTCCACCATTCTCTTTGTTCTGTGGCCAAGGTCACTGCTTCTCCAGATGTCTCTTGCCATTCCTATGAATCCCAAGTCACTTCTCCACTCTGCATTACCCTCAAAATGAGAAAGAGATTTTTAAAAAGTGTTATTAGGTCCCCAAATGTTCATTTGTTTGGGTTGCTGTAACACAATACCATAGACTGGGTTATGTATGAACAACAGAGATTTAGTTCTCCCAGCTTTGGAGGCTGGAGATCAGGATGCCATCTTGGCAGGGTGAGGGCCCTCTTCCTAGTTGCAGACTTGTCCTGTATCCTCACTGGGTAGAATTGGGTAAAGAGTTCTTCGGGGTCTCTCCTCACTAATCCCGTTCTTGAGGGCTCTACCCTCATGACCTGATAATCTCCTCCCAAAGGCCTCCCCTCCTAATACCATCACATTGCGTCTTTGTACTCCAGCATGTGAATTTGAAGGACACACAAAAATTCAGACCTTAACATCAAAAGAAGCTGCCAACTATTTTAATTTTTCTGCCTTATTTCTTTATTTCTTAGACGAGGTCCTCCAGACAAGGTGGAAAATATTTACGTGGTACCACTGAAGGTCCTGTTCTAAGGAGTATCCTAGAGTATACATAATATGTACCCCAATTGTTTCCTACAGTTTTCCCAGAGATCCAGGAAGTCTTTGTCTTCCCTATTGGGGGGAGGCAGTTTTTATTCTGGAACCTGAAAATCAGCCAAGTATGCTCTTCACCTGGAGCGCAGTGGGGACTAACTTAACGTACCAGATTCCTCAGGGTGGGGGGTACAGAAGAGTCTCCCTTCCCTGAATGTGTTATATAAATATTTTGTATACAATTTCAATTTTATGAACTGTAAGTACTTAGTAAATAATTATATATTAATTACATATTATAATAATTATATATTATAATTATATATTAATTATATAATTAATAATTATATTAGCATATGTGATTGCTTGTTGGCTGTAGCATAGATATATCTAGGTAGGAACTTAATTTTTTTTTTAAATGACTGTGGTTAGTTCTACAAGTGTACATGATGCCCACTAATAGATTTACATTGTTAATCTTGCACTGATTGTCTATTCTTGAATATCACATAAAATGGCATTGAATTTGGCTAATATCGGCTTTCCCAGGAAAAGTAAAATCAACTTTACAGCTGGAAATAATTTAGTCCTTGGCACTGAGCTCCTTAACTTTCTATCTTGGGAAAATGCCTTTTTTGATCCAACAGTTTATTGCAAAAACGGTTCAGGCTTCTGTTTACATGATGAAAAAAGAAAATAAATTATATTATTTTATTGGGAAACTGGGACTAAAATGGCTTCAAAGTAACTTGGAAATTCCAAAACTTCTTGAACTACTTCATTTCCTTCAGAATAAAATGCAGATCTAATGTTCTCATCAGATTATATTTATGTTTTCTGTCTCCTTCCAAATTCTCTTAATGAAATTGATTTCTCTTGTTATTAGTTTATCCTTTCATTAAAGTTTTCCGCCTAAACATTATTCATTGGCTTCCTGACATCTTTTCAATGATGACATATTGACTTAAAATAGAGTGGTTAATACTGGCTGTTTGGGTGATATGCAGTAAATTTATAGGTGCTACGTTTTATGCTTCTAAAAAGCTGAGGGGGTGATTTAGTAGAAGGATGATAAGTAAAAGTGATCTTACTCAAAACAAAACAAAACAAAAACCTTAAATGGAAAAAGCACATTTTTTTAAGAAATAAAATACTGTACCCATTAAAATAAATAAGGACAGCCAGCCAGTCTATAATTTTCTGCAGTCCACCACCATATATGTTTCTTGTCATGGCCTGTTAAAGAACAGCATGCAAGAAATAAATGAAAGGCTATGAATCTATGCTAAATACTGGGTCAAGACCAGGAGCCTGCAAGGGTGATAGCATGGGACTCAGTGTTAGAGAACAGAGTGCTTGTTAGAAATCCTCAAACCAGCAATCCATGACTTGCAACACTTGAGGGCTAACGGCCTTTAGGTAAATAAACGTGTTTTTTATTGTAATCTACCTTGAGCTGTACTGTTTGATATTAGGTCATTATTTTAAAGAATTTTTTTTAATATAATTTTTTATTTTTTATAAACATATATTTTTATCCCCAGGGGTACAGGTCTGTGAATCACCAGGTTTA
>NC_081557.1:200124441-200151723 GCF_022355385.1 Mustela nigripes | reverse complement strand
GACCTCAATGTGCGAAAGGAATCCATCAAAATCCTTGAGGAGAACACAGGCAGCAACCTCTTCGACCTCAGCCGCAGCAACATCTTCCTAGGAACAACGCAAAAGGCAAGGGAAGCAAGGGCAAAAATGAACTATTGGGATTTCATCAAGATCAAAAGAATTTCTTTTTTTTTTAAAAAAAAAGTGTTATGAGCAGCATTACCAGTATTTTCCAGATAAATGTATAAATCATCAGTTCTAACAAATATGTTTCATTTGGGATTTTCCTTACAAAAATAGAAATATAAAATGTGGCTTGTACATAATAGAGATTCACTAACCCCCTTTGTATAACCTAGTGATAGTCTAACACACCTTTAGCATTACTTAGCATTACTTACAGGTTACTTCCCAAAATGCGGGAGTCCTTCTCAGAAACATACAGAAATACATCATTGCCCACAAAACAATTCCAAATAGTGAGTTTTTGATCAAGGGGATAGAGTTTCAGTTTTTCAAAATGAAAAAGTTCTAGAGACACCACCCAACAACATCAGGATACTTAACACTACTGAATTTTACCCTTAGAAATGGTTACGGTGGTAAATTTTAGGTTATGCTTTATACTATTTAAAAAATGCCTGATAGTCAAGGGCAGTCATAATCTGGCTCCATAGCTGTCTGTCTAGCTTCATTTTTTGTTGATTCATTCAAAAGATCTTTTCAAGTACCTGTTCAATCCAGAAACCTATAAAGTACAGCAATGAACTAGACAAGCCCAGCCCCCAGATGCAAAATTTATAGTAAAATATTTCTACAGTGGGAAGGGATGCTATATTCACTTTTGGTCCTTGGGCTTTTGCCACAGGTCTCTAGTAATCTCCGTATATACTCCTCCTGATGTACTTTTACAGCTTTATGAGACTCTTTTAGTCCTAAACACCTTCTTGGCTTTCCACCCCTCTCTTCATCCTCATGCTTCCTGGACCTGGTAAGACATCTTCACACATGACCCAGAGATGAAGCTCTTCCCTTGACTACCTCATTGTGTTGTGCCATTTAGCTTTCCTTGTGCCCTTGGCCTGGGCCCGCTGGTTGGTACAGTGTTTTTCATGTGAACAGACACAGAAGAATGTGTAGTCAATTAAGTGACATTATTTAAATATCTTAAATTCATTCCTTCATACAGACCAACTCCATTGTTTCCACATTTATTTGTACCTATTTTATATTTAATTTTTATTTATTTATTCATTTTTAAAAGATTATTTATTTATTTATTTGACAGACAGATCACAAGTAGGCAGAGAGGCAGGCAGAGAGAGAGAAGGAAACAGGCTCCCTGCCAAGCAGAGAGCCCGATGAGGGCTCAACCCCAGAACCCTGGGATCATGATCTGAGCCAAAGGCAGAGAGGCCTTAACCCACTGAGCCACCCAGGCGCCCTATATTTAATTTTTAATTTCACATGCCTACATCCATTTCTGTGTTTCTTTATAACATTTATGTTTGTTTGGCTCTGAAGCTTCCATGGCACACTACCTCGCACCATATAGGCCATTCCAAGGTTCATGTGTACTTGGACTCACACTCTTGTGAAAAAGCTTCGCTCAGAGCAGGGATGCAGCCTTGAGTAATGAAGGAGGGTCACTGCCTTATTATGCTGTGTTCTGTCACCTGCCTTGTCTCCTGACCGAATAGTGCCATTCTGTGGGATTTCGATTTCTTTTATCACTTGGCACTCAGCAATACATACATGTTTCCCCACAGATATTAAATGTGTAGTTAACTTCTGTTGTGTCCTCTCTATTTATCCACTAAACATTCCATGGCATTCTTCTCGGATGAGCCTGAGCTGAGGACTCCGTGTGTGTGGCCTTGCCGACGGAGAAGCCGCAGAAAGCAGCTCGGATTTGGAGCCTTTGCATTGTGGCTCACACCCAGAGGGCTCGGAACAGATGGGCAGGGACCAGCTTCCCCATTCTCCAGAGTCAGTATGGACATCTGATTCGGATTAAATATTTTCAGTTGTGTACTTTAAGAAAAAAAAAAAAAAAAGAAAGAAAGAAAAGAAAAATTCAGCTTGAGGGATAATTGACATGTAAAATTGTAAAATATTCAAAGTGCATGCCATGGTGATTTAATTACACATATAAATTATGAGAGGATTCTTCCCATTTAGTTATCCTGCAAATGTGTGTGTTTGTGTGTGGGTGGGGGGAGAGAGAACTTTTAATCTCTACTCTCTTAGCTAATTTCATTTATGTCCCTTCGTTGTTCACTCAGCTTTGGAAGGAAGAGTGCCTAACAAAAACTTCACAGAGTTATTAAAACGTTCTGGAACTGTGGCTTTTTGGGTTAAATTGGTGAGAGCTGGCAAATGTAAAAGGTACTTTGATTACCTTGTTGAATTAGCTTTGATCTTCTGAAAAGCAACTAGTATTGTCTTTGAGGAAACCATAGGATTCTAGTGGAGTTTTCAGGACTGTGGTTTCTTTCTTTCTTTCTTTCTTTCTTTCTTTTTTTAAAGATTTTTATTTATTTGACAGAGAGAGAGAAATCACAAGTAGGCAGAGAGGCAGGCAGAAAGGGAGAAGCAGGCTCCCTCCTGAGCAGGGAGCCCAATGTGGGGCTCCAGCCCAGGACCCTGAGATCATGACCTGAGCCAAAGGCAGAGACTTAATCTACTGAGCCAGCCAGGCACCCCAAGGGCTGTGGTTTCTTAGACTGGCCCAAAGTGCTATGTTTTGTTTTGTTTTTGTAGTTTTAATTGTGGTAAACAACGTGCGATTTACCAACTTCACCATTTTTAAGTCTACAGTTGAGTAGCAGTAAATATATTTACATCATTGTTGCACAGATCTCTAGAACTTTTTCATCTTGCAAAACTGAAACTCCATACCCATTAAATAGTAACTCCCCATTCTCCCATCCCCCTTCCAACCCCTTGCAACTACCCTTTTCCTTTGTCCCATACCTCATATAAGTGAAATTATAAAAGTGTTTGTCTTTTAGGGACTGGCCAATTTCACATTGCATAAGGTCCTTAAGATTTATCCAGGTTGTAGCCTATGCAGGATTTTCTTTCTTTTTAAGAATGAATAGTGTTACATTGTATGTTTTGTCTCATATTCCTCTGTTCCTCGTGAATGGATACTTGGATTGCTTCCACCTCTTGGCCATTATGAATAATATTGCTATGAATATGATATGCAAATATCTCTTTGAGATCCTGCCTTCAGTTCTTTTAGGTATATACCCAGGAGTGGGATTATTGGATCATATGATAATCCTATTTTTAATTTTTTAAGACTCTGCCCCCCTTTTTCCAAAGCAGCTGTGCCATTTTACATTCCCACCATCAGTGCACAAGTGTTCTAATTTCTCCACATGCTCACCAACACTTGTTATTTTCTGTTTTCCTACTTTCTTGTTATAGTAGCCATCCCTAGTGGGTATGAGATGATCACACGATGTGGGTTTTGATTTGCATTTTTCTAATGATTAGTGACATTAAGCATCTTTTCCTTAAGCTTGTTAGCTATTTCTGTACCATCTTTGGAGAAATGTTTATTCAGGTTCTATGTCCATTTTTTAATCGGATTATTGAGATTTTTTTGTTCTTGAGTTGTAGTTCTTTATTCTGGATATTAACTCCTTATCAGATACATGACTTGCAAGTATTTTCTCCCATTCCATAGTTTGCCTTTTCACTCTGTTGCTCAATAGGACCGGCTTTAATTTAACATCTGCTTCCCTAATTTGTGTGGGAATTCTCTTTGTTTTGTCTGTTGATGTATAACCAGGAATTTCTCCTACCCAGATAAATACTGACCATGAGGTCCAGTTCTGCATTAAGGTTATCCGGCTTCCCTTAAACCATTAAAAATAGTAAGGGCAATATTTTGATACTTTTCTATATACTGAAGAGTTAATTTTTTTTAAAAACTTCACAGATTCTTTGTCATGACTGTACTAATATGTAAAATAAGGTGCTCTGATTTAAGGTCTACATGAACTGAACGAAGTATTAAAAGGAGAGGTGCAGAGAGACTGTTTTGCCCTAAGTTTGGTGTGCCTGACCCTGAGTTTGTGAAGTAGGGTGTCTAGTTTGAATTGTGTAGCCTCTTCCATGATACCTAAGAAAACATAAGCTATATCAGGAGTATCTCAAGGGTACTTGGCATTACATGGAGAGGGAGCCTGTTTCTGTAAATCTTCAAGGGAATGACATACAAAGGAACCAGGATAGAATCCAGGGAAAATGTTTGCCTTTCTTTTTAAGGAAATAAGTGCGTTCTCTGGTTTCTGCAAAACCTTTCATCTCAGGGAATATCAATGTGTTCACGAGTTATATATAGTCATCTTCTCCATTAAAATGCAGCTAGCTCTTGGGTAATGGTAAGAATAGCTGTGAAAATATCTAGGGCATCCATTCTTAGAATCTGATGCTTCCTAAGTACTTACAGAGAAAGTAAATAATCATCAATGATGGTGGTATATCTTTATAAATGATGTTGGTTTGGGTGAATATTAATATTATTCTTTTTTTTTAAGATATTATTTATTTATTTGACAGACAGATCACAAGTAGGCAGAGAGGCAGGCAGAGAGAGACAGGAGGAGGAAGCAGGCTCCCTGCCGAGCAGAGAGCCCAATGCGGGACTCGATCCCAGGACCCTGAGATCATGACCTGAGCCGAAGGCAGCGGCTTAACCCACTGAGCCACCCAGGCGCCCCTTAATATTATTCTTAATTGCCAGTGTTGAATTGTTCCTAAGTTAATGACTCATATCAAATAAAGCCCACTAAATAATTGGATATTTAGGATATGAGCTTTAAAGACAAGGTGTTATTTTTTTATTTTTTTCTTAAATTTGAAATGGTATTTTCATTATTGAGAAACATATGAAATAAAGTGGAGTGTGAAGATTACCTTTGGGAATTTTATAGTGTTTTAAATTTAAGAAGCACTTCATTTCCATCATAAGCCCAACACCAACACTAAAGTCCAAAGCCTCAAATACTCAACAGTTCTGGTTTGAAAATAAACTGCAAAATTATAATCGATATTTAATTTTAAAGAAGGTTATTAAAGAACATGGCATTGTTGCTTTCTTATATTACTTTGTGTTTTTAGTGTTCTCTGCTGACAGTAAAATTATATTCCGTGTGTTGAAAGAGCCATAAAACTGGAATTTCCTAAGAGCACTGTATGTAATGATTATGGCAAAAATCCAGAATTTTCCAGCGGGAAATAGGCTTTTATTCTTTTTAAACTGTCAAGCAGTTGGCAAAAGCAAACACTGTAGTTAAATGACTAAGCAAATGGTTTCTGAGCCATGCTCTGGTCCTTTAGCGGGATTTTTAAGAAGCATCTGGCTAAGTGACTGTCCACCATTTGTGACCATGCATATCAAAGATTAATCATCCAGGATTCTGACTAATTCCAGCCGCTGCCTCTTAATGAATGCCAAATGTGAACCCATCAGCCTTTTTTCATATGACATCAGTAAGATTTGAATGGAGCAGTTGTCTGGTGCTCTCCGCAGTAATATGATTAATTCTACAGAGGGGATTTTGGGTTCCAGTTTGTCCCGACACTGTACTCAGTATGCAAAGTGGGATTTCAACAGTGTGTTTATCAGCAACAGAGCATTCTCAGCCTTGCCCTTTGTCATCTGTTATATTCTAACTTGAAGTTCCTGTCAGATTTGCTCTGTACTATATATACATCTTAATCAAGTAGGATTGGATAAAAAAAAATTCTAAGCTCATTAACTAATGATCTTTAAGAACACTAGTACAAGGAGGGTTAAATATCAGTGTCTAGGGGCACCTGGGTGGCTCAGCGGGTTGAGCATCCTACTCTTGGTTTTGGCTCAGGTCCTGATCTCAGGGTCCTGGGATCAGGCCTCACATTGGGCTCTGCTTGTCCCTCTCCTGCTGCCCTTTCCTCTCTCTCCCTCCCTCTCCCTCACTCTCTTGAATAAATAAAACTTAAAAAAAGATCAATGTCTAATCCAAATCCCTGAATGAGAGACTGGTTAAAACAGTTGGTATATGTCCACATAGACTCTACAGTGGGGGTAGGGAAGAGAGAGCTCTCTCCTCTGTCATCCAGGATCTAAGGTTGATGGAGACCTCACCTTCTTTACGTGGCTTCCCAGGTTGCTGTAGGTGTTGACTGACTTTCAGCCAGCAGATGGGAAAAGAGGAAGGATGAGTGGAGGAGTTTGTTGTGGGCCAGACAGGGAAATGACGGGATATGCCCATGGCCACGACTCAATTCCATGGTGTAGCTCATTGCAAGAGAGGCTGGGGAATGTAATCTAGCTGTGTGCCATGACAAAGAAGGGTCTGGTTTAGACACCAGCTACCCAGTTTCTGCTGCACAGGTGATGGGAGCTAGGCGGAAGAGCAGAACAGAAGCTTTCCATTGTATAAGGGGCTGCGTGTGCGGGTGGGTGTAATTTGAACCATGTGGCTGGCTGTATGACCTATTCAAAAAAACCATTTTTCAGAAAAAGTGAGGTAGTTGTCTAACGCTGAGTGCTCCAATCCTAATTGTCAGTCATGTACTCCAGAGAATGTTGTTATTTATTATGGCTTACGAGCGTGGTCTAATTCCTTTTGAACTAAATTGGTTCCAGAATCTATGACCTGGGTTCATTTCAATTTGGGGATTTTTTTTCTTCCACTCTTCTCAGTTAGCAGGACCCCTGAAGAAGAATGATTGTATGAACAGCTGACAAGAAAGAATTTTGCCTTACCTGGGCTTAACTAGGGGAAGTCCTGTAAGGACCCCCCGCCCCGTCGCAACTCCGGTCTAGGGAATGGCAGCCATAACACATTTGAGCTTTATATGACCGCGTTTGAAACTCAGAGGCATTAGCCCTGCCTTCCCCTGTGCCTGTGTCTGCAGAGCTTCATATCACTTACTATTTCAAGATCCAAACTTCTTAGCCTATCCGGTGAGATTCTGATCTGACATTTGCCTGTGTTTCCAGCTTTACATCCTGCTAGTTCCTTTGTTTTCCACATGACTGAAATCAGAGTTTCTCAGTGGTATTCCACAGCAGATTTCTCTGGGAGACCTTATCAGAGGTGCAGTAGACAAAAAGTACTACCTGGGAAAATACCTTTGTGAAACATTAGAGTGCATACCACACTCCCTCTTGGGGGGCAGGGTGTTTACATATTAAAGACTCTGAGAAGCTCTGCAGCTTGGACTTTAATTTTGTCATCCTGAAATTTACCAAACTCATTTGAACACAGAAAATATATTTTACACCCCACCTGAATGTCCTTGAGCACATGGATATACAGAACATTAATTGGAAGCTGCTTCTCCAGACCATGTCAGCCAGTGTGATTGCCATTAGCCACATGGGACTATGGACACACCCAACATGTATCTTATATTTCTTTCAGGGCTGCTCAATAGGGCTGTTCTAGGATCCTTGTAATTCTTTCCTGATGGCTCTATGCAGAATAGATTATTTCTTCCAACATACTCCCCCGATGTGTCCTTTTTCAGTGTGTCATAAATATTTGTTTATGTTTCTTATTCATCAGCCAAGTGTTTATTTTTTTTCCTTTGATTAGTCATTCTGGGGTTTCCACGTATCTCTTACAGCGCCTGATCTATAATGTTGTGATTGGGTTTATGTTATCTCCTCTTTCCTCTCATGTTTAAAGTATTTCAATTTTTAATTTTACTCGTAAAATTTTTAAATGTATATACAATTTAAAGGATAAAGCCAATAAACATTCTTAGAAGACCAGTCATCTGTCACCTCTATGACCGTTTTTAGGTCTACTTTTTCTTATTTCTTACAAATAAATAATTATCATTCCTATTCTAAACAATTGATTAAACAACATATTTTAGTACTTTTTAAAAAAACATGCGTCCCTGAGTGGTAAACTAAATTCTTTGCCAAAAAAAAAGTTCATATTTCAACATAATTCCTAAGTGGTAGTTTTTCGTTACGGTGTTCTAAATTATTTTCTTCCAGTTCACTAACCCTCTCTTCAAACTCAAATCAGAAATAACCAAAGTATAAGGGGTTTTTTTTTGTTTGTTTGTTTTTCATTGAAGGGCACTATTCATCATTTCAAGTACAATTTAGTTATTTGGTTTAGTCTGCCTGCTCTTTTTCATGACATTTGCTCTTTTCTCCTATTTTTGCTGTCTCCCCTTATAACTTTAATATTGTGACTGTATTTACCTTAAAAGTTCTATTTGATATTTCTGTTACCAGAATTTCTTGAGATTTTCCTGAATCAGAATTTTTTGAGACTTTCCTCCTCCATAATTTTAAACTCCTGCAATTCCTTCTTGCTGTCACCATTGAATTACTTGCGGGCTGGGACATGAGAGAGTAGAAAAAAAGAAAAGTTACTTCCCAATTCTTTTGAGTGTCGGGAAATCCTACTCTTTTTTGGGCCAGCTAACTCTTGCCCAGGATGTGCATTTTTCTCATTTGGTTTTACATATATTGTGAGCTTAACCAGTTACGATCTGGTGTGCCCTGGGATAAGGTATATTCCCCATGAATTGTTTTGTAGTATTTATGGGAATTACTGGAACATACACATCAGTTTAAATTTGAACCTCAAGCCTAAGTGGGGGAGAGATCCATAGACATAAATTTTAAGAGATTTTTTTCCCCCATTTATTCTTGTCTTCCTCTATGATTGAGGGATTTTTTTCCTGTGGGAATACCCCTCTGTGGTCCCATTTTAGAGACAGATTTCATCTTGAGCATCTGCTAAGCCTCACTTTCATTATATGGAAGCCTAACTTCTCAGATGCCCAGGACCAACCCACTGGCAGCCCAGTTACCACCACTTCTATCCCTATCTAGTCCTTTGGTTCAAACGTTCCTTATTTTCCTA
The DNA here is from genome assembly GCF_022355385.1 of Mustela nigripes. Lineage (NCBI taxonomy): Eukaryota > Metazoa > Chordata > Mammalia > Carnivora > Mustelidae > Mustela > Mustela nigripes. The sequence goes on along the minus strand of NC_081557.1, from coordinate 200,142,841 downwards.
TAATTCCAAGCTATTTATTTCTCCTTTTTTAAGATTTTATTGATTTATTTGACAGACAGAGATCACAAGTAAGCAGAGAGGCAGGCAGAGAGAGAGAGAGAGAGGAAGCAGGCTCCCTGCTGAGCAGAGAGTCCTACATGGGGTGATATCCCAGGACCCTGAGATCACGACCTGAGCCAAAGGCAGACACTTAACTGACTGAGCTACCTAGGCACTCCTCTAGCTATTTATTTCAAAGTATATTGTTAAAGCAAAAATATCTTGGGGTTTTATAAGAATATTTTGTTATAGCAAAGATATTTGTTATATTTCAAAGAATATTTGTTACAGCAAACTATTTTAGGGTTTTATAAGAGGTAGGTTTATAGGCTAATTATTCTGCTATGTGGCCATAATCGAGGTTTAAAACATGTTGAATGAGCAAACGGATGTATGGGTGAAGCATAAAATCATTCAGACAGAGAGAACAAAGCAAATAAGTAAGACAGGCAGGGAAGCACAAATTGTCTAGAAATATGCTGTGCAGCTTGGGAGCCAGTAGCCCTAGAGGGCTGTTGAGGACTTGAGTGTGGATGGTGAAATGAGACACTGAAGGTATAAAATACAAACTAGATTTTGAAAACTTGGAATAAGAAAGAATGTAGCGGTGCGGAGGATCAAAGGGGACGGGAGGGAAAACTGAGAAGGAAGAAATCAGAGAGGGACAAAAACCGGGAGAGACTCTTAACTCTAGCAAACAAATGGAGGGTGGCTGGAGAGGAGGTGGGTGGAGGGATGGGGTGACTGGGTGACAGGCATGTGATGAGCGCTGGGTGTTCTATGCAACTGATGAATCACTGACCTCTGCCTCTGAAACTAATGGTGTACCATATGTTGTCTAATTGAATTAAATAATAAAAATATGTAAAGTATCTCAATTTTTATGTTGATGGTACATTGAAATGATATTTTTGATCATTTAAAAATTTTAAGTTTCACCTGTGACTCCCTGATTTCTGTTGGTCAGCATTACAGTACCATCTAGGTACACAATAAATACCAATTGAATAAAGGACGGCACTTGGTACATGCAAATCGTCTCTCTTTATTTCTAAACTTATTTAAATGATGAGACTTACAATATGTACACTCTACCATGATGGATCTATCCCAGACTGGATTCTCAAAGCTAAGGGAGCATGAGGTGAGAGAGTAAAATACAGTTCACTGGAGTGTAGCAAATTTAGGTGGAAGGTAGTTGGAGAAAATGAGTTTGGATAATTGGTTTTGACAGTCACTTGAGTAGAAAAACACACCCGTCTTCAGTAATAGTCTTCCATGGTTTTGTCATGCTTTATCTAGGTGCTGTAGGAGAGTTTTGATGTGATATATAATGAAAAGCACTTGAGGAATCTCAAAAATGCAATTAAAAACTTTCTCAATTTGATCCTTACTTTTTCTCTAACATTTTAGCCAGCCTGCTTCCCTAAATCATCTTTCATTCATTCATAGTTTGGTCGTGCAGAATGAAAAAGAAGGTGCTAGAATTCAGGAAACACCAAACAGTCCATGTATTTGTTTCAGACCGGGATTTTTAAACTTGCTTGGTCACTGGAGTTGAGAAATGAGCTGCCACTGGCAAAGTCAGCCAACCAGTTTCCAAAGGCATCAGGTCATTCCCATCTGTACGTGGCCATTTAGCCGGTAATGTGACATTCTTAAGGGTGTTTGCTGTGTTTTGCCTTTGTCACTCTATATATTCTACAATAACCCCTCCAACAAAGTCCATATGTACCTTTTCTAAGTGGGGGTGGGGGTGGGAGTGGGGGGCATAAAAGATGATAAAGCTACAAGATCTGAGGCTCCCAGAGAGCTGTTGTCCCAGTGCAAAGGATCATAACCTTGGTTCCAAACTGTGCACCAACTGACTGTCCCCAGAGACCATTTCTGCCTCTGTAAAGGACCCCTTCTTTCTTGGTGCCCCTTATTCTCTCAGATTGGCACCGATGTCTTAGCACATGGTCTGGGCCTCCCGTTGTAGTCAGTGCAGCTGCTGCCCCAGGATCCGCTCAGAGAAGAGTGGAGCATGAGCGCATTGCACGTTCTGCTGTGCACTGGCCACAGAGGGCTTTGTTAGCGAGCTGTAGGCTCAGCCAGGGTCTCATATTTTCCCTTTGGAGGTCTGCCCCAAACGTTTATTTCATTTATAGTTTCTCCCCTGTGGGGACCATTGGTGTGGAGCACCGGGGGCAGATGGGCTTCAGCGCAGAGTGTTACCAATTGCCTGATTCCCACATGGGGGGCTTCTACCTGGAACAATGGGACACATCTGTTCCCCCAGCCGTCTGCATTGCAGACACAGACATATGGGCCACATGATTAAAGCATCTGAAAATGGAAAGCACAGAGATCTTTCAACTGGAATTATCTGTAACTTTTATCAGATGTCCTCCTGATTCCATCCATATGTGCGCTTTCCCAGTTCTCAGGCAAGGAATTGTCCATTTATCTCTATTGTTAGCCGGACGTGAAAGTCCTGAAAACCAAGTAGAGGGCCAGATTTGGTGATTTATGTCTCTTTTCTTCCATTACCTCTATGCCCCTGATTCTGATGTCAGTCAGCAGTGCTCATGAACAAGATGGTGGTGCTTTGCTGGAGCATGCGGGCAACACCGAGAGGCTGAGGAAGGATTTTATCCATTCGGTACAGCCGAACCACAGTGTGTCTGTTTTCATAGCCAGCATGCAGGGTCTGGTCTAGCCAGAATCTCCTCCTCAACTCTTCCTGGATCCCCCTCCAGGAAGTACACCTGAGGGGGATGTACATGAAGCAGTTGAGATCATGAGGAGCTTCTGAAAAGAAACCATGTCACGAAATGACTCACGCTGTAGCCTTAGCCTTGACTGTGGTTGTCCCGCTTAGCTGAGTAGGTAGGAATTGTCTGGTTAGCCATGGCTCATAGGGTTTGGCATATCCTCCTGACGGTTGAGATTTGGGGTGAAGACACTGACAACCTCTTGGTCCATAGGTAGGAGGAAGCAGCATTACAAACACACCAAAGAAGGAACATTTTCTAGAACCAGAGCATTTAGGAAATTATCTCTGGGAGAATTCAAAAACTTCCCTGAGCAGGCGTTCCATGGCCGCAAGGCTTGGATGGTAGAGATGATGTTGCGTCCCAGCCCCCATTTGGCCCTCAGCCTAATGCCCTTGTCCCAGTGCCTTTTCCTCAGAATGTGGAGTTACATCACATGTGCAGATAGTTTGACCCAGATGGAGCTCTTACTTTACTGGGGGTTTGGGGAAGGGAAAGAAGAAAAACATATCTTTAAATATTCCCACGGACCAAATAGGTGGGTGGGGGGCGGGGCGAGTGTTACACTGTAGGCAATGGAGCAGTCAAGCCTAACGCCTACAGAATGTAGGTATGGAAGATTTAAGAAATTTTTCTTGCCATTGACCAATAAGACAAAATAACATGAAAACAAAGCAACAAGCCAAAAAAATCTCCAGTGCCAAAGAGAAAAGAGTGTTTTGTGGATAAATAAGCTGAATAATGAAGGGTGTCGAGTTAAAGTGATGAAGTTGCCAAGCAGTAAACAAACCAACCCTTTATATTGTACTTTATGGGTAATTCAAGGAGTTTGCCACACTCATTTGGTCTTCCAAGCTGAATGTGGAGCGTAACCATGAAATGCCAAACTACTCCATTTATGTGTTTAAAGCTCTCTGTCAACTTCAGAGGGTCTGTCAAGGACCAAATCAATAACCGTGCCACTAGAACTTTCTATAATTGGCATACCTATTGTTCGGAAAACCATTTGAATGGGTTAACATTAAAGACACATGAAAGAGTCACTTGCTCTTACCAGACTTGGAAATGTGAAAAGGTTTTCATATACATTTTCAGATGACAGACATTTACATACTCAGTTTATAAACAGATGCTAGCGAAGATGGAAGGTGAGGGGTGGCAGGGGTGTGATGGTAATGATGAAATTTTAGCACGTATTTCTCATCTCCAACCCCGCTCACTTGAGAAGTCACTTTAAAAAATACTGTATCTTGTTCTCAGGTTTTCTTACCATAAAGTTTCCACTACATTGAAAGTGATAGGATTGATGATTTTCTTTATCTAATAAGAACTAAATATAGTCTTTCAGTCAAAGACCGTTATAAAGCACCTAGTGAAGAGTCTTTTTCATACCTGGAAAAAATAACGTTAAGTCAATTACAGACAACTAGAAAGGCATCAGCCACAAATACCTAAAATTATTTTCTTGATAATTACAAGCTATTTCACATTTGGCATGGATCTTTTCATTCTGAACCATTGATTTTATTTACATTTTGAGATCCAAGGGTTTGTGTCTTTTCATAAAGATTAAAATATTAGAAGCACCTGGGTGGCTCAGTGGGTTAAAGCCTCTGCCTTCGGCTGGGCTCATGATCCCAGGGTCCTGGGATCAAGCCCTGCGTTGGGCTCTCTGCGCAGCAGGGAGCATGCTTCCCTTCCTCTCTCTCTGCCTATGATCTCTGTCTGTCAAATAAATAAATAAAATCTTAAAAAAAAAAGATTTAAATATTAATGTGGTCTCTACAGAGCCAGAAATTATGTTTTAGGAAACTCCAAGCTCATATTCATTACAGTGTATTTCTCCTAATGTGATCTGTGTAAAGTTATTTTACTGTTTATTTCTTTGCTGTTAGATTGCCTTCAAAGGATTTTTTTTCTAACTCCACAAACAAATAGGAGGAAAAAACCCAACAGTGTTACGTTACTAGGACAACCCCTAGGAAAAAGACCTGTGCAACATTTCAATGACTTTACTACCCTTTCAACTTTATTTCTTTGAGTCAACAAATAATGAGGTCACTAGTTTTAGAGGCCATTTTCCACTTTTTTAAAGGTTTTTTTTTCTTCTTTTTTAAAAAGTTTATTTTATTTAAATTTAATTAACGAACATATAGTGTATTATTAGTTTTAAGGTAGAGTTTGGGGATTCATCAGCTGCATATACCACCGAGTTCATTACATCACGTGCCCTCCTGAATGTCCATCACCCAGTTACCCCTTCCTCCCACCCACCTGAGTTGGTTTCCTATAGTTAAAAGTCTCTTACTTCATTTTCCTGCTGGCTAAATAATATTCCACTGTATATATATATATACTGCATCTTCTTTATCCATTAATTTATTTATTTTAAGGGTGGTTTTTTTTTTTTTTTTAAGATTTTATGAGCCCGAAGGCAGGACTCGATCCCAGGACCCTGAGGACCCTGAGATCCTGACCTGAGCCGAAGGCAGACGCTTCACCAACAGGGCTACCCAGGCATTCTAATTTTGCCACTTTTAAAAAAGATGTATGCATGAGTACAAATGCAGAATTCTGGGAAGTGACTTGTACATCTTTCCTTCCCCTGAATCCTTTTGTGATTACCCTGGCAGGGAGAGGACTGCTGGGAACCCTCATCTGTGCATTACCTAGTCTCTGGGACCCACGGGCAGCAGCTAGCCCTTGAGATGATAGGGAGGGGCCAGGATGGCAGAAACCTTAGAGTAGCAGAGACTTAGAGGAAGGTGGATAGGGTTGGGGGTATGACTATTTATGATACAGAAAATGCACAAGGTCTGGGGGGAGGGGACCCAGGCTGTGGGGCTCTGAGAGCCAGGGCGAGACATTGCACTTTATCCAGGAGGCAACAAAGAGTTACTGAGTCTTCACAAGCGGGAAGAGATGATGTGGTGTGTTTAGACACTGTGTAAAGTGGTTAAGGCTTATTAGACCAGGAAATGTGTAACCGAAGAGGAGAGTGTTGTGAGTTCAGTGCTAGAGCATCCTTCATGAACCACAGCAGTAATGGTGGGCATGAAAAGGAAAGGGTGGATTCAAGACACAGAACTTAGGACCTGGCAGCTTGGAGGGACTTGACTGATGTTTAAAGGAGAAAAGCTGGGGCTCACGTCCTGGCTTCTTCTATCTCCACTTCCATATGTCTGCTAAGGCTACATGTCCTTGAATGAGCCCTTCTCAGCTTGAGCATAGTCCCTATTTGTAGTTAGGAATTCAAATGCCTATAGCAAATGAGATAGTACATTTTTAAGTGTATCTAAGCCCTCAACATTATATACTAATTGTTATTATTGGATATGAGGTTTATGGAGGATTTTAAAAAGGTCCTAAAATCTGCACACAGATGTTTGTAATATCTGTATTCATAGTTGCCCAAACTTGGAAGCAAGCAAGATGTCCTTCAGTCAGTGAATGGATAAATAAGCCGTGGTCCATGCAGACAGTGCAATAGTATTCAACATGAACAAGAAATGTGCAATCAAGCCACAAAAAAGCGTGGAGGATATTTAAGTGCATGTTCCTAAGTGGTGAAGACCCTCTGAAAAGGTGCCACATTCCAACTATATGATATTCTGGAAAAGGCAAAAAGCTGAAACTATGGAGATAGTAAAAAGATCAGTGGTTGCCAAGGGTTTAGAAAGAGGGAGGGTGAATAGGCAGGCAGGGCACAGAGAATTTTTGAGGGCAGTGAAATGACTCTGTAGGATACCGTGGTGCTCACTATATGTCATTCCTCATACATTTGTCCAAACCTGTGGAACGTTCCACACCAGCAGGGAGCTATAATATGAACTGTGGTGGTTATACTCTATCAGCGGAGTTTTGTCCATTGTCACCAGAAATACCGCTCTAGGTGGGGGTGTGGATATGGAGAAGGCTGGGGGTTAGGGAGAGCAAGTGTGGGAATTCTTTGCACTTGCTGCCGAGTTTTGCCGTGAACCTGAAACTGCTCTAAAAAATAAATCCTATTAGGAAAATAAAGTCTAAGTTGATTCCAAGATCTTAAGCCTTCTTGACTAAAATAATAGCATTGCCCTTCACAGAAAGAGGAGTGTTGGGAAAAGAAGCCGGTTTCTGAGAAAGATGATAAATTCCAGTTGAGGTATTTTAAGTCCAGGGGCTTGAATAACAATCATGCGGAGACGTCCAGCAAGCAAATGGAATACAGAACTAGATCGTACTGTTGAAGGGTCATGGAGTTCAACGGTAGAGAAAGAAGTCTCGAGATGTTGTATGATGCAGCTTCCTAAGTTTAAGTAGCATGGGGATGGGACCCGTGGGCAGAAAGAGCTGCACGTTTGCTGAATGAGGCTGGTTGTTTTATGCTTTAGTGGTCAAGTAGTCATGTGCAGGGAGTACTGGATCGTAAATGTGTCTTCAAATTTCTACACATAAAACTACTTTCACAAAATTTCTCTGGTGCTTATCATTCAGTTTGGTATTAACTATTGGTAAGATATGTGGCAGTCATGAGACCCTTTAAGAATAGAGCGACCAACATGTATTTGATCCTTATCAGAACTATGTGGGCTGTAGGTCAGCCTTCTGGGCTAACAGTGAACATTTTGCTGCTTCTACCCCTCATCGACACTAGACTTGACATTCCTATGGTACCTACAGTTTGTTAAACATGTCTGCATATGTTGACTTTTCTCCCATGGTATCTCACGCGTGGATGAAGGGATCAACTAGATGACTTCTAAGATTTTTTTTTTTTTTAACTGTGAGATTTTTGTGGAAAAAATCCAGGAAATCAGGGATGGAGAGGAGAAGCAAAACAAGCCCAGGGATAGGAAAGGCAACACAGAGAGATTGAAGCAGAAGTGGGTCGTCGGCCAGCTGCAGAGATACTGAGCAGGGTGAAAACTGAGGTATATCCAAATAATGTAGAAATTAGGTTGTGTTCTCACCTTGGAGAAGCCTGTGGTTTCGAGTGGTGGGGATGGGAAACACATCGTAAAGGCTGAACCAACAGATGTCAGGGGTGTTGGCGGGAAAGGATGCAAGCAGAAAGCCATGGACTGAGGGATAGTCCATTTCACGATACGGAGACCTTGATGGAAGGGGAGTGACCAGTGGAGAGGTCAGTGTTGAAAGAAAGAGGAGTAGAATTAAACAGGTATTTCTGTGTAGGCTGAGCATTGGAGAAAAAGGAAAACCTCCTCAGAGCCTAGAGTGGAAAGCGAGGAGATGCCTGTAGGTACAGACATTCTGATATTAAGAAGACAGCATCAACAGCTCAGGGATGCAATTGGCATCAACCCAAAAGGACTTTGGACACTGGCTCTGTGCCCTTAGGCGAGGTCCTTAGCCTCTAAGGGTCCCCATTTTCCTCACTTGCAGACGAGATGCCTTCAAAAAAAAACAAGAAAAGGGTTTTATTTATTTATTTGAGAGAGAGAAAGAGAAAGAAAGACAGAGCACTGAGCTGGGAGGTGAGAGAGAAGCAGGCTTCCCGCGAGCAGGGAGCCTGACGCAGGGCTCGATCCCAGAACCCTGGGGTCACGACCTGAGCCAAAGGCAGACGCCCATCTGACTGAGCCACCGAGGCACCCCTGAGATACCTTCCTTTAGGAAACTTCTTACTATGGAAGTTTTCAAATATACTACAAATATAGAAAGAAGAGTAACCCATGTTACCATCACGCGGTTTGAAAATTAGCAAAATCGTACCAGTATCGTATCATCGGCCCATTGCACACTTTCATGAGGTGGACGTGTGCTGGAATATTTTCTTGCCCATCTCAGTCATCAGATACTTTTACCCATAGTTACTTCAATACGGCTCTCTGGCTCATAAGTGCCTTTTGAGGCCTATGCAAGCCCCCCAGGATTATTGCATTTAAAAAAAGCAAACGTTCCTTAGTATCCTTGGGCACACAGTGTCGCCTGCTCCGATTTCTCCAGCTGTCTCAAAGATGTCTTTTTACAGATGGTTTGTTTTCAGTCATGATTCAGAGAAGGGCCAGCGGTGGCCTTCGGGTTCCTGGGAGTCGTGAACATGAGACGAGGTTAGGAGTATGAACGTATGAGCTGGCACATGACAGAGCGCACTATTTCTTCCCTTTCTTTATCCCTTTATCTTCAGGCACCATATTGACCAGTGAAATGGGAGTCAGCAGCATAATATTCACATGGAGGCACAAGGTACCCTTGAATGGGGGATACGGTGAGCGATCAGGGACTTGACCAGTCAGCAACTGATTAGAAGCAGAAGATGGTGGACGGAATGCCTCCTGTTCAAAGGTGCTATTGGTGCCAAAATAGTAACTAATAGCTATTCTGTGGCTGGCGTTGTTCTAGGTACTCTTATATTCCTTTATTCCAGACAACAACCCCAGGAGTTAGGTGATGTGATTCTCCCTGTTATGGTGAGAAAACACAGGCACAGAGAAGTTAAGTGATTTGCCTGAAGTCACACAGCTCGTGAAAACGTTGGAGCGAAGGACTCAATGCCAGCAACTCCATCGTCAGAGACCAAAGCCTGCAAGCTCTCCTCTGTACTGCCTCTTCTAAGTCAAATGAAAGGTTTAGATCTACATACAGATACAAAGACCCTGCAATGCTTTGAGTCAGGGGACGTCATATGACGTCAAATGTCCAAGGAGAGAGTCTGACCAATTCTCCCAAGAAAGCAGGAGGTACAGAAATGGGTATTGCAAGAGCAATGGAGCTGGATTTTCAAGGACTAGGAGGAGAAAGATGGGAGCAGCAGGCCTGCCTGGAAGTGGGAGCGCAGCCCTGGGAGCTGTGGGCGGGCCGTTAGCACTCTTACCCTGTTTCCTTCCCTGAGTGGGAGGCCCGGCTGGGCAGTAAGGAGGTGTTGCACAGGGGTCATTTACAAAGGCTGTCTTTAGGAGGAGGAAGAGCAGAGCATAAAGGATGTTTGCAGATTGCTCTCTTTTCTCACTGTAATTTTTGCTTCTAGCAACCACTTCACAAGGTTTGTCTTTGAAGATCCACTGTATTCTCCTTCTGAAATTATATCATTTAAAAAAAAATTGGTAGGGTGGGGGCGTTAGCCCCACAAAGCATTTGCACTCTCAGAGCTTCTTCTTAACATCATCCTTAGATTCACTGGGAAAACATAAATTTCTCTCCCAATGGGAAGGCGCATCCGGGTTCTTTACTGTCCTGGTGATTTGCTTCTGGGGTAATCAACAACCCAGTGGGTTCCCAGCAGCTGTCACAGCTCAGCAGTGGTTCAGACTCCCCAGGATTCACTTCCAATGAAAAAGAACCCAGAAACTCTATGCTGTGACATTTTTCATATGCTTTTAGAAATATTTTAAACATTGATTGTAGTATGCCGCAAATAGCAAGGACTTCCATTTCTTTAAAAAAAAAAAAAAATGCCCCCCCTTGCTCCTCCAGAATTCTCCTATAGTAGCTTAGCAGGGACCAGTGGCTGCAGTTCCTTGATGAGATGTTGCTGTGAATTGTTTGCAGACCATAACCGAAATTTACCTGTCCCCACACCATTTCCTTTAAATAGAACATTGGTATGTTTGTGACAAGCAGTTTTAGGTTGTTCAGGGGACTTAGTAAAGAAGTAGGGCATCCTTTACATATAAAAAGGAAAAGCTGTAACACCTTTTCATTATATATAGGTATACATAGTCTCCATTTTTCGTGTGAATTTTTGCATTTTGTTGAGATGGTACACTCAAACAAACTCAAAATACTGTGATTTACAATGCAAGAGGAGAGCAGGCAGAAAGCTAATATATTTACCCACTGAGGCCCAGCAATTACATTTAGGGATTCAGACATTGAATTCCTATGGCTTCTCAGCCAGGCTCTTCCGGTGAACCCACAAGGTCAGGATCAGATGCCCCACTCTGTTAATTTTTGTCATTCTAATTGGTATAAGGTGGTATCTCCGTATGGTTTTGATTTGAATTTCCCTGATGGCTAATGATGTTGAAAATTTTGTCATGTGTCTGTTAGCCCTTTGTATGTCTTCTTTGGAGAGGTGTCTGTTCTTGTCTTTACCCATTTTTTGGCTTATTTGTTTTTTGGGTGTTGAGTTTAAGAAATTATTTATAGATCTTGGATATCAGCCCTTTATCTGTAGTGTTGTTTGCAAATATCTTCTGCCATTCCGTAGGTTGCCTCTTTGTTTTGTTGACTGTTTCCTTTGGTATGCAGAAGCTTTTGATCTTGATGAAGTCCCAAAAGTTCATTTTTGTTTTTGTTTCCCTTGCCTTTGGAGACATGTCTTGAAAGAAGTTGCTGTGGATTTTGATGGACTCCTGTCTCACATTGAGGTCTTTCATCCATTTAGAGTTTACTGTTGTGTGGTGTAAGAGAATGGTCCAGTTTCATTCTTCTATATTTGGCTGACCAATTTTCCCCACACCATCCACTGAAGAGACTTTTTTCCACTGGATATTTTTTTCTGCTTTATCAAAGATTATTTAACTATAGAGTTGTGGGTCCATATCTGGGCTTTCTACTCTGTTCCACTGGTCTGTGTGTCTGTTTTTGTGCCAGGACCACGCTGTCTTGGTGATCACAGCTTTGTAGTAAAGCTTGAAATCAGGCAACATGATGCCCCCAGGCTTGTTTTTCTTTTTCAATATTTCCTTGGCGATTTGGGGTCTTTTTTGGCTCCATACAAAGTTTAGGATTTTTTTTTTCCAGGACTTTGAAAAATGCCATTTGTTATTTTGATTGGGATGGCGTTGAAAGTATAGATTGCTCTGGGTAGCATAGACGTTTTAACAATGTTTATTCTTCTGATCCAAGAGCATGGAATGTTTTTCTTTCTTTTTGTGTCTTTAGTTTCTTTCATGAGTGTTCTGTAGTTCCTGGAGTATAGATCCTTTACCTCTTTGGTTAAGTTTATTCCTAGGTATCTTATGGTTTTTGGTGCTATTTTAAATGGAATCAATTCCCTAATTTCTCTTTCTACAGTTACATTGTTAGTGCATAGGAAAGCAGCTGATTTCTGTGTACCGATTTTATATCCTGCCACGTTGCTGAATTGCTGTATGAGTTCTAGTAATTTGGGGGTGGAGTCTTTGGGGTTTTCCACATAGAATATCATGTCATCTGCAAAGAGAGGGCGTATGACTTCTACTCTGGCTGCCAGGGTGGGCAGACCTTGAGGCTTGTTTGCAGGTAGCTTCCAGACAGTTCTCCAGGAGAAGCAGCTGCTTGAGAGCTTTCCTAGTTCTTTGTAGGGCCCCGTGTTAGGATTCGAATGTGGATTTTTTTTTTTTTAAAGATTTTATTTATTTATTTGACAGAGAGAAATCACAAGTAGATGGAGAGGCAGGCAGAGAGAGAGAGAGGGAAGCAGGCTCCCTGCTGAGCAGAGAGCCCAATGCGGGACTCGATCCCAGGACCGTGAGATCATGACCTGAGCCGAAGGCAGCGGCTTAACCCACTGAGCCACCCAGGTGCCCCCGAATGTGGATTTTTGAAAAAAAAAAAAAAAAAAAATCCCTTGTTTCACAATAACTCTGATATAATTAGCAGGGATTCGTGAAAAAGTAATTTCTAAAAAGAGTAGCTATGTGCAAAAAGGAACGAGGTTAATAGGAATGCAGCTATAACCTGAGACTATGAAATCGTGGAGAGCTCAATTTAATATCAAGAACGTTCTTTGTTTTTCAGAACCACCGAGGACATCCTCTGATTAGCTTCCAAAATTCCTTTCATTCTGAGGGGATTTTTCTGCATGTGAATCTGAAATTTAGTATCATATGTCGTGAATGGAAGTCACTTATATTCTCATTTATCACGATCAATCTACTTTTGTGATGATTGAAAAATTTGAGTTGAATGCACTTAAGAGAAATAGTGAGGAAAGAATATAACATTCACAGGGCGTCTCAGCAGTATGCCAAGTCCTTTTACATAAATGATTCCATTTAATCCTTACAACTTGTGGTCTTCGTGGTGTTGCCTGGGTCCATGTCACACAAAAATAACATGACAGACCTAAAATGGGAATCAAATCTATTTGACTTCAAAGCTTATTTTTGAGTTATTTAGGCATGTCCGGACAGGAAGATATCTAAGATAGTATGTTATAGCTTTGGTTTTTCTCAGAACAAGTAAATAAATCTGATGTTCTATCATCGAGTTTCTGAGAAGCAAAATATAGAGTGGGTGTAGACCGTTCTGTTCAAATGGGTAGAGAAGAGAGTTTCTGATGTGCCTTTACTAATAACAACCTATCCTCCCATTGGCCATGAAGGCCTGTTATGATGTGGGTTTATTTTATTTTTTTTTTTTAGAGATTTTATTTATTTCTTTGACAGAGAGAGAGGGGGGGGAGGAGAGCATAAGCTGGGGTGGAGTGGGGGTGGTGAGCCAGCAGGAAGAGGGAGAAGCAGGCTTCCTGCTGAGCAGAAAGCCTGATATGTGGCTTGATCCCAGGGCCCTGAGATCATGACTTGAGCCCAAGGCAGATGCTCAACCAACTGAGCCACCCAGGCGCCCTATGATGTGGTTTTAAAGCAAATCCTGTTTTCTCTTTTTCCTTTGAATTAGTCAGAATGAGGCAGACGTGGCACCAAGTCCATGGCTTTCAGACTTATCGTGAGAAAAAAGCCCAAGTAAAATAGTTTGCTCTTTGGTAGTTACTTATGTTTTACTAATACAACAAATTCTTTTAACTTCAAGGCTTTCTGTTGTTGGGGAGAAGTGAGTAACACCAGAATTTTGTTTAGTACTGTAATATTGGTGTCTAGGAATGCCAATATTTCATGAAATAAGGGTTTGAGAATATTCTGAGATAAAAATACTCCATCATCACGCGTATTTTTTTTAAAGATTTTATTTATTTATTTATTTGACAGACTGAGATCACAAGTAGGCAGAGAAGCAGGCAGAGAGAGAGAGAGAGGAGGAAGCAGGCTCCCCACTGAGCAGAGAGCCTGATGCGGGGCTCGGTCCCAGGACCCTGGAATCATGACCTGAGCTGAAGGCAGAGGCTTTTACCCACTGAGCCACCCAGGTGCTTCAATCACGCATATTTTTAAAGTAGCTTTGGTATTTCCCTTAAACCCAAGAAGGAGGACCCCATACTTTAGGAAACCTTGTTTTGTTTTTTTTTCCAGCCATACCCTCTCCACAGGGCAAGGGAGGGACCATACCACACTAGAAAGCCCAGAATCCCAGAACTACTTTCCAGTGTCCAACAGCCCTTCCTCTTAGGTCTGTTTTCCAGAAGGTAGACCATGCTGTCTCTGGGGCCGAAAGAGCAGCTATCTGTGGGCATGTGTGGCTGGGACTTGGACACATGGACTGGGGTGTCCACACCTGTTCAGGAAGCCCATCAAGATCAGGGACAGCTGGGTGTGCAAGCCATGGGAAGCCCTGTGCCAACAGGTGTCCCTGTAGGAAGTATGATCATGGCTTCCAGGTCTTTATGAAGGTGGAAGGATAGATGTATTTTGTGTAGCATTTTATTACCTTAATGTTTACCTAGTAAATATTTACATATACTGTATGGGCCCCTATTTATTATTCTCTTGCCTGGGGATCTTCAAATTGGGCAGCCCTCGAGATAGAACTGGTTGTTTGTTTGTTTGTTTGTTTGTAAAAGAGAGAAGAGAGAGAGTGAGTGAGCAGAGAGGCAGAGGGAGAGAGAGAGAGAATCCCAAGTGGACTCCGTGCTGAAAGCAGGGCCAGTGACAGGACCCCATCCCAGGAGCCTGAGATCATGACTTGAGCCAAAATCAAGAGTTGTCCACCTATTTGACTGAGCTACCTAGGTGCTCTGAGATAGAACTTCTTCCACTTCAGGGGTTTTTGCAAATAAGTCTCCAGGAAAAGTCAAAGCCTTTAGCACAAATTGACCTCTGAAGTCAATCTGAGTAAGTAAAAATGGTATTATGCTAAATGAAATTAGTCCATCAGAGAAAGACAATTATCACATGGTCTCATTCATATGTGGAATTTAAGAAACAAAACAAAGGAGCATATGGGTAGGGAGGGAAATACAAGGTCATATAGAGAGATAAACCACAAGAGACTCTTAATTATAGTTTGCTGGAGGGGAGGCAGGCGAGGGACAGGGTAACCAGGTGATGGACATTAAGGAGGGCACGTGATGTAATGAGCACTGGGTATTATATAAGACTGATGAATCACTGACCTCTACCTTTGAAACTAATAATACACTATATGTTAATTGAGTTTAAATTAAAAGAAAAAAACAAACTGCAGAATTAAAAGTCCAAGGCTTTCCATCCAAACTGAAGACTGAGCCCAGTGTATGAAAATCCAGTTCTCTTTTAAAACTACAGGTATCTTGGGCGCCTGGGTGGCTCAGTGGATTAAGCTGCTGCCTTCGGCTCAGGTCATGATCTCAGGGTCCTGGGATCGAGTCCCGCATCGGGCTCTTTGCTCAGCAGGGCGCCTGCTTCTCTCTCTCTCTCTCTCTCTGCCTGCCTCTCTGTCTACTTGTGATTTCTCTCTGTCAAATAAATAAATAAATAAAATCTTTAAAAAAAAAAAAAAAAAAACTACAGGTATCTTAGGGGCACCTGGGTGGCTCAGTTGCTTAAGCGTCTGACTCTTGGTTTCAGCTCAGGTCATGATCTCAGGATTGCGA
Source organism: Mustela nigripes (assembly GCF_022355385.1). NCBI lineage: Eukaryota > Metazoa > Chordata > Mammalia > Carnivora > Mustelidae > Mustela > Mustela nigripes. The sequence goes on along the minus strand of NC_081557.1, from coordinate 200,127,433 downwards.
GATTGAGCCCTGTGTTGGGCTCTGCACTCAGTGGGGTCTGCTTGAGAGCCTCTCCCTCTCCCACTGGCTCACACTCACTCATGCGTACTTTCTCTCTCTCTAAAATAAAGTAAATCTTAAAAAGAAAGAAAGAAAGAAAGAAACTAACTCCAGGTATCTTAATACCCCTAAGGCAGTTTCTGGTTTCAAGATCATAACTGAAAACATCTTTATCAACTTCACATTTTCATAATAATGGCAGATTTTACCCCAACCACTTATTCCACTCAGTTGAAGTGTTTTTATGCCAGTGTTCAAGCCACTCTCCTGGATCTTAGCATAACTGCTCATGACCTTCTTCTTAGGTCACTAAAAACTGTCCTTTTAGGTCAACTGTTTGTTTAAGCCCAATTCCAAATGGCAGGCGTCTTGGAAAGCAAACACATCCAGTAACATTATTACTCAAAGGCACCTAGCAGTCTCTCCTTCCTGATTGGATTTGATACAATGTAACCAACATCTATTGAACATTTAAGTGCAGAGCACCAGGCAGAGATCTAGAGAGACACTCAAGTGAGCAGAGATTCCTGTCTCGGGGATGCTCACAGTTCTTAAGGGCAAACACCAGCAGGGCAATTCGCAATCAAAGCCAAATATATTAAGAATTTAAAAAGATTAAAATAAAGTGTGGAGAGAGGGTGAGGGACTACATGTCTGTCAGAATTAGTATTAGCTTCCTCCTCCTCTTGAAAAAAAATCTCATGGAGGTGGTGCCATTTGCATTGAAAGGTAGCATTACAATAGGTAGAAAATAATAATTACAGCTAACGTTTATTGAGCTCTTGGGGGTTGCCAGGCACTGTTCCTGTGTGGATTGGACCATTTGGTCCTCTCAGGACTACAAACCTAGGAGGGGGTAGTACACACCACTCCCTCCACCATGTTGAAGATAAAATTCATAAACAATGTGCAAACACACTAATCATTTTGTCCACATGAGATACACGAGGGTAACTCACCCTCAGTCACCCTACCAGGTAAGGTGGAGCTACAATATGCAGGCGAGCAATCTGACTCTGGAACTTGTGTTTTAAACCACACACTCTAGAGGGAAAGCTACTCCACCTATGAAACAAAGAACGGAGCACTGGACATGGAATAGCATGAAAGATTGGAGTGCAATCACTGGTGAGGAATAAGCATATGTTTAGCCCTAGTAGGTATTGTCAAATATTTTTCCCAGGTGACTGGTTCAGTTTGTTTCATGCTGGACATGTAAGAGAGTTCCAGTGCTCCGCATCCTTGGCAACATTTGGCATTATCTGGTTTTTAAAATTTTTGTAAATATCAGCCATTTTTCTTAGATATGCAGTGGTATTCTATTGTGGTTCTAATTTTTCTCCAATTAATGATGCTAATTCTTTCAAAATAGGTTTATAAATATTGTAAAACTCAAAATCTGACACAGGTTATGCGTCTGTGTATGTGTGTGTAAATTGAGGAAGTAATGTTATATGAAAATGAAAAGGGGCTGTGATGCCCAAGGCAATATTGAAGAAGAACAATGCATGCTAGCAGCTACCTAGACTTTAATAATAAAGTCACAGTAAGACAATGTGGTATTGGTGCAGGGATAGACAAATAGAACAGGGACATAATAAGAGAGTCCAGAATCAAACTTAATATATATATTAAGATATATATTTACATATATATATTTACATATATAAAAATATATATTATATAAATAAGATATATATATCTTATTTATAATAAGATATTATATATTAATATATCTTAATATATATATTAAGTTTGAATCTTATTTATATAATATATATTTTTATATATGTAAATGCAGTGATCTTATATCTGATTAAATATAAGATCACTTGATTTGAACAGTCTCCATTGCAATACAGAGGAGGGAGGATGATATTTTAAATAAATGGTGCTAGATCAATTAGATATTCATGTGGAAAAGTATTTTTGAACCCTCCTTCACACTGTGTAAAAAAAAAATGATAGATCACAACTAAAACAATAAAACTTTTAGAAGAAAGCACAAGTGAATAACTTTATAATGTTGATACACAAAGATTTTCTAAACTGGAAATAAGAGCACTAATCATTAATAAGATTGGTAAGATCGACTTCATTATATTAAGAATGTGTGTTCATGGGGCACCTGGGTGGCTCAGTGGGTTAGGGCCTCTGCCTTCAGCTCAGGTCGTGATCCCAGGGTCCTGGGATCGAGCCCTACATCGGGCTCTCTGCTCGGCAGGGAACCTGCTTCCTCCTCTTTCTCTCTGCCTGCCTCTCTGCCTACTTGTGATCTCTGTCTGTCAAATAAATAAATAAACAAAATCTTTATTTAAAAAAAGAAAAATGAATGTTCTTAAATTATAGCTGAGAACTTCCCTAATCTGGGGAAGGAAACAGGCATTCATGTCCAGGAGGCACAGAAAACCCCCCCTCAAAATCAACAAAAATAGGTCAACACCTGGACCTATTATAGTGAAGTTTGCAAATTTCAAAGATAAAGAGAAATTCTGGAAACCAGCTCAGGACGAGAGGTCCTTAACCTACAAAGGTAGACATATAATGCTGGCAGCAGACCTATCCACAGAGACATGGCAGGCCAGAAAGAACTGGCATGATACATTTAACGTGATAAATTGGGAAAAATAAAAATACACAGCCAGGAATACTTTATCCAACAAGGATGTCATTCAGAATAGAAGGAGAGATAGAGAGTTTCTGAAACAAACAAAAACTAAAAGAATTTGTGAATAGTAAATCAGCCCTGCAAGAAATGTTACAGGGAATCTTTTTTTTTTTTTAAGATTTTATTTATTTATTTGACAGACAGAGATTACAAGTAAGCAAGAGAGGCAGGCAGGGAGAGAGAGGAGGAAGCATGCTCTCTGCAGAGCTGAGAGCCCCTATGTGGGGCTTGATCCCAGGACCCTGAGATCATGACCTGAGCCGAAAGCAGAGGCTTTAACCCTCT
>NC_081557.1:200122055-200124341 GCF_022355385.1 Mustela nigripes | reverse complement strand
CTTCTTCTTCTTCTTCTTCTTCTTCTTCTTCTTCTTCTTCTTCTTCCTTCTCCTTCTCTTTAAGTTTTCATTTATTTATTTGACAGAGAGATAGCAAGAGAGGAAACACAAAGTGGGGGAGTGGGAGAGGGACAAACATGCTTTCCGCTGAGCAGGGAGCCCGATGTGGACTTGATCCCAGGACCCTGGGATCATGGCCTGAACCGAAGGCAGACGCTTAAGGAATGAGCCACTCAATTTTTTTTTTTTTTAAAGAGAGCACGCACCTGCACTCTTGCATGGCGCGGGGGGTGGGAAAGAGGGAGAGGGTGACAGAGAGAATCCCAGGCAGGCTTCATACCCCACATGGAGCCAGAGGTAGTGCTTGATCTTGAGATCACAACCTTGGCCAAAATCAAGAGTTGTATGCTTAACTGACTGAACCATTGAGGTGCCCAGATAATGGAATTTTCAGATATATATTGAAAATTCCTTCTTGAATTATGTGCTAATTCAAGGATCTGAAACTCCAAGGCAGATGACTACAGAGCAAATATATTCATCTTATAATAAAAGTGCCTACCTGGTGGGTAAAGATCTTTCAGTACATCTCAGATCCACCAAGCTTGCTGAGCACTGCTGGAATTTGTGCTGGAGGCCTGGAACCGTATTGCCTCCCTATTCTTATTCATAGGCTTCGTGGCTCAGGGTGTTCATTTCACTTACAACCTTCACTTACTTCCCTTGGACAAATAGATCTGTACTTAGGTTCACAAAATTGGAGACTCCTTCTTGCAGGATACCTACTGTTTGATATAGGAATGGAGATGAGATGGTGAATATGTATCTTTCAGAAATCAGCCAGACACATGCATACACACACATGCACACACACAAAAATCCCAAAGGCTATGCAGCCAAAATACCAAGAATCAGAACATCAGACATTCTAAATGACAAGAGGAAGATGTAGTCATTTTGGTTTATGAGATTTTCTGTATGAGATAAAAACAGAGTTTAACTGATCCATGATATCAGTCCACAAATTAAAGGACCTCAGTCTAGGACCTTGGCAATGGAAATCTCCCTTCTAGTATTCCCAAATTAATCATTGAGCACCTACTGTATGCAAGGCTTTGGGCTGAGAAACGGAGGTATTATAGGTAGTAGAATGCCATGTTCCTTTTAATATTCAAGGAATTTCCAGTCTTTAACTAGCTCTCCTGGGGTCAAACTGGTATATTGGAAGGAAGATGGGATTTGGAATTAGCTAGGCCTTAGTTTATGCCAAACCTATTGAGTTATGCCAAACTTTCTGGCACCTTAATGGAAAGGGTGTTTACAGTCCCACCTGAGTTTTAGCTCACATTGTACTTCCTAAGCCCTAGGTGGAAAGAGGTATATAAACAAAGTTCACTTCTTTTTTCTTTCTTTTTTTTTTTCAAAGACTTTCTTTATTTGAGAGAGAGAGAAAGAATGAGAGGGAGCATGAGAGGAGAAAGGTCAGCTGGAGAAGCAGACTCCCTGCCAAGCAGGAAGCCTGATGTGCTACTCGATCCCAGGACCCCAGGATCATGACCTGAGCCGAAGGCAGTCACTTAACCAACTGAGCCACCCATGTGCCCCAACAAAGTTCACTTCTGTTAATCTTATTGATCACACCAAGGAGTAGGAACCATATCAATGTTTGAATCTGCCTTTAGTCAAATAAAAACTTTAAGTCTTAATTTTGTTGAAACTGTTGAGGAATTCTAATTCAATATCCACAGGTATTTTTTTTTTTTTTTAATAAGAAAATTTAAACACACAAAGAACAAATCAGATGGCCTTTCAAGTACCCAAGGTGATTAGGAGCACTAAAGTTGCCAAAAATCAACTGAAATACAAGAAAATGTGATTATAGAACTGGGTGAAATTTTAAAGGTTACTTATGCAGTTATTATACTAAGGAATAAGATGAGTTTCAGAGACATTTACTCGTAAGGCCAAATTCACACGGTTAATAAGGGCGGAACTGAGGCATGAACTTGGCTCCTCCAAATTTCTGTCCAGTGGCCTTTGATTTTCCAGAAGGAGTATTTTCACAGGGTCTTTATAGAAGACTATCACTACCACTACACCATTCCCCTGTGTGGGTAAGCTGAACTTTCAGTAAATTTCCTATCTTTTTAATGTACTGTTGAATCCTATTGGCTAGTATTTTGTTGAGTATTTTCTCATCTGTGTTCATCAAGGATATTGGTCTATAGCTCTCTTTTTTGGTGGGATCCTTGTCTGGTTTTGGGATCAAGGTGATGCTGGCCTCAT